>NC_084663.1:116893800-117206550 GCF_028389875.1 Rhea pennata
GGTATAAAATACCACAGGTTCCACTATATTTCTCTTTTGTGGTTTTTTGTTTGGTTGTTTCTTTGTTCTTTAATAATAAGCAAACTACAAAAGATGAGTGCACCCTAAAGCCGTGAGAGAAGAAAACTATTTAGGACAGATTGTGGTGAAAATTTTCATTTGCATCTAAAAATTTTCAATAATAAGACAACGTGAACGCTGATGGAGGCGTAATGAGCAACACCACCATCACCGACAAGGTTTACTTGGAAGTCCCCCCGACCCCTTGGCATTTAGGTGTATCAGCGTGTAGGACCTGAATCCCGCCGTTTTGAAAGCCGTGGCACTGGCTCAGAGGGCTCAGCTGATGGCTGCACAGTTCATACTAGCTGATCGTTTTTCAAGTTCGGTATGGCGACAGAGAGATCTGTGCTTTTGCCGTCAGTAGTCGGCCTGTCTTCTTCACCCAGGGCAGATGTACAGAACATTTTGCAGCTTCAGCTAAGCTATCCTGACTCGCAGGATCCCAGGATACGACCCGCCTCCTGTCACATTTGGGATGTGCAACATCAGCTCTATCCCTGCTTGTTTCTTCCTGCTCATGGCACAAGAGAACATGCATCTCCGCGGCACCGAGCCCAGATCATTCCCTCTCCTGCAAGGAAAGAAAAATGGTGAAAAGCAACATGAAAAAGGGTCCTCACCTCAACTTGCATGGTACCGAGCCAGTGCTGTACCTTAGCAAATGGCAGAGGTAAGGAAAGCTCATCGCACGGTGGCATCAATCCCTGGGGCTTGGCCACAGCGTTTCCCCCAAGAGCGTGCCTGGCCCCTGACCATGGGAAGTGCCCATGGCCTGAAGTTATTCACATGAGATGCTGGAGTAAGAACTGGAGGTTGGCAAAACTTCTCTCTTCCTTATTTAAGAGGGAATGATTTCAAAAATAATACAGCAATTAAATACAAGCGTACGTAAAATGTCATGTATTTATTTTGTATGCCTACTTCATCACAGTTTTAGGATATTGTATCAAAGAAAGATATAGAGTGAAATCTGTGGCATCAGTGTAAAACTGTACAGGCATCACTGGTAAAATTCCCACTGATTTGCCTAAGACCACAACTTCATCCACCATTTTCACTGGTAATCGAAGTGCCTGCCCGAAGTGTTACTGGAGAAAACAACCATATGGAGACCATCCAGGGACAGTAGATTAGGATTGCTACCTAGCTGGGTACTTCTCCAGAACATCACATTCAAATGGAAGGAGAGAAGACTTTGGGCAATGTGATGGTTATAGCACGGAGAGGGAGAAAGTACCCTTTATAAAGACATTTTCTGATGATTATTTGGGGAAACCTTCTGGTAATCCGCAGTCAATCTGCATGCTAATGGAGGTCATTTACCAAAGCAGAGCACTAGGCAAAGCTTTGCATACTAAGCACGTTGGTTTGATTTCGTACTAAAACTTCCCAACCGTTCAACCAAAGCCAAAGCTGAACTTCTGCAGAATGGCACCGAATGCGTGAGCGGGCCTGGACACAGTTTAAGCGAGCTCCTTCTGATCGCTCCGGCCGCGCCGCGATGCCATCTTTGTTACTTATTCTAATGAGGTGGGTGTTGTAAAAAGGATTGGGGAGTGAAATCCATTGATAATCTCCTTAGCCCTGCGGATAATATACGTGGTTTCTCCCCCACATTGAGAGCTCTAAGCTCTTCTAATATACTTTAAGACTTCTCAGTATCTCCCTATTCTTAAAGGAAGATGATTTTCCTTTTTATGATGGGAAGTAGGTTTGTTCACGCTCTATGAATGGTTCTGTTAGAGATTTACAGCTGCACTTAGTCATTTTTATTCACTGTTGTACTTCTTGTGCACAAAAGCCGTGGTTTAACCCCAGATAAATGCTATCTGCTGTGGAGCTTTTTAAGTGTACTAAAGATGTAGAAGCTGGTGCAGCTGCAAACTTCCTCCTCAAGCCTCAGAGCTGCATTAAACTGATTTAAGTACCTAGGCAAATATACTGAACCTCTTCTGCAGCAGAGTGTTTAGGAGACTGGAATTTCTGCTTAAGTATTTGCACAGCACTTCCTCAGTTTAAAACAAGCATTGAAGATTATAAACAGGTTGTGTTAGCAGCCACTTAGATCTTTCTCTATTTTATAAGAGGCATAGCAAAGCAAAGTGTTAAAAGAAACAAACTCAGGACACTTGGACTGGGATGTCAGGCTAGTATCAGACCTTGGTGCACAGCAACAGGGGAGAGAAACATAAGAGTTTCAAACCATAGAGAAAGCATCAAGCAAAATAACATAAGGCTATATTAAAAAAGCAGTAATCATTTTCCAGACTACTGATATCTGACAATTAATTTGCTGGGTTCATTCCTCATTATTATCACATACAGACAGACAGACAGAAATAAAAAAAGAAAGGAGAGAAAGGAAGAGAGTGAGAAAGAGAGAAAGAAAAAATAAAAAAAAAGAAAATGAAAGAACAAACAAAAAAGAAAGAGGAAAGAAGGAAGGAAGGAAGAAGGAAGGATGGATGGAAGGAATTGCTCTACAAAAGGAAATTATTGGTATAATGCCAAAATAAACACATGAAAATAGTATTTTGCCCTTCTGATCTCCTAGAAAAGCTTCCTCCTTGCCTTCCAAGGCTACCATAAAATATAGGACTTCCTATTCTGGCAGGGAGGAGGGGGATCTGACGTGTTCATACATTTCTGGACACATCCTCACCTAGTAAAGAACTGCTTAGTACATGCTCTCTTGCTCTCTTTCTCCTGTTAATCATACAGCATGTGTGTATAGAAGCTTCAGCATATGTATTATATATAGTCTTTATATGAGCTTTTAATATTAATTACTGTTGCTTTTTCTTTTACTCTCCCATCTCAGTTCACTTTTCACCTGCCTGAAAAAAAATAAACAAAAATCTTTTTTTCCCTCCTTATGAAAATTAAGCCCTAGACTTCCAAAGACACATGCTCCTATCCTGTAGGTCTTGTGAGCAGGCCCACTAGCTTGCGTAACTGGAAGTCAGATTGATGGGCACATGATATCCAACGAGCAGTTGCTGGGTTTGGGAACAGACCAGTATTTGAGACATTACAGCGAGGTCTCCTTCAAGAAGAGACCAGAGGTAATACAAGAGATAACACAAAAAAAGAGACTACAGAAAGAGCGCAAATACAAAGGGGTCTTACTGGTTTGGATCTTATGATTTCTTTCCTTTTGCACAGATCCATGCTCCTACTACAAGTTTCCTTTCCAAAGGGAGAGTTCTAATGTTTCTTAAGAAACAGGAAAAAAGAAATACATGGAGTTAACATAGAGAAATACAAAGCGACGGCCTGGTCTAATTCTCTCTCTCTCTCTCTCTCTGCGGAAGAGATTATCTCTGCACCATGAGAGAAACGGGGCACAGATACATGCAGCATCAAAATACTCCCAAAGGATACCTATTAGCCGGGCAGGGATGTGCAAACTCCTCGTAGCCAATTTGCCGCATCCAAGGCTGAGTCAGAGACGCGCAGCTCCAGTGATTTCAAAGACCTGCGCGGATTTCAGCACGAAAGACCGACCCCTGCTCCCGTCATCCCAAAGATGCCACCGCAGCACAGCACCCACCTCTCTGCCGAGCGGCCCTGGGGCGTCCGTGTGCGGGATCGGGGTCTTGGGGACGCAGGGCAAAACGCAAGCAACCAAGAAAACTCTCGGGATAAAAGGACGAAAGAAGAGGAAGCCACAGCAGTTCTGCGAGAAAGGGCGGGTTATATTTCTCCTTAGAGACCAAAGGGGGTGTTAGTGGAGGGGCAGAGCAGCTCTGCGCACTAAATGGCCACACACTGATAAAAGCACCTTGTCCCTTTGCCGAGCACGTAGAAAGGAAGCTACAGGAGGGCGAGAGACCCTATATAATAAGGAAGGAGCATTCAAAAGATAAAACAGGAAAAGCATATGGGGGAGAAAACACTGCAGATGACTTCAGAAAGGAGGAGGAGGTAGGACGTAATTAGAAGCGTTTTCAGAAGCTGGTGGCACAGCTTACATCCACAAGAAGAGCTACCAGAGGAAGAGTACAACACTGGGAAAGCTCAGCCAGATAAAAGCAGGAAAGGTCCTTCCAGACACTTGATATTTTCCCTGTATTTCTCTCAATTACTAGCATAATCATGGATGGCTCATCACAGCTCTTATACATTCCTTCTGCACGGGGCCTTTTAGGGAGTCCACAGAAGTTTCTTCTCTGCATGGAAACTGCCCAGCACATCAAGGGCTCTGTTGCGTATAATTAAGCAATGTTGAACAAATAACACAGTTTGCAGCCAAGTAGAGGAATTTTGTCAGTAAGAGTGAAAAATAGAAACTCAGAACAAATATTGAATCACAGGACCTTTCGATTCCCTATGAATCTCTATTAATGTGAAGTTCAGAAGACAGATACATTCAATTCTTAAAGAACGTGAACAAGAGCTAAAGCTGCAAGAAGACAACTGCTACAAGAGGCCAAAAGCCAGAATTTCACATCATGAGAGCTCCTTAAGGGCTGAATGGAGGGGAGAAAAAAAACTCACATTTATAACAGAGTTTCATAAAGCCATCTCTCCTCACAGTGAACCCACCACCATGCAAATGGGCCAGCTGGGAAGCTCTCGATCCATCCCTGTGGCACGTGGTGGCTGACACAGCTGGGACAGGGAGGTGACTGCCTGCAGCCTCCTACCAGGTACGTCGCACTCTAGGAAGCAAATAGGTGAGAAGACCAAGCTCATCTTGGCTCATCACTGAAAAGAAGCTATCACAATGTGACAAGTCTTATATCATCTCCCAAATACCGCTACGGTCCCCAGGTCGGGGAGCTGAGTCCCATCTGCAGTGGAAAAGCAGAGACGGCCCAGGCTCACGTTGCAGGGTTCTCCCCCTTGCTGGGGGTGGCTCAGCCTACCCCCGGAGAGAGCGGACACCGAGCCAGGTGGGCTCTCCTGAGGGCCCACCGTAGCCAGCACTCAGCCTTCATTTGCATCCAGCATTTGGCAGGGAAGCGAAGCAGCACATGGCATGCCATGATGATAAGATGTCCTGACCCTGTCTTACACAAATGTCAAGCTGTCCTGGTTCGTCCCCCCTGCAGCTTGATGGCACTTGCTTTCCCCTCAGATGGAGCACACTACAGTAATCATGTCTGGAGACATCTAACAGGGAGAAACACCGTTCCTTGGCCAGCCAAACATAGTCATAAGCATGTATGCTTGCTTCTTGTGTTTGGGTCTTTTGGGCAGCTTTCATCTACTGCATTTTGCCAGCCATTAGGACCCAGATCAGCTGGAAGTGAAGGCTACAGGGACTTCAGCTCTTAGGGGAGCCCTGGATGTGCTGAGGGCTGCCACGGACACAGAAATGCCTGTGTGAATACCTGCATCCTACTTCCCAGCTTGAAGTCTGGGTAAATGGACATGGGAACATGACACAGGGGCTCTCCAGCTCCCTCAGGCCTTGGTAGCAGACCTATTTCCCTAGGCTCTGTGAAGGGCTACATACTTCAGCTTTCTGCTCAGCCACATAAGAAGATTTTTCTGGATCATTGCAGGGAGACACACTTAAGCTAACCTGGCATTTCATTTCTCAAAGTATTTCAGGAATAACTTCCAGGAGTTTTGTGCGAACTAGGGCTGGAGTCGAAGTCAGTCCTTCCTCTCGCAACCCTGTGCTGCTCATCAGCCCAGCTCTGGGGACCTCTAGCAGAGCTGAGGCAAGATGTCCCTCTGCTGGGCCCCATCGCCACGTCCAGCCCCGCAGCAGAAGTTCCTCTGTGTTTCCGAGCACGGGCTGCCTCACATCTGCTTGCCCGCGTTGCCGGTGCCCAGACAATGCTCCCACAGTCACTCTGCTCCATACAGTCAACTAGTGCAAGAGCAACAAAACTGCCGATTAATTAAGAGTTGTCAGATGTTGCCAGGGCTAACAGGCCCGGAGTCGGCGATCCAACTGTCACCACGGTAAGACAAGGCAAGAGCTTTCGATCAGTTAGGGGCTAAAAAGCAGTGGCTCACCAACAGACTACCATTTATTTTTATCATTGACCAATAACTACAGTATTGTCTGCTGGACATAAACACAGTCGTGTTTTATGACAAGGTTTGCCTTATTCTCTTACCAAATAATTTCTACCAAATGAAGAAGACAAATCTGATAACAAGCATTTCTGGTAAAAGGTTTGCAAAGAGTATGAGGCAACCTCCGAAGCCAAACCTGCCTTCAAAAGAATGAGCCAAATCCTGAGACTTTCCTCAGACAAGGCCCCATGAGATCAATCTGCATCCAGAAATAGAACTGAAGTGAGAGAAGCCTCCTAAGTCAGGCTCAACTCTTGCGAGTTTCAGTTTAAATGTGCATATATATTGGCCCTGCTACCTCGGAGTGAAAGGATGACGGCGACACCATCACCCACTGCTTGGGTGACTTCAGACCATCTACACCAGGCAACGGGTGGCGTGAGGATGCGGCGCGTCACGTAGGAGAGCCGCGTGCGTTTTCTGTGACGTTTCTAACGGCAGAGGTGCGCACGACAGTCACCCGTGACCGAAGCACCGTGCCGTATAGCCCGGAGCACCCAAGGGCCCCAGGGACGCATCCCCTCCCAAACGTTGCCGAGAGGAGAAGCCCTTCAGGGCATGAACGGAGAGAAGACGGGGACGCTGTAGGAAACCGGGTTTGCGCTATCCACCCCGGGGGCAGCCTCAATCCTTCTGCCTGCCCAAGGCCGTAGCCCCCGCGCCGTGGAGATCCCCCGTCCACATCCGGCGCTGCTATCAGCTGTCCACAGCTGACTTGCTGGAGGGTCCCGAGAACAGCACAGCCAGCCCGGCTTTCGGGGACATCATCTGAAAAAACCCTGCTCTCTTGCATCTGCCAAACCGAACACATTTCCTCCACCTCTCCCAAACACCCCTCCTCACTGTTGCAGACTCTTGTGGCTTTTTCAATAGTTGTTTTCTTTCTGCTTAAAACAGGGCTGCTTCTCTGCGTGGAGAAAGGCCCTGTTTGTGGGGTGCAGCTGCATTTCAAAGGTACATTGTTGGTGCGTTATGAATTTGCATGCCTTTACTAATGTGGGGAAACAGGAGAATTCTTTCGCTTTTTAATCGAAATTGATGTTATTCCTCTGCCAGTGGTACCCAAGGAACTGTTTTGTTCCATTTCCTCTCCTTTCAGGCAGCCCTATTTATGTTTAGATCTGGTTTGCTGCCACTAAGAATCATTGTCATTGCCACCAGTGTCTAAGGCCCAGCCAAGTCCAGCAGCTGTGTGTTTAATGCCTCCCCTTGCTAAGGTTTATTTCCTTGACAACATGTTCTTGTTCGAAGCAACTTTCCTTCATTAAAAAAAAAAAAAGGAGAAAGAAAGAAAAAAGAAAGAAAGAAAGAAAAAGTCCCTTTCCAGTGTGTGTGCGTGTGCTTTTTGTTTTTTGTTTTTTTTTAACTTGGGGATGGGAGCGGGAGTTTTAGGTGCAAGTGAGCGGGCTACCCAGAGTTATAACGTTGATGGTTGCCGTCCCCCTTTTCCCCCCACCCCCCGCTCGGAAAAATCTCCCCCTGCGCCTCTCGCTCGCCCTCCGCATTTAAAATGGGATACCTAGGTGGCCGAGCGGGACCCGCTGACCTCTATATCCTGTTCCTTTCTCCGCGCTTTGCTGCCGGCTCCCTCGATAAAAGGGGAGAGTGAGAGATAATTAACAAAAAACATGGCCCTCGCACAATGCAACAACTGGCCTTGGCCAGCCAGAAATTTATCCTGGTTTTCTAGGTGAACTTTCTCCCATCAATCTTCCCTTTAACCCCCTGCGCTGCCCCGGGGGGGGGGGGGGGCGAGTGGAAGCGGCGGGGACACCCCCGCCCCCCCCCCCCGCGCTGCTGCGCGGCTGCGCTGCTGCGCCGCGCTCCCGAGCGCGGGCTTTTTCTTTTGACGGGGGAACAAAACCCGCCGAGGGGGCGAGCGGAGCGGAGCGGAGCGGCGCGGAGAGGAGAGGAGCGGAGCGGAGCGGCGCGCCGCCGAGGTGGGCAGATCTGGGTGGTATGGAGCGGCCGCACAATGTCCCCACTGTTCCCCCGGCCCCTGGCCGCAAGGGGAGGGGAAAGAAAAGGGGAAGGGGGCGGGGGGGGGGGGAACACCGAGCGGCGAGGGGGAAAAAAAGCGCCCGCACCGGGGTGAGGGGGAAAAAAGTAATAATAAAATAAAATAAAATAAAATAAAATAAAATAAAATAAAATAAAATATAGTAAATTAAAATAAAATGAAATAAAAAGAAAAGAAATAAAATAAAATAAAATAAAATAAAATAATAATGAAATGAAATGAAATGAAATGAAATGAAATGAAATAAATTAACCTCGAGGTCCTTCCTCGCCCGCCGGGCTGAGGGCTGCTTGGGAAGGGCTGCGCGGGGGGCCAAGCCCGACCCCCCCTCCCGCCTTCCCCAGGACACGGTTCCCCCGGGCCGCCCCGCTCCTGCTCCCTGGCCGGCGCCCAAAGCCTCCCCCCCCTCCGCCGCCCCGGCGCGGGGAAGCGGCCGGCGGTGCGAGCGGCAGCGCCGGTGACAATGCGGGGCCACTTCAGGTCCCCTGAAGAGGGTATTATGGCCAGGGAAAATATTTGTGCTCTGAAGATGACACTCTCCGCGCGGTTAATGGCTCTCGCGGGGCGCCCCCGACGGCGCCCACCGCGCTCCCGTCGGCTGCGCCGCCGCTCGCCGCTTGCCGGGGGCACGCTCGGAGCAAGGATCCCTTTCTGCGCGCCCGAGGCGCTCGCATTGTGCTCACCTCCTCGAGGAGAGCGGAAGGTGAATATGAGGGCACGCCGCATTGTAAATTACTAATAAAACAAGAACCGAGGGAGCGCCCCGCCAATAAATTAGGAGCCGTCGCTGCCGGCGGGTCGCGCGTCGCCGAAGGCGCAGTCAGGCTTGGAGCGGAGCTTTTTGCACTGAAACCGGTGCGGCTTGATCATTTTATTGCCTGACCCTGCTATTACTTGCAAAAAAAAAGAAGGAAAAAAACAGATCACGCCTTTGAAATATAACGTAGTACCATTTTTATGTATCTTACACTGGCAGTATGTTGCAATGGTCCAAACAGATGCCCTAATTCAGCAACGCCATCACTTGTGGCACATCAAGAGCAGTTAGAAGTATCTTGCTAAAAGAATACCACTTTTCGCTTGGCGGGGAATCGTAAAGAGTTCGGCAAGAAGTTCTGCGTCCCCAAAGGAGGCATAGCCAAGCCATGCTCCCTGACTTGCACTCTTCCTTGAGGAGAAAAAAAAATAGGAAAACAAACAAAAAAACTTTATGCAACTAATGAAACACAGTTTCATTGTCTAGATTTGAAGTTAAATGTCTTTGATATGAAGCCCTCCTGGCAATTCGCATGCGATATTAAAATACAGGGCTAACACCCCTCCACCCCGCCAACAACTCATTCTGCTCTATTTTTCCCCAGCACGTGTACATAGCCTATCACATTTGACATGCATTGGGTGTTACGAAAAGCATGAAAGTGCAACCCCTCATTTTCGTTTTATCACGACCAAAAGCTGCGTGTTGCAGCAGCAGGGAGCAGGTGAACAGAGGGGAGGCAAACTGGGAGGGCGAAGACAGAAAAGCTCTGCTCCCTCCCCTGTCTGTGCAAGGGCAGGAGCTGAGTTACCATCCTTAGTCCCGGTTAGGAGGTCGGAGCCTTAGCCAGGATAAATCAGCTTAGCTTCTACCCGGCTAAATAATTTAATTGCATTCAGGCACTTCCTGACCACATTCTAGTTTCCAGGCTGCTCAGGTTAACAGGTGCAATTTTACAAAGTAATATATATATATATATATTACCCACAAGGTGAGTATTTAATATGTACAAATAGCTCCCAAATCAGGGACAGTTATGTAAAGCTTAAAATTTTAAACAAATTTTCAGTGATTAACTTGAAAAATAAAAGAAGCTATTTTAGATCCTGTAGTATCAATGGAGTTATATCTTCTGCTGGCAGCTGACAAATGCCTGATACATATCAGGTAAATATATTCCTGAACGTTTTTCTGAAGGGTGCTCAGATGTCATCATCGTTACTATAAAAATAAAATTGCTCTATTGACTTCACTGGACTTAGGCCAATTTTTGGCTCCAGTACAGTAATGATACCATCATTACAATTACATATTTTGGCTGCTGTAGGCACATAACAGTAATGATTTGTTAGAAATATCAGAAAGTTTGCTCAGCGCATTAAGTATTCACATTGCTGGTACCGCAGTCATGAATTCCTTTGGCAGCCCTTTTTTACCCCGTGCTTGCCAAGCTTAGGAAGGTGCTGGACGGCTTTTCTAGTGATGCTACAAATAGATTTTAAATGTGTTCTTGTACCTTCTACATCACCTCCCAACAGTGGCTCTTCCCTGGACCTATGTCTGCCTGGCTTGCAGTCTGGAGCCAGTCATGGTCAAGAAGCAGTCACTTGAGAGGAGGGGGCATTTGCATCGACTAAGTTTAGCTGTCTCAGAAGCATTTAAGACACCTAGATTTTGTCTAATTACACAGTATAGTTAGGGACAGATTCCCCCATGAGGGTGTCCAAGATGTGGTTCAAAGCAGAGACCTAACACCACTCAGCTCCCTGGTGGCTTCTGAGGCTAAGCTGTGGTGTTGTCTCTGGCAGCATTGGTGTGTCTCTGCCCACAGACATCAGCACCTTGTACACGTGCTCCCATGGCTTTGTGATTATTTCTGAGAAGAAACCCAAACCAATGATCACCGTTTTGGTAAATGTTTAATCCTGAAATGGGGACTCTCAAGGCTACAGGACAGGAAAATGACCGGTTTTCTCAAAATGTTGCTTTGGCTTGAACAATACAAACATTTGAAGAGGAAGCAAGTAAAATCCCACAGCAGCCCAGTTAAACTGGTGGGGCCTTTTGAAGTAAATACTCTGTAACTGATATAAAAGACTTTGGGTTAGATTATTGAGGCAGGTGAATTAATAAAACCACAGCAGTGTGGTGAGAGTCTGCACCACATTAATAAGAGTGGTGAGAATATCTGTAGATGTATTTGATTCTCTGCAGCTTGTGCCACCTCTGTATGAGGCTAATGTTGCTGATTCAGAGGAAGACATGGAACATATGGCTTACTGGGCTATACAAGCCTCACCTTAGTTTGCCTTTGCCAAGTAATTGCAGGTATTACAAGCCCCCTTGCTAAGCAGCCATACCATTACTCAGAAAGCTCCCCAAGGCCAAAAAATTCTCCTAACGGAAGTAAAAGTTTCCTTCCCACTTTTGTGTTAGCATTGACAACAAAACCCATATAGTATTTTCTCAGGGAAAAATCCCTGCTCTTCCTCCATGGTGCAGTGTGGACAGAGGTCCAATCTTTCCCGCCTGCCCCCATGCAGTAGCCTTGAGTTTGGTATCCTAAACTGGTGGTACATAAGGAAAGTCCCACAGAAGAAGGCAGCAAGGCTGGGGCAGCGCTGGTTAGGGATGTAAAGTCCTGAGAGACGGAGAGTGTTTAGAAGATTATGCTGGCTGCCCATGTAAACCTGTGGTTAGTTGGTGTTTATGCCCTATGGCCAACATCTCACCAACTTGACAGTGGGCACCATGCCATCGCAACAGATGGGCATGAACGAATTCAGCTAAGAGACTGTGTATGTCCATCAAATATGTTTGCTCAGGGAACTGTTCCCAGCCTGGAAACATGGGACCTATAATGTAGCATCCAGAAAGATAACAGTGTCAGCTTTGGATCTCTTCTGCCCAGCATTAAGCTCAGACTACATGTCTTTCTCTCCTCTTTTATCCCTGCTGCCACACAGAATTGAATGCTGCTATCCTGCCCAGGAAAGGCGGAGAAGCCCAGGGGAGCTCTCAGACCTCCCAAATCTACTTGCTTCAAAGGTCAGGATAGCTCCAGGTATTAGCTGGAATAGCTCATTTTCAGCAGCTCCCCAAGGCTTGTTACAGGCTGCCAAAATAATCCTAGCGCAAAGTATTACAGGAAGCCACCTCCTGCACTCAAATGCCACCTTGTATCGCAGGACACCCTGCATTGCGTGCTTGCGGTTGCAGAGAGCTCAGAGACAAACCCGTAATGTGTGACATAGTAACGGGGTTTAATGTAACAGGTTGACAAATATTAGCAAAAGCAGCTCCTCGGGGAGAGGGGTCTATGTTTCTCCCCGTCATGGTGCTAACCATCCAGTTACACCGGCAGCATTTAAAGTACCCTATTGCATCTCCTCCTTGCAGCAGCACCTAAGACTAAATGCTGCCCAGAAGGGCTTGCTGGCAGAGGCCAAACTGCAGGACACATGAGCAGACAGCAGAGCTGCAGCAAGGGCCAGCCGCCCCACCGAGACACTACTGGTGGCAGAGGAAATGTGGCAGGGCAGTGGGGGGCTAAATTCCCCCAATGGCCGTGGGACACAGGCCTCTGCTTTGCATGCTCTGTCCCAATGTGGGCAGCACCCACTGGCCCAGGTGCGAAGACAGTGTGTTGTCCTATGGCAGCAGGACCAGCAGCTGTGGGGCACAGGAAGAGCAAGGAGAGCTCCACTAGATGGAGGTGAGTTGATTCTCAATCTGCTGTAAACAGGACTGTCCTGTGGACATCATTACTTTTTTTTTTAGTAATTTCCCCCCCTTTTTTTTCAAGCTTACCTTAGGACATGTTTTAGCAGGCACATTTTTCAGCAGCCCCAAATTACCATTGTTGGCATGAAGTTTAAGGTCAGGAAGGACAGAGCCCCTCCTTGGGGGGGGAGGGGGCTTCTAGGCCTTCTAAGTATAGACACTAGTACACAAAGAATATTTTTATGACTAGGCAAGAAGATGCTCTGTGTTCATATTTCCTGTCTTGCTCTGAATGATCTGCCCAGGGCAACCTCTGCAGAGGATCTCTCAGTGCTTGAGACCTCGCTGACTCTGGGAGACAGTGCACAGCCCCCATAAGCAGAGGCATGTCTAGTAGGCCACCGCCTCTTCCAAGCTGCCTTTTCATCAGCTAGGTGCTTACGTGAGCATATTTCTAACTGCAGACTCAAAGTACTATGTGTTGGCCTCGGGAAATTGCACTGGTCCCTCTGTCCACGTCCTGACTTCACTTGGACAGCGCACACAGCCCCAGCAAGGCAGAGCAACATGCACAGAAACACTCTGCCTTGTTTTGTCCTGTTCTTTCACTCAGTGGAGCAGGCGGTCCCCAGAGTGCTATTAAGTGCAGTCTGGCTCTCAGGTTTTCCTCCTGGCCAGAAGTTTCTTTGTACCAAACAGATACTGTTTTTTTCTTTTATCAAGTGCATGCAAGGTTTTCACTAAACAAACCACAATCTTTCTTGCACTTCGTATTTTATCTTCGTTATTCATTTCGATGCTCTTTGGCATCATGCTTTCAGCTGTACCATGCACTTCCCCTAGACTGCCAGGATGGAAGACCTTTGCCTGTGCAGAGCATCCTGAACCCCATCTTTGGAAGAGGATCATGGGGGCACATCAGATGAGGAAGTGGAGCCTGGCTCCATGTTAAGAGAATGACAGTGGGAGAGGGGAGGGGATATAGATGCCCATTTTGCAACAGGCTAAGCAGGATGACAAATCCCCTCCTCCTCACCTGAGGCAAGGATTGCAGCTCCAAAGCAAGAGCTAGGAGACAGGCAGGCAGGTTGTCGATGTGGGGGATGAAAACTGGTAAGGGGATATACCTACCTACACAGACTTTAGTGTACATGACCTATCCTGGGTGGTGGGGATGGAGGAGAGCTGAGGAAAGCAGGCAATACACCACAGAAAAGGACTTCTCCCTCTTACCACTGGGCAGTAAAAAGTTGAGGCTGGACCAAACACACTGAGGCATTGTGGTCTAGGGGGCTGAGCACAGCTAGGGCAACAAGGGTGACTTTGGTGTGCCGCAGAGACCATGTTCAAGAAGGAAAGGAAACAGACTGGGAAATGCTGGGGGAGGGAATAATCAGAGAAAGGAGTCAAGTTTTAGGATGAGATAGAGGTGCAGAGATTAGAAGCCATGGACCAGCAACTGGGTTCCCTGCCAGAATAGCTGTGAATGACACGGGGGGCAGCATTTCCCTCAGGAGTCAAGGCAGAGGGAGATCTCAGCCTGGGTCCCCCACATCCTCTTGCACTGTACAGGCAGGAGATGCTTCCTGCTGATCTTGCACAGGCTTGAGGTGCTAGCACCAACCTGATGCAAAGCGGGTCCTCATCTACAAGAGATGCCCTCGGTGGTCGCTCCTCAGGAACTAAGAACTCAGTTGAATGCCTCATGGCTGCTGTGATTATCAGAACAGGCTGCAGACCAAAGTAGATCTGCCAGATGCATAATTTTGGCAGGGACAAGCCATCATATGTCCCAGTTACCCTGCTTCCCAGTGCACAGGTAGGGCAGACATACGGCAGCACCTGCAGAACAGAGGGTGAGGGGGAAGGTGGAAGGATTAGGGTCCAAAGAGCATAAACTGAGAAGAAGCAGCATCACATTCTGTGCTGGGCCGTAACTTCACATCAGGGATGTCCCTGGGATGTGTCAGGAAACAGGTGTCAGCATCTCCAAGCCAGAGCACCCACAGCAGGGATCCCATGGTCCCAGCCAGCAGCCAGAATTGCCTATAAGATGCAACACCCTTTGCAGGAATGACTCCAAGATCCCTGCCAGGAAGGACTCTGAGCTATTTTCTGCTCAGTGCCATTGCCAAGAGGACAGTGGGACAGCTGGAAATATCAACCCATTCAGACCGGAGATAACATGCAGTTTGAAGGGCACCCTAAGCGTTAACATCAAATCAGGTTTTCCCCACCTCCCTGCACCCGGTCCCAGAAGCACTTCTACAGCAAGCAGTGGAGGTGGACAATTATTTTAGCTTTTGCATTAGTAAAGATGCATCCAGAAGGGCCCCCCTTCACCTTTTGAGAAACACACCTGTAATTTCTCATCTCATTTCGTCCCTGGTGATATCCATTGACTGCCCAAATGCTCCTGGCTGAGGGGAATTGCTGCTTACACTGGCAGCCCCAGGAACCATTTAACTTGGCCTTCTTTGCATGAGATGATATGCCACCCCTGTGGCAATTGAGGAAAGAAAATACAGCTCTGCCCAACAGCTATCAGCTACCAAAACAGCTACCCCTGCCTCCTCCTGCTCTGTGGAAAGATATCTCCTTGGAATAGCTACTGGAGAAAAATGCCACTGGAGCAGGAGCATTAGGGGGGAAGAGCTCCCTACTAGTGCATCCAGCAAAACTGAACTCATCAGGGTCAGCAAAAAATAGCCATAGGAAGGATTTTTTTTACCTTATTATTGATAATTTACTAACTTTCTTGCAGTTCCCTAGAGCAGCGATCCCTCAGAAGGAACAAAGATTTTTTTCGAATGTAAGCTTCTTCATATTCCAATGCAAACAGCTGAATCTCTGCAAACATTTGTTTTGTGCATGATGTATTTAAAATAGCACACAGCCATGTGGAAGTCTCTTATTCAACATGCAGAGCAGAAGAGTGAAACAACTCACAGTGCCTTGATGGTGTCAATACTCAGCCAGCATTTGGGCAACCAGGTCTTGAAATCCAACTACCCTCATTTAAAGCAAGTCTAATGCACAAAATCCACTTAGGCAAAATTTCCAGTCAGAAAGAGAGGGCACACCAGGGGAAATCCAAATGCATGATAGCCTTGGACAGGACGGTGGCAGAAACCTGGACATTGCCAGCCATGCTGGGCAATCACAGCTCAACAGGGAGGGGAAAATAACATCGGTTAAGCACTGAGTTGCTCCAGGGCTCCAAAAATAGTGCAGGTGGGCTTCTCCGTGGGAGGAAAAGCTCATAGGGCAGCAAGAGCTACCTCACAACCCAGTCACTGGCATCTGCAAAAACGAGATGGTGAGGCGGAGAGGCTGCATGAGCCGTGAAGAGATGTAAGGTCTCCTAGACACAGCGAATTCAAGTGCCAAGCTAGCCTCTTTTCAAAAAGAGCATATAGAAAATCAGCATGGGCTATGACATGCACTAAAGTTTCTTTCCCTATTTCTTCTCAGTAATACGTGGCTGCAAAAGATGACATCAGAAGTTTGCCTCAGTATTCAGAATTGTTACTCAGAGTGAATGCAAATGAAAAACAGTAAAAAGTGAGGAAGTATTTTTTCAATTCATACTTCAGACCTATCAAATGAAGCTTCATGCTAGTCTTTCAGTCGCACGTGTTTTCCTGAAAACCCCGAAAGTCTTCCTTGATACTTAAATAGTACATTAGATACATAAATTTCACATGTGAGGCTGCTTACCTGTATACCCTTTCCTGCCCAACAGATAGTCTCAACCTCGTGATGCCACTAGCATCTCATGAGATCGTTCTGCAGAGCTAACAATTTTCCTTTGATTTTTCTTTTACTCTTGGAAGACCACTTCTACCCAACACTGCACATGTGCAAACATTTGCTTTTCCCTTCTCCCCCGCACTAGCATCTTCTACCCATATGGGACAGATAATCCCTTTTCATATCAGATCATCTTCTTCTTTCAACACAATTTCCTTGACATTCCCAAATTACAACCAAATGGGGGAATGGAGGAATGAGCCTGAAATCAATTTCAGATCACTCAAAAGAAATAGATTTACAGTGAAGATAAATCAACAAAACCTTTGAGGGTAAATCCCTGAATTCTTGCTTCAGTCCCTGACATGTTTAGTACCTGTTGATAGAGGCTGAGACAGTGCGCGGTCGTGGAGGAGAGGGGCCGGGAAGGACCAGAGGAGGTCACCTCCCCGCGCGGCAGGACACGCATCCTGAGCAGGGTAAGGAGAGGGACGATGCCCGCCGCACACAGGCCACCTGAGAGCAAGGTCCAGCCCCCGGCCGCGGGGCGTTTTTAAGCGGGTGTCCATAAGCAACAGCGCACTGGTTGACCCGGTTGCATCTTTAGCCCCGCAGCTTCAGCAAGAGCCCGGAGACCCTGGTCTGCACGCTGAGCACCGGTCTAAAGCCTAAGAGATGCTACACAGCATTTCAGATGGTCCATAGTAGTTCCTGAGGAGGTAGCTCGGGGTGCCCCCAGCAGTCACCAAATACACCATGTTAACCTTAACCCCCAAAGCCAGTCGCAGGCGGGCAGGAGCGAAATGAAGTGCCCGCACATGCTAGCGCTGCGGCACGGCTAGGGGAGCGGACTTTGCCAGGCCAAGAGCTTTCGAGATTAACGTGCGAAGTCAAGGCCAGAGGTTGCCACGGGGTGAGGCTGTGCCCCTGCAGTGTGCCCACGCTGCGGTGAGCGCTGAGAGGAGCCGGCAAGCGCGCGGCTGAGCTCACCAGTGCTTTGAAGGCGCGCTTAAGTGGGAAGAAAAAAATTTGCTCGCAGATAAGAAGGGGCCCGATCGCATCTGCTGAGGCTCCTGGCAAAATGCCTACTAGTGTCAATAGGAGCAGGCTGGTTTACCATTGGTAAAAAGGGAAACACGGCGTTTAAGCATCTATTTTGAATGCTTTTTTTCCCCTTCTAGAAATATTAAAGGCTTTTCACTTAACCAAAACCGAAGCTCAGATATTTTGTGGAATCAATATGTAATGAAAAAAATTCTTATGTTAATATACGCTTACATCAAAGATCCTGCTTTTAATTAATTTTCTATGGAAATTTTGACAAATTACCGTCCTAAGTACTGCAGCATATTGCCAATTTTGTTCATCTCTCTTTCAAGTGATTTCATTTGGCTTTGAAATCAATGGGACTACTTCAGGAATGAGGCACTTTTCCGCATGGGGAAGGGTAACAAAACCTGGTGCTTTGTTTCTAATTTAACTGCCTGGTATAATTTGTCTCCTTGTTGCAACATGCTCAGCAGCTCTGTTAGAAGGCATCACAGAGCACGTGCTAACAGATCCCTGCTGACTTTGCAGGTGAATTTGTTCCTTACGTGCCGTGAAGATGCTATGCTCCCGTTTTAATCACGAGCCTTATGTGCAGAGCAGAGAGATGGACAAGTACCGGTATGAAAGAAGGATGTTTTCCCATTTTAGAAAAGACAGCCCACATTTCAGTGATCCCTGTGTATTTGTAGGCTGTTATTTTTAGGTATTTTTCATTTTGGGAGGCATATACAGAACTTCGATGAATGCACAAAAGTGCGCATGCTCGTGTTGTCTGTACATCTGTACGTGAAAAATGCAACACAACTAAATCCCTACTAACGTGGCTTTACCTGTGGAAATACAGAGAGACTACAGCAAGCACCCTCTGAAGCTGCTCCCTTGGTCGGGCTGGGGACCAGGGCAGCAGCAGTCAGGCTGCTGGACGCAGCACATACATAGCTCTCCGTTCATCATGTGCTCTCGTTAGCCGATGCCTCGTGAGCAGGTGCCCTTCGCAATGTCAAGTGCATCAAGCGCGCCTCCCGTCCGTCCTCCTTTGCCTGCTAAGCAGGTGCGAGCGGCGACATTGGCATCCGAGGTGTAGGCTGGCCAAGCCTTCCCTGCTGTGGCCTCCCGGAGTTACAGGCTGTGCCTTGCCTGGCACAGTGCCGGGGAGGGCGCGGGCAACTCACATGCATAGGCTGAGCTCTGCTGTCGCTCACCATTACATGCAAACCCCGTGGTTAGCACTGAGCTCACGGGAGTTTCGATCCACGCTGCCGCCGGGCAGCACCCTCGCCCCCAAGACACTCGTCGTGTCCTCAGCCCTCTGGCAGCCAAGAGCAAACCATGAGCGGCCAGGGGGCGAAGAGATCTCGCGCAGCGGTGCGACTCCACCTCCGCGATACCTTTCCATCACTGGCTGGACCCGGGTGTAAACTCGAGTATCATGTTGTCCTGAGCGAGCACTTTGCACGAAGCCACTTTGGAGCTGGCGCGATGTAACGGAGCTGCCAGTGCTGCTGATTAGATTGAGGACTTGCAGCACAGTCCTTCACCTCTGCACTGCCAGAGGCATGGAGATTTAGCTCTCAATATTAATTTCCCAGTTCTGAAAAGCTTTAGGTTCACATCTGGCTATAATCTATGCTGCGGAGGCGTGGTTGTGATCTCCATGCTGAATCCCTCAGACACTACACGAGTATCTATGCACTGCAGAGACTAGTACAAGGACATAGGTGCTGCCTGGAGGTGTGGCGCGTGTGCAGGGTGCCCGACGGCATGCGGAGACAGCCTTTCGGTGATTCAAATCATCAAAAGGTGGGCAAGCCCAGCCCCATCATACCTCCACGTTGAAGGATTCCATTAGGTCTCGTTTTCCCTTTCAAAGCTCTAGGAAGTCTCAAAGGATCCCGTGTGTCAATGGAAGCCCCCAGTCATTGCAACAATATCACGGCTAATGAGATCAAAGATAAGGTTGTCATCTCATCCGGCCTGCTAAAAGCATGGCAGGCAACCAGCGGGATGAGCAAGCTTCCAAATTTTGATCCTTGCCTGATAGGTGTTGCATCCAAGCCAGCAAAGAAGATGGGGGAAGAGGAAGGCAAATAATTCCTACATCTGAGCAGAATTTTAAAAAATTGAAAGTAGCATCTATTCAGTTCCTCCAATCCGTTTCAAAGGAGTTGCAAGGGTCCCGTTACCATTGTGTGGCTGGTAATTCTGTGTCACAACTAATTACTGCCTAATAGCCGTTGTGGGGACAAAGTCCCCCGTTTAAAAGAGAAGTCTATTTTGCCTCGCATTCAGGCCTAATCTGACCCTGAATAGTGGAGATTACATGAGGTAATACAGCAGTTATTTCTACCTGCTGTAGTTCATAAGCTCCATCTCCAGCTGAGGCAAAAGCCCCCCTCCCCCTTTACAAAGATTATTTGTCATTAAAATGCTCAGTAGCTTGCTTTTTCTTTTTTTTTTTTTCTTTTTTTTTTTTTTTAATCTGGATGTTGCCTACACTTTCAGAAAGGTTTTTGAAGGAAGATTAGCAGGATTAGGAAAGGTTCACATATGTTCAGCTTCACTATTGGTATTCAAGACATCACAACTCCACCACCACCCAGGAAGCCCAAGAAAACCGAGAGCTGAGACAGAGAGACAGAAAGAAAGAGGCCTCCTGGCCACGGAGAGCAAAGAACACTCCAGCAAGTAAAAAATAGTCAAGCCAGACCCAGGGCTGCAAAGGCTGTCCCACCACAGAAATCCCTGCCTTTCATTCCAGCAAAAATACAGCTCTAATTCAGCACCTCACAGCTCCGCGTGTTTTCAGTCAAAGAGGGTTATTTCTGCAGGCAAGCCTAGGTCCTGAAATAGCTTGGCTGGCATGAGCATCCACGGTAAAATAAGAGGAAAACGCATGCAGAACACATGAGCAGTGTCTGCCCTCAGCCTTTGCCACCTGGCAACGTGCCGGTGGGCTGTGCAGGCCAGGCACTGAAACGTCAAACGGGTGCAACCACCTGGGCCTGTCTGGCACGTTCCCCTCACGGGCGCAAGCTCCAGGGCTTCCTGTGCAACTGGGATGAAGATGAGCAAAGATGTGCAGGTGCCTGCCTGCACGGTGCATCGCTCCCAGGGGTCTGCATGTCAGCCCCCCCCATCCTTGGTCCTTCTTCTCAGGTTGCTAGAGAGCCACAGAGCAGACATAAAAGTACTTTACTCCACCTTGCCACATACCAAGAAGCAGTGGAACAAGAGTAAGGCCATAAGGAGCTGCCTGCTCCCTTGGGGACACTTAACCTGAACAAGGTCACAGTTCCCTTCATCGGGAGACCCCAAGGATGCATCCCATTCCCAGGCAGCACTAGAGAGCACTTGGACTTATTTGGCATTATGATAGGAAGAGAGGGAATTGGAAATAAGGGGAGGAAGCCATGAGGGCAATTAGTAGAGACCACGTCCTTGCTGATGGAAATCAGCAAGTTCCCTCTTCCCTCTTCTAGGAAAATGGGATTTTTCTGGATTTAGGTCTGTTAGTACAGGTCAACATCTGTCCATCGAAAATAAAGGGAGATCTTTTTTCAGATTAATATTCATTTTCATTGTAAGCAGCCAAACAAGCTCTAAGACCATATAACTCATGCTCTGAGCATAGAGACCTTTCTAAAGCCTGGAGCATAGCTTACTTTGTCACTGTGATTTTTTTGACTTTTCTCTTTCTAGGCACCACTGTTGTCCTCATTTTGTTTTTTTCTCTCTCTGAGCATCTTGTCCTTAGTTTTTCCTGATGTCTTTGTTTTCCTACAGTCCAACTTTCCACTGTCTGCCAGTCTTTCACAACATCTACTGGTTTGCTTAAACTCTTTGTCATTCATCCTGTTGAGGTTTTGAGTGTTTTTTTGATGGGCAACAGGGCTGCAGCTGCAGGAAAGCTCAGGAGAGAACCTGGCACCAGCGTTTCAGGCCGTTCCTGCTCCCCACCTCCGGTGGGTTCAGGGAGACTCACAAGCCCGAGGGATGCAGTGCTGGACCAAGCTCAGCAGTGCCCGCAGCAGGGAGCAAGCATTGCTTCCTTCCCCACCCCATATATATATATATGTAGCCCACCTCTACATCCTCTTCCCAGTCTCTTCCTTCCCCAGTTTCCTTCCCTCTCGATCACCTCCCTTCGCCTCGGGAACCACCCCGGTGTCTCCACTGGGACCTGCATGAGCTGCGGGGGAGGGAGGAAAGGGGGCAGAGGAAGGCGTACCTCCGTGTGGGGCGCCCGCGGCAGCTAACGCGAGAGGCGCCCGCGCGAGGCAGAGCTGCGGCTCCTCGGGGCGGAGCGGGTGGCAGGGAAACCCTGCCAGCTCCTCGGAGAGCCTTGCCCTCTGAGGTGGCTTTGGGGAGCATATGGCTCCGGCAAAGCACGCCGGGACCTCGCTTGCATCGTCAGGGGGCTGACGGGGGTGGGTTTCGTGTGGAGCCGTTAAAACAAGCCGTGTTATTTAGGGCATTTATATCTGCGCCTGCAAACATTTTCTTCAAGTGGTTCCAAAGCAACATGTGCTTTGAATTGCCCAGCGCAAACGCGCTGCTCCGAGACGGCGAGCCCCGGCACACGCGCGAGCGACTCGGGGCCTCCGCTCCGGCCCGCCGGGCAAAGCTCCCCGCGCGAATCGGTGGAAGGAGGAATGGGGGGAAGAACGAAACTCTTATACATAACCAAAAGGATGGAATTTTTCTTCTTTTTTTTTTCCTCCAGTGAATACACAAAATCTCTGTCGCCTGACGAACACCTTTCCGAAGCCCCGCAGATCGTGGGGGGACTGCACGGCACAGGGTGGGAGGGCAAGTGACCTCCGCAAAATGCTATTGCCCATGAGTCTACATAAATGTTTCCTCAAAGTTTTCCAGAGGGAGTTGGGAATTAAACGGCCTCACTGCCCCATCAGCTCCTGCAAACAGTAAATCCTTGTCAGATGGTTTGTATTTCAGGACCGATGGAGGGAGAGACCACAGAAAATTCAGACTCAGAGTGTCAAAGCTTGCATTTCTATATAACCCACCTGTATCTTTTGCATTGGAGTCAATATTAAAAATCCTGAGTTACACAGCATTTGCAAGGCGTTTAAATTTGTGGGTGACACTGTGCCTTTTCTTTCCTGGTGCTATACAGAATTTATCTTTCGCAGGCAAATGAAGAGAAGCTCCTTCTCTGCCGTGTTTGCTGAATGTGCTGATTCAGAATTTTATTTAAAATAGAGAGTGCATGGTAACTTCTATAAAATGGGCCTTCTTTTTTTCCCTTTGGAAAGTGGAATCAAACTTAACTTCTATATATAGCTCTGGGTAATCCCCTCGCAGCCCCCACAAAACCAGGACGTTCTTACTCCTTCATGGTCAACCAGAGTTTTGCCACAGACAAGACTTCGCCTCCTCCCGCAGAAGTCGGTACTAACGCCAGGTTGAACAAGGGAAGAAAAAGCACGTGCAAGACTCACACCATTCACTCATTTCAGTACCTTGCTGCGGCTTAAACGCACGCGCAGGTCACTGCGCCGTGAGCCCAGGCCGGTGAGAAACCCCATGCAACGGCGTTTGTGTGTTGCAAGCAATTCTCCTGCTCTTTCTTCAATGGGAAAAATACAAAAGGGAAAGGGAGAAGGAAGAAAAAGAGGCAGAAGCTCGGAATAACTCTGCTGCTCGAGCGTTTCCCGCGGGCGCACGCGGCCCGTACGCAAGTGGGACGTGGCGGGCAGAAATGTGCCCACCGGGCGGCACGGAAAGAGCAGCTATTTCCCCCTACACACACTGGGCAGTAGTAGCGTCCCGCCACCGCAGCAGTGTTTTAAAGCGTGGAGGGGAAGCCAGCATCACCCTTAAAGGCGGCCGGGGGCCGGGGGGGGGGGGGGGCGTGGAGCCCCGCTTCCGCGCACCAGCGGCACCGCGGCTGGCGGCACCTTCCTCTGGTCTGAAAACTCAGCGGCACGTGCCCCGCTAACGCCTTCGGCCCTGCCACCCACGCAGGCCAGCTGGGAGCAGCTGTGGGGTAAGCTCCCCACCAAACCGGCTGCAGGTTGCCCCCTCCTCTTTACCAAGGGGTATCGCGTGTTAGGGGGACGTCGGCGCGGCGCGGCGCTGCTGGCGGTGGGACGCCCCGGGCCAGCGACGGAGGCGATCTCCGCTCCCTCGAAGCACGAACTAAAAGCAGCTGCGCTGCCTCCCCGCGTTGCGTCCGGCCCCCTGCGAGCGACCCCCCACCCCACACGCAACCCCGGCTAAAAGTCTCAGCGCCGGAGTTCGCACACGCAAATAGATAGCATAGAAGTGCCCGGGCTGGCAGTCGGTTCAGCAAAGTTACAAAGAACCTATGAGAGACATATGGTTACAGCACTCTCCGAAAAAATATAATTGCTATCTTCAGGAGGCCGACCACCCTATCCTTATAATGAGTAAGATATTTACAGTCCTGGACTGTTTATGTGACATTTCAATAAATAATGCAGAGATTTGACAACATTTCCATATTCCTCCTTTAATGTGTGAATGTCTCTGACTTAATCCAAGTTCCTTGGCATTTATTACTGTTTGCTACGCTAACAAGTGAGATTATGAGAATTCTAATGAAGGCTTCCAGTGAAAAACTCTGTGATTAAAATGCCATAATAACAGTTGCATGCATTTATGTGCCTGATTACCATAATCTATTTAGCACAAGTAAACATACAAACAGAAGGAGAAAAGCAAGCACACTGACACTTCAGCTAAAGGAGAATTTAAAATGAGGGAGAAACAATGTAAATATGTAAATGTCTTTGTGTATTCTTTTTATCTTTCTTTTCTCATCCTTGCTTTTTTCCCCCTGTTTGCTAATGAGACATCTATGGTTCGTCACATGTGGTCCCTCTTTGCTTGGCCGAGGTGCGTTTTTGGGCCATCTGCTGGGGCCACTATCCTAAACAATGCCACCCAGAAAGCAAGGGAGATATTTGCAGCAACCTTTGACATCATGGACTACAAGAGATGGTGTCGTACAGACTCCCCTCTTTGATATGTTCATTCTGAACGCTTAGTTCAGCTGTTACTCCATTAATGCAAGTCCCAGGACGACACGGGCAGGCTAAGGCCCCCCAAAACTCTCAGCAAATTAAAGAGAAACCTAGCCAGGTTTCCAGCGCAGACTTTTGCTACCAAGGTATTATTAACAGTTCGGTATTTGGAGTTTTTTCTTTTATCCTCGTTAGAGAACAGATTGGTTGAGAACTTCCCGATCCCAACAGCCAAGTCGTTTCGGTAACTTTACAAGTGAAACGTCCGCAGCGAGCGAACTGCTCAGCCCTATTTGGACAGTGGCGGCTACTACATGAAAGGCTGCTATACATTGCAACAGCCGCTCAACCCTTTCTGAAAAGCACAGGCACCTTGGTATGGGGATTATTTCCATTATGACCAAAAATCAGCAAAATATTCAGGGAGACAGGTATATTAAACTAATAGTATAGTCCTTATCAGGATTTTTAAGGCTTTTTTTTTTTTTTTTTTTTTTTTTTTTGAGTATAGGCGGCAATTTGAAGATATTCTTGGGACAGGACAAAGGAATAATCTGAGGAAATTTTTGCTTCCAGTGAGTGTTCACATAAGAAGCAAATTATGCCCACAGTTTTCCTGTTCCATTAATTGTTAACACTCAGCCAGATCTCTCTCATTTTTAAGGAGTTCTCTGTTAAAATAAAATAAAGACATCAGAATGGAAAAGATATGAAGTGTAATGTATGATGACCACATGCAGACAAAAGGCAAAACGTAAAATCGAAGTGCTGCCCAGGAAATTCAAAATTAGAACTAATTGTCTGTGCTGTATTATATGGGAGTTGCCCCAAAAAATCAGAGTAACATATGATTTTTTAGGCTAAATTCAGTCCTCATGAGGACACTCTATTTTTTGCAGAGAAGATATAACGAGTCATGCCAGGACTTTTTTGGCCCTCTGTCTGTAATGTATTTATTTCGTTTTCACCTTCAGGCTGCTGTTGCTGGGACCAGGCGATGAAGAGAACTTCAGACCAGACCACTGGATTAAATTCGCGGGTGATTTTCAAATCTGGCTGGTGCTGAAGTTTGTTGGAGTAGAGTGAAGCTGCCTCTAAGCACCTGTGTGAATCATGCTCCCTGTGAGCTAGAAGACTGAGCATGGCTGGGCAAACTGTATTACGTGTTGCTAACTTCAATTCTGACTCCGTATCTTTGTCTCTGTCAGTTTAGAAGATGATTTTAATGGCTACTTCGATTTGTTTCTCTCGTGTGTTCCCACAGCTCTTCCTCTGCAATGTCAGCTCGCTTTTATAGGAATTGTGCATGAGGAACGGCACCAAGTCCAGCAGGAGCTGAAGAAACCTTTTTTTTTTTCTCCTCTGAAACAATTATATTACCTAGACTTGACCACCTAAACAGCAGCCAAGACAGGAAGGTTTTCGCCTGTGGGTCTTGGAGGAAAACCATCACGCACCACACACAGCGAGGTGATGTTTCTGCAGAGGTCCCACTCCACCGCAGACTAGGAATGATTCAAAATCCAGGCTTAAAAAGGTGTTACACAGATATTTCTTTACTCAGTACTGACATAAAAAGAGTGTCAGTGTAACCCCCAGTCCTGCAAAGATGGGTGCCCATCACCACCTTGCCTCCAGCAGGGCCCCCAGCGTGCCCTTGCACATCATACCCCCATTGCCTTTTCTGGGCATTTCGGCCTCTTTCTCTTAATTTGCCAATAGGAGATCATATCACCAGTAAGAAGTGAAATTGCTGATACAATTTGGAAACTGTTAAATAAAAAGAAATAGCTATCACATTGTTTCCTTAACTTTAGGAACCACCTTTCTTTAAAGCAGTAAGGTGGCAGTATGGACTTTCCAGCGCATCTTTAGAGTTTTTCCTCCAGTAATGTATTAAATGAAGTGATACTGTATCCAGTAAAAAAAATATAGCATCTTGCCTTAAACACAAAGAACAACATTCAGAATGCTTGTACATCTTACACTTGCACTGCAGAGTTAAATGGATTCGGGGCTAGGTTTTTTGGATAACATTTTAGGGTCAGGGAAAGTCAGTCCCCATTAATCTCATTGATGTTCATTGTCCTGTTCAAGTAAATGGCCATATTCGAGAGGAGGGGTGACCCAGCCTGAAGGATGTACAGAATCTAGCCTGGGTTCCCAGTGAAACTGAGGTTGCAGTCTAATTATTTTGCCGTAGATGTCAGCAGGCTCGTAAGTGACAAAGGTTTATTTAAAAAAGGTTTCTTCCTGCTCAATAAAAACGGGCAATGGATGATTTCCAATATATTTTTAGTTCTAAAAATATCACAAACATCAGCTTTGGTATTTCTGAGCTGTTCTTCTGGGTGACTCCTGCGAGGATTAGGAGCTTTTCCAGTCTCTGACTGAATGGGAAGATATGCTGAGTTTTTGGTAAGGAGCATTTGTCTAAAACGTTGCAGTTGAACAAGTGTTAACAAAAACAAATCTAGCACTGAAAAAAAAAAAAAAAAAAGGAACCTCAACAGAATAAAAATGACTCCCCCACTCAATGGACTCAGCTCCCTTTCTTTGAGATCACGGATATCAAATATGTTAGTCTGGCAGGTGGAAGAGCATCCAAGTCCATAGGCTGGACTTCAGTTGAAAGTACTGAGAATGGTTCTGATTCAGATATAACCAAAAAGAAAAAAAAAATCACCCAGATGAGACCAAACCTGAACTTTAGAGAAGTTTCCCGTAACTCTAATTCTCTGCTCTGAGACTCACCTCATACCTTTAACAGTGGGCAGAGCACATGCATGCAACCCGCTCTTCCTCAGGTCCTCCATGTTGCGATTTGGGGTCTTGCAGTGCTCGTGTGAGGGGTGACTGCGACCCCGGAGGACTCCCTGAAGGTCACCCCATTGACTGGGAAGTTTAAAAGGCACTCGTGGAGCTGCAAGGTCTAATTTCCAGTGCATCGCTCTGCTAACAGATGGGAGGCAGGCGGCACTGAAGATCAGGCCTTGCAGTATCCGAGGCATCATTAAACCTGTTCTCTGTTGCCAGTCCTAACCAAGCAGCGGTCACATACAGGCTCCTCTTCCTTGGGATGCCCCAGATCCCTCCCAGCAGGGTAAGGGTAGCTTCAGTGGACCTGCAAGGTATCCATTAGGAAGCGACCGTGGCCCACAGGACTGGAGGGAATATATGCAATAACAATCCCAAACAATAACCTAATGACATTGCAAGTGATTTTCAACATGAAAGCAACAGTCTGTTTTTTATTAAGTTATCACTTCATCATGTTCCCTGATTGCCTTCATTCACGCCTTCATTGCCTACAATCACGGTTTTTAAGAAGATAATACATATTCATAGGCAATAAAACAGATTCTGCTCCACATTTTATTGTCAAAAGCAAGTTGGGGCGAGCGGTTCCTCTGGGAGCCTTCCGTGGCTGCCTTCCCGGGACCGCGCTGACGAGAGGCAGTTGGCAACATCAAGCCCAAATGAGCCGAGGGAGTAACGTGACATTTAATTTGACATCTCACAGCGGAGATCACCCCCTCTTCCTCCTCCTCTTCCTCCTTGCAGCCCCCCGTCCAGGGAAACACCACCTCGGTACCTGCAGCTCGCCCCCCTCCGCCGCTGCGGCGCTCCGCAGCAGCGCCAGCCCCGCGCAAGCCCCCGCACTGCCGGGCACGGAGCCCCGGGGGCTGCAGGAAGGACGGAGGCCACAGCCGGAGGGGTGGTGATCGCCAGAGAAATTGCTTACTTGCTCCGTTAGGGATGCAGACCTGACTTCTCCTTGGCAGCCTCGGAGTTGGGGAGGGAAGGGGGCGGATTTTCTTTCTCTTTGAACGTGGGAAAATGAAAAGGAGAAAAGGGAAAAAAGGAAAAGGGGAAAAAAGGAAAGGGAGAAAAAGTGTAAAGGGAAAAGAAAACATGAAAAGGGAAAAAAATGAAAGGAAAAATGGAAACCGAAAAGGGAAAAGGAAAGGAAAACCCTGCCCACAGCCCCCTTCTACTCCCCGGGAGCTCCAGGCTGCTGCGGGGGGCTGGGGTGCGACTGGCTTCCCAGGGACCCGGCGGGACCCCGCTTTTGGCAGCCAGCCCTCCCCGGCAGGGACCCAGGGACCCCCCCGCACCCCCTACTTCCCCCTCCCCGCGGAGCTTGAGCCGTCCCCTCGGCTGGAGAAGCGCCCCGACGGGGCGGGGGGGGGGGGGGGGGGCGCGGAGGGACGCGTCCCGCCGCAGCCTTTCAATAAGAAGAGGAATTACCCCGGCCCTCCGAGGCGGGAGGGAGGAGAGACGCCGGCGTTTTCCTCCGATCCGCCCGCGGGCGCGGGGGCGGCCGCCCCCCGCCGCCTCGCCGGGCCCGGGCCCGGGCCCCGCCAGGAGCCGCCGGCCGCGGCGGGCTCTCCGTCCTCCCGGCTGCCGCCCCGTTTTCTGCACCTCTCGCACATCAGTCCCGAGGCAGAGGCAGGCTTCTCGCCGCCCGTTCAGTACTTTCTTAACGCGGAAATGCAAAGTTTGCACGGCCGCCCGGCCTCTCCTCCACCCACCTCCAACCCCCCACACCCCCCCATCCGCCCCCGGGATTTCCTCTCCGCCTCCCCCCCACACACCCCCCACCCCGCCCGGGCGCACAGCCCCACAAGCAAGTGCGGAAGCTCAGGGCGCGGGCGGGAAGGGTGCCCACGGCCGCGGCGGGGCCCCGGGCGCCCCCGGGCCGCCCCGTCCGGGAGCGCCGCCGCCCCGCCGGGCGCCGGCGGGACCCGCGGCGGGGCCGGCTGTCGCTCGCACAGATTTTCCTAATTGACCTGTTACGGATCATCCCCGCAACCGTTGGGAAACACATTTCCACGCTTCACTTCTTAACGTTTTAAATACATATTTAACGGATGGTTGAGGCTGGCCGAGCCAGCTGGGAAACACACGGGTGTAAAAATAATACAACAAAAGGCCAAGTGGCCGGGGGGGGCGGATTTACCCCGTGGGGGGAGGAAGCGGCGGTGAGCGGGGGCTCGCCGGGATTTCCCGAGGTGATTTTGGGGGGAGAGACAGGGGAGGGGGGTCATCCTTTTTTTTTTTTTTTTTTTTTTTTTTTTTTTTTTTTTCCCCACTCCCTTCTTCTGGTTCGGTCTCGCCGCAGGATTGCTTGGGGGGCGGGTTTGGGTCCTCCCTGCGGCTGGCTGCCTGACTTCTTGCCGTTGAGGGGCGGAATGTGCCCCGAAGTTGTGGCACCGTCCGCCGAGGGGTTAGGGGTGCTCGGGGGGAGGGGAGGGGGGAAAGTGTCTCCTACTCCGAGGGGAAACTGCCCCGCGGGAAACCGGGCGGCTAAACTCGCTTTTTTATTTTTCCTTTTTATTTTTTCTCCCCGCGGCACCTTTCTCGCACCGGCCGGGGGGAGAAGGAACGGCGAAGCAATGACTCGGGCGGGGTGCGCTTGGTGTCCCGCGAGTCCCGCGTGTCCCGCGAGTCCCGCGTGTGCGCGCCCCGTTCCCCCCCCGACAGCTGCTCCCGGCGCTGTCATTGTCGCGTTTTATTCCCGGTGCCACAAAGACCCGCCCCGCCGGGGCTCCCCGCCGCCCCCGCCCGCGCCCTCGAGCCGCACCGGCCCCGCTGACATCAGCCGCCCCCCGCCGCCCCCCACCGCCGCCGATTGGCGCAGCCGCCGCCGCCGCCGCCGGCACCGACCCTCCCCGGCGCCGCTATAAAGGCTCCGCGGCGGCGGCGCAAGGTGCGCGCTGCTGCCGTGCTCGCCCGCCGCGGCGCGCCGCTCCCCACGGCCGCCCGCGCACGGTGAGTGCTGCCACGGGACGGGGCGGGACGGGACGCGACGGGGCGGGAGGCGCCCCCCGAGGGCCCCCGGCGGGAGGAGGCGCGGCGGCGGCTCGCCGACGTGGCGGCGGCGGCCCGCGGGGTTTCCGCGGGCGCTGACTCGGTCTCCGGGCCGCCCCCGGGCTCTCTCGCCCCTCGCAGGCAGCCCGGTGCGCGCAGCGGTGCCGCCTGCCGGGCCATGGACTCGGACGCCAGCCTGGTCTCCAGCCGTCCGTCGTCGCCGGAGCCCGATGACCTCTTCCTCACGGCGCGGAGCAAAGGCAGCGGCGGGGCTTTCACGGGCGGCACCGTGTCCAGCTCCACGCAGAGCGACTCCCCGCCGGAGCTGAGCGCCGAGCTGCGCAGCGCCATGAGCGCCGCGGGGGTGGTGGTGGTGGACAAGCTGGGCTTCAAGTCCTCGTCGTCCTCCTCGTCGTCGTCCTCCTCCTCCTCTTCCAAGAAGGACAAGAAGCAGATGACGGAGCCGGAGCTGCAGCAGCTGCGGCTGAAGATCAACAGCCGGGAGCGCAAGCGGATGCACGACCTCAACATCGCCATGGACGGGCTGCGGGAGGTGATGCCCTACGCGCACGGGCCGTCGGTGCGCAAGCTCTCCAAGATCGCCACGCTGCTCCTGGCGCGCAACTACATCCTCATGCTCACCAACTCCCTGGAGGAGATGAAGCGCCTCGTCAGCGAGATCTACGGCGGGCACCACGCCGGCTTCCACCCCGCCGCCTGCCCCGGCGGCATGGGCGCCCACTCCGCCCCGCTGCCCGGCCACCCGGCCCACCCCGCCTCGCACCCCGTGCACCACCCCATCCTGCCGCCCGCCGCCGTCTCCAGCGCCTCCCTGCCCGGCTCCGGCCTCTCGGCCGTCAGCTCCATCCGGCCCCCGCACGGGCTCCTCAAGTCGCCCTCGGCCGCCGCCGCCGCCGCCGCCGCCGCTGCCGCCCCGCTGGGCAGCGGCTTCCAGCACTGGGGCGGGATGCCGTGTCCCTGCAGCATGTGCCAGGTCTCGGCCCCGCCGCACCACCACGTCTCCGGCATGGCCACCGCCAGCCTCCCCAGACTGGCCACCGACACCAAATGAGCCCGCCGGCGGGGCCGCCCCGGTGCCGCCAGGACCCACGGACGCGCCGCCCGGTCCCGGTCCCAGCCCCGGCCCCGGCGCCGGCCGCGGGCCGCTCCCCCCCCCCCGGCCGGCGGCAGCGCTCTGCCCGCGGAGCCCGCAGAGAGCACCGCCCCGACGGCAGCAAACGTCCGCGCATCTTCCTCTTCTCTTTTAATCCCCCCCCCTCCCCGCCCCGACTTTGCTAGGACGTGATAAAATAGCTCTAGGCGCTTCTCAAACGGAGGAACCAAAACTTGCGGAGGGGTCTCGTCGGTTGGGTTTTGCTCGTTTGCCTGTCCCCGTGCCCGTCCCCGTCGCGTCGCGTCGCGTCGCGTCCCCGCGCCCGGCTGCGGCTCAGCGCGCAGAGCCCTTCAAGCCGCCTCTGGGTCGCATCCTGCCGCAGCAAGACGATCGCCTGAGCACCCGGCCGGCCGCTCTCGGCATCCACGGAATCTGCAAGAATTAGGGCTTTGGGGGGAAAATGTACCATAAAAAGTTGTGTTTCCTTCCCCCCAATCCTTCTTCCCCTCCCCTCCGTTTTTCGGTTTTGTTGCTCTTTCGGGATTTGTAAATATACCGTTCAATGATAAAGCAAGTCCGTTCTGCCTGAGATTTCCGTTTGTGCACTTGTACTGTGTAAGCCTTATGAATGAACAAGGGTTTGGTTTGGGTTGATCTGTTTTTTTTTTTTTCTTTTTTTTTTTTTTTTAATTTTTATTTTTTTTAATGTATAACACCTCTTTCGTTCCTGCCATCTTTAACAAAGTTTCGAATTCTTTAATGCTCTTTCTGTGTAGGAGCTTTCACACTGTCTGTGTTGCAATACTGAGAACTTGGGCTTGTTTCTGAAATAACAACTTTTCTTATCACTGCCCCTTGCAGAGATTTTATCATCTGTTTATTTTTGTAAAAAAAGAAAAAAGAAAAAAGAAAAAAGTTGCTAAATAATATTTATTACTTGTTTGGTTGCAAAAAAAAAGTGATCCACTGTTGAGATTTTAAATAAAAAAAAATTAAATAAATTGCTTTTTCCTAATCGTTTATGTTTTGAGACAAGTCATGAGGATGAAATTACTGTCAGCAGCATTAACCCATTATCACGGCAAGATAAAATGTGAATGTGCTATGGAATTGCCGGGGAAAAGTGGAAATGCACTAGAACATTTTCGGAAGATACTTGCCCTTTCTCTAAGTTTTTTATTTGTTCGTTTTGCGGGTTAATCGAAACTATTTTTCCTCATTTGTTCCTCGGAGAGTAATAGTGACAGGGAAACAAACGAATATAACTGGGCTCAAAAAATTCAGATTTTTGTCGATAGTATCCAGCACTTGACAAGAGTCAAATTTTAATTTTAGGAAAGGAAACATTAAACTTCGCAATGTGTCGTTTGCTTGTTGTAAATCTACCGCGCACTTGACCTTCAACCAAAACCAACCAACCAAAACCCCACGGAAAAGAAGATTATTTGAGGGCGGTCTTGTTGGTTTGGTTTGGTGATCCACTGTCGAGATTTTAAATGAATCTCGGGTTCAGGTTTCGGTTTTGTTTTGTTTTGTTTCCTTCCTAAAGTTGATGGTGTCTCTCAGCCGTGTGTATTTTAGCCGTTCCCGACGGAGATACTAAGGCAGCGTGCGGAGCGCCTTGTGCCTCCCCCTTTTTCGTTAAGGAGCGAGATAACGGCGCAGAGGAACCCCCCGGTTTGGGAGCACCGGGGGGGGGGGGGCGGCAGAGCCCGGCCCCGGCGGCCCCCCGGCAGCGGGGCTCCCCCGGCGCCGTTCCCACGCTCCCGCCGCCGTCACCGGGCTGCGCCTGGAGGGGGGGGAGGGCACCCGAAAACACAGGGTCTTTTTTTGGGAGGGTTTTTTTTCTCCCAAGCAAATCTTGATACCTACGCACATATATGTGTGTGTGTAAATAAAATGATAATAATAAAAAAAACCCCACAAACACAAAGTTTAACGCCAGAAGGGCCGAAGCCCGGGGAGGGGGCAGGCCCCCGACGGCTGCCCAGATGCCTTCTGCGGCAGGGGGGCTGCCCTGAGCCCGGCGGCGAGCCGGGCGCTGCCTTTGGGGTCGCTTCGGGCCGCTCGCCCGCCGTCGCTCCGCGGCGTTGGCGGCGATCCTGGCGGCACAAGCCCGGGGAGAGCCCGGGCAGGGCAAACCCAGCCAGCTAAGGGACACATGGACGGGGGCGAGGGGGAGAGGGTGTTTGGGGGGGGCCAGGCGTGAGCGCCCCCGGGAGCAGCCGCGGCGCCTGCGGGCCTGGCCTGCCGGGGGGCTCGGCGCCCCCCGGCTCGGCTCCCCCTTTCCGCAGGGCGGCTGCCGTGAGCGGAGCAGCTTTCCCAATTAAGCGCGGCGGCGGCGGCGGCGGCGAGGGAGCGCTGCCGCGGAAGCAGGGCAGGAGCAGGTGAGACTTGGAGGGAGCATCATTAGGCGCTGGTCTTTGTCTCTATTAAAGGCAATAATTAGCGCCCTGACAGATGCAAAAGTCGGCAGCGGCCAGAAGCTAGTAAATCCCGCTCGTCTGCCTGCCTGGGCGCCCTCCTCCACCCAGAGGGCCTTCTCCCATCGCTAGCAGGTGGCCCCGGGGAGCACCGACGGGGGGGAAGTCAGCACCCCCGGCTCCTCTGCAGGGGCATTTCGGCCCCGCGGGCACTTGCCCTCCAGCCCCAGCGGCCGTTTCCACCCTTAAAAAGCAGCGAGCCCCACCCCACGACCCCACCGAGGGGGCGGACGGTGCCCCCGGGGCCGTGGGTCCTGCCCCGCCCCCGACGGCCGAGCAGCCCCGGGGCTGGCGCCGGCCACTCCGGCGGTGCTGCCCCGGCCCCTTCCCCCGGCCTCCGGGGCTACCTGCAAATGAAATTAGCGGCTTCGCTGGGCCCCCGTGGCCCTGCCGCTTGCCTTGCTGCCCATATGCTCCCCTGCACGCACAAGTGCCCCGCAGGGCTCCCCTGATTGCATTGCCCACCGATTAAGCCACAGCTCCCAGCATATAGGGTTACGGTGAGGGGGGGAGAGCCCATATGCTTCACACCCACCGGCGCGGGCTGCTGGGGGGCACCTGCGCCTGCAGCGAGGCAGGGAGCCAGCAGCCCGCCCACATGCCACTCCTGGTGCCTGTCCTGCCCCATGGCTACACACAGCGGGCCGGGCACCAGGGCTGCCCCGCGGCCGCCATCCGGGGGGATCTGCTCCCCCTCGGCAGGCTGAGCATCAGGGGAGCAGCCCCTGCCCGCAGGGCTTATTCCTGCTCTGGAAAGGGGAGCTGAGAAGCGGCTCGTGCCACTGCTGCTCCCCCAAGGGCTGCTATTGCAGACAAGCGGTCACTGCACCACGAAGGCGGCCCCCAGGTCCCGCAGGTGCCCTCCCCATCCAATCGGGGCTGCAGCCCCCTGTGGGGCGGCCCATTTTGGCCCAAGCCATCCCAAGTCTGCTGCGAACAACTGAAGGGCACGATGAGGGGGGATGTTCCCTCCAGGCCCACGACTCCTGGGAGGTACGCAGGCCTTCTCCGCAGGTGGTGCGGCGCTGGCTCTGCTTTTTCCAGATTTGGGGTGCACTTTAGGGTAGGATCTTTCAGAGCCCCCTGAACAGCTCTGCAGATTCATTTCCTTCCCATCTGAATGACCGTTTCCCATGAGACAGCAGCGGGTGCTCGTCCTCTTTCGCACACATCGACATGACCAGCACCGTCTCTGCAAACAATCCTCACCAAGGCCACCAGGCTAGCAACTCTTGCCTGATGCTGCAGGATGTTCTTGATGCTGCACAGCTCAGATTTCCCTGCTTCACAGTGGTGCTTCTGTCCCCAGATGGGATGGGGACATCAGGCCCCCTGACTTGACATTAGCCTAATTATTTTTACATACTCAGATCTCAAAGTTGAGGGCCAGGTTTTCAGAAGATTTATGAGTATCTCCATGCGACAATTTTCTCCTGAGCCTGCTCAAGTGCTCAGCACCCACAACCCAACCCTATGTTTCTGAAAACCTGATTGCCTAGGCAGGGGTTGAGATGGTAAGGGAGGTTTTCTGAAAGCCTGGCTCCAGCCATGAGAGCTGGCCCCTTCCAAGCTTCCAGCCCAGGTGAACGCAGCTTAAAAACATGCGCTGTGCATATTTCAACCTGCCAAGCCTCCAGGATCACAGAGTCAGGGGAACTGAATTTCCAGATATACACTTTTAATGATATATTAATATTTCTACTATTACTCATTAAGAGAAGGTAGTAAATATAATGATGGGAATGGGTCCAAGAGAGCATACAGGTCCACCTTTGCAAAATAGTGTGAAGTACTCGCCCGTTCAGCCTACGGAAGTCCAAACATGCTCTCGTGTGCCTGCTCTCAATACTTGTATGGTGCTTCTGAAGATGACAGAGGTTTTGCATTGATTTCAGTGGCAACATGACTGGATCCAAAAGTTTTCTGCAGGCATCCAGTCCATCCGCTTGAGAAAAAGAATGAAAGAGGTGAATGTGCGATCTGTTCCCCACACACATCGCCTGAGTAACCCTGGGGATGCTCAAACGTCGCAGGAGCTGCAAACCACACAAAGTTACACACAGGGTCGAGATCCTCCAAAAGCACAGTGCTTACCCTAAGCCTTTTACCCTAAAAGATGGATGTAAATGCAAAATAGTGTTTCCCTTTTTCATTCATCCCTATTCTTGGGATTATCTTTAGAAGTTTTGTTCTGCCATTTATCTTCACTTGTTGGAGATGTCTTGACAAACTCCTGAGAATTAATTTCCCATCAGCTTTTTGCCTTCTCTTCTTGAACTGGCAGGTCAGATCTCACCATATGCATTAGAAGAGGTTATCTGGATGGGCCACCCTGCTCCATTGTCCCTTCTTATGCGTGTCCCTGTCCCAGCAGGAAACTAGTGTCATGCACATGGAGAGACTGCTGAGGGAATCCAACTCTTCTTCCAAGCAGCCCTCGACTCCCTGGCTGTCATCAATCATTGTATCCTGCTGCCAAAACCAATACAATTGGATCAGGCCCAATACACAGGGTGTTTCCTGAAAGTCAGAAGTGTGCCTTTTAGTTTAATATATTCCCAATGTTGATCCTATTAGCAGGAAAAATCAATCAATCACTGTCACCAAACATCACCAGGCTACAGATTGATCACAGTGTCAGGATTGTTGGAGAATTCTGCAGATGCAGAAGGCATTTGTTAAATGCTATTTTCAGTAAGACATATACATATATGTATAAGACACCCAGATTTATACATGTCTTTGTCTGCTCAAAAAAAGAAAAAAAAGGATTTTTTTTTAAGAAAGCAGCCACAGTCCTACTCACTTATATAAGAAAAATCCTTTTAATCAGGAAATTAGCAGAGTTTCGGTTGGGGGGGGGCTTGTTTTGCCCTTCCTGAGGGAGTTGAGCAGAATTTGGTTTGCTGTCTAAGGGAAATGGAGATATAAGGCAAGTATTACGTTTTACAAATGCTACAGACTGCAGCTAGGGAAGCAAAAGGTATCGCAGCGTGCTGCGGGAGCGAGAGCAAATCAAGGTGCTAACTCAATTATTAGCTTCCAAGGTTCACACTTCCTCCGGAGGCACGCTGAATTTTCTGCAAAGTTTCTCCCTCTACCCCCTCCGGCGTTGTCAGACGTAACTCAACTCTCCTATGCCGCTGAAATGGCATAGAAAGGAGAGTTCCTCCACAGTGGGCACAGAAGAGCCTCCGCGCTCAGGTTTTCGCGGAGCGGCTGGCAGGAGCAGGCCCCAGCTTCCTTATCATGTTTGGGAAGGGTTTAGCCAGAGGCAGGTTAAAGAAGGGGAAAGGGGCTTTTTTTTCCTGGCTCTCATTAACGCTGAAGGTGGAGGTGGAAGCGATGGGATTTCCCGGAGCAAGCGTGTATCCATCACACGTCACCTGCGCACAGGGAATGGCCCCACGCCGCCCAGGCAAGGCGGCCTGGGGCATCACCCCATGTCACACCGGCCTCCCCGCTCGGAGCCTCCGCCCGCGCAAGAGTTGGGCGATTTAATTATTCCCATATAGAAGAAATGCAAAAATCCCTTAATGGGAATGGCGTGCTGCGGTGGGAAGCGTAAGCTGCAATGCCACAGGCTGCTTTTACACGGCTTGAGCTGCTACAATAATACCGGAGAAAGGGAGGAATAATCCCCATCTGACACGGTCCCAGGAAAACCTGGGCACGGATCCGGGCTTACTCCGCAGGTGTTGCGGCGCTGTCCTCTCGGGTATACCTTGTCACCCGGCGTCTCCAACGCAGGAGCGCGGAATAGCCCCTGCAGCGGATCAGCTTTGGGGTGACTTTCTCTTGCCTGCGGAAGATGCAGGAGGCCAGTAAGGAAAAGGAGAGGCGGAGGAAAGGCAAAAACAAATCCCCTGCGTCCGTGTCCTGCAGAAGGGACAGCCCCTCCCTCCCCGCGGTGGGCTCTGAAGAGCTGGATTTACTTGAGACAACACAACGAATACACAATTAAGATTTCATTTCTTTTTTCAAGTGTATTGGGGGGAAAAATGTTCAGTAGCTTCATCAACAAACCCGTCCCTAATCCTAACCACACAAGCCAATGCTTCTGAAAAATGAAATGATATTAGCAGAAATCCACTCCATCTTGCAGAGTCTGTTAGTAAATGAACTTTTAATGTATTGAAAACATATTCATTATAATGTATAAAGAGGCAATTTTCATTTTGTTTGTGTTCTTAAGAGTGTGACGGCGTCTTGTTTGCGACTGCCCCTGGGTATAAGCTATCATTGTGTAACTTAATTAGATATTCTACATGCTAGTGTGAGGGACATATGTCTATTCACTGTAACAAACATCAAGAGCCTGCCACATGCTTTAATGTTTCTGCTATGCCGAAATAAAGGCAGAGCAAGTGCAAGCTCTCCCAAGGACCTGTGGCCCCAAACAGCTTGAACACAACCCGCCAGCATTCACTGATTGGTTACAGTTTATTAACAGCCTATAAACTTCTCATCTGCTCGCGGGCGCTCGTTAGGGTTGTCACCTGCAACTGCCAAAAGCAGCACAGGCGCTTTGCAGGCGCGAATCTCGATTTTCTGAGGCGCAGGGTTTCCTCGCTTTCTCCTTCCTGGCTCTAGAGACGTTTACTTTAAACGAGGCACAAGGTTGTTTGAGGGTGACCCAAAATAAAAGTGGAAAAAAAAAAAAAGCCGTGGCTGTAAGCTCAGGCCAGCAGTAGCTGACGAGCTGCCACCGTGCTGCCGCTTTCTTTCAGCACACAAACCCAGAGTGAAACAGCGATATGTTCAGATTTCCAAACCCCGACCTCACCAACACCGACTACCTTGTGTCTGGTGTTACTTGTATTCAGCCCCTACCCATGTTTTTCAAGCCCATGTTTTCTCTCATCAAAAAAGCCAAGGCACTAGTTTGGTAAAACTAGAGGATTTAAGATGATGAGAACAGCTGACAGAGTCAGATGAGTGAGGCCAGGATCCCTGACAAGAGGCGGCGATGAAGATACAGAGATAGGATATAAGAACAGAGCATGGAGAGAGTGATATTTCTCCACATACCATCTGAGCTTCTGAACGTATGCAGATACATGAAATATTTAAGGAAAAATAGTCTTTGCTTTCACCTTATAGTCCACATGGACCAACCCCAGCAGCGAACCCAGACGGCACATGTAATTTGGCTATAAGCCTGCAAAAGTCCAGCCCTTCCTTTACCTTCAAGTACCACAGGAGCTTCATATTCTATGGCACTGTGTGTAGGGTACCTCATCTGAAAGCAAATCATGTCAAATCCTTCTGATCGGGTCTTTACATCAGAACAAGAGACCTCAGCAACTGGGAGGTGTCTGGGGAGGAGCATCAGCCCCCCAATCACTCAGGGTAGCCAAGCACGGTTGCCTGGTTGGGGAAACTAGATGGGATCCTTGGTGGGAATTAATGACCTGCTTGCCCACAGCAGAGCTTAATAGCCCAGAAGCCAAAGCTTACAGCATGTCAAAACAAACAAACAGACAAAAAAGTGTGCACTTTTCTAGGGAATTTCTGCTGTTTCAGTGCACCCTATCAGTGTAGCATTTGGCTTCCCTTTGGTCTCATGACTGACAAACCTCCCTCAAGGCCACGGTGGCCATGGGCACCTCCAGCAGCAGGGTGCCTCTGCCCACCTTCTGCTGGCACTGTCACGGCTAAGCCGTGCCAGAGCTGCCACGAGCTGGCTACAGGGTTCGTGGCCTGGTTGCTGACAAGCAGTTGGCATTTTTATTGTCCTGGGCAATGAAGCAGGGAGAAAACTCTGCTAGCAGTGACAGTCCCCAAAATGACCCATTTGACAAATGCTTTGCAAGGTGGATGTTGCTCAGACAAGTTTGCGGTAGGACCAGTCCAGTTCAGGGCAGCAAACCCGTCCTGTTCATCCCCGTGCAGGCTTGCGCGCCCCGCAAGCACCCGCTGAGCTTCCCCGAGAGGTGCTCCACCAGCGGCCAAGCTGACCGCGCTCCTCGGGAGAAGGCCAGGAGAGCACCGGGCGGTCCAGCGCCCGAGGAGGAGGATGGCTCCTCCGCCGCGCCAAAACAAGGGGCGGGTTTGCCCCCGGCACCAAGGTACCGTCTCCACCACGCAGAGGCCGCGCGTGCGCCTTCTCTCCGCGTGGGGATACACCAGCCAGCACATCTCGCGGTCAACCCGACGGCGGCCTCGGTGTGAGGACAGCGTATCCAAGAGTGTTAACAGGCTGCCAGAGGGAAAGAGCAGGAGGCAGATTAAGAAGGGAAGATACCATGGGGCCCTTTCCAGCAGCTGCTTGGTGCCCTTCTTTCCCCTATTCTGCCCGATCCTTCTCATCCAACAGGAGGAGGAGCGATGACGCTGTCCGCTTTCCAAGACGAAGGCTCGGGCGTCTGGCTTCCTGCTCCATGTTATTTCCCCAACGTGATTCTTGCAGGGGGCTTTACTGTGCCACAGAAATGGCTGCATATGGGGGACCAGCCCAGGTTTACAAGGGAATTCGGGCATTGCTCCGCCCAGCACGCAAAACCTCAGCAGCTTAGATGGCTAAATCCTATTTAACAAAGTATCTCAAGGAGCCGGCTTCCAAATTATGCCAACTCTCAGGCATTGCCTGTACTGGGAAGCTCATACAGAATAAGTCAGAGCTGAAATGTGCTGCACCATGGCTATTACATAGCAATTTGCCACGCAGCTGTTGTTATCCTGCACGGACCCCCCTTTGCAGACCAGCCTTTAGGCCCCACATGCTGGTCAGGCTCTTTAGGGCAGTCACCAAAGCCACCTCCACCTTTGAGCCCCAGCAAAGCAGTGCCCTGGGTCCGCGCCACTGCTTCGAGCATCGTCCTCTGCTGCATGGTCCCCTCCACGAATCCTGCAAGAAGGAAATGCAGTCGGGCCCTACAGCGGAGAAGATCATTTTGCACAGCGTGGAAGCTGGAAGCAAGCACATATGTACCCGGAGTTACCAACAAGCTAAATTACCATCAGCGCTTAAGTGATGAGGTGTCGGAGCAAGTCATTCCTCCAAGCAGGAACCCCACACATCCCATATAGAGAAGCCCCTGCGGATGGGGCTGGAGGGCAAGCGCCCGCGGGGCTCGTATTTGAAGGGTAGCAGGCTCCTCTGCGCTTTGCTGACTGCAGAGGCCCCAACAGGTAGGCTGGGATTCGCAAAGGCACCTCCAGGAGCCGCAAGCCCGGGCTCTGTTTAATCGCGGGGGGATTTGAGGGCCTCGTTGGGGTCACGGTGGAAACCCCACCTCGAGTACCTCTGCACGCAGCGGCCTCGCGCACCGGCTCTCAGGATATGCAAACGGCACCACCACCACCACCCCCCGGCTAAAACGAGCTGATGTTTTATTCGGTTTGCATCCTCCGGTTTCAAGATCGGACCCCATACCCCCCCCGCCCAACACTGTCTTTTGGCATCTGAAATCCGCCCCCCCAACACACCCCCACCATTTCCTTTCTCTGCAGACCAGGAGGGGGGTTTTGCCTCGCGATACATCTCGGGCCAGGAGCGCTCGGCTCTTGGGGGGCTGCCGGAGGCGCGGAGTGAGAGCTGCCAGCTCGGGGGCAGCGCGGCTGCCCGCGGCACGGGGCATTGTGCTATAAATTAGCCGCAGACCTCCAAGCAAATTGCCCCTTTTCATCGTATCGGTGTAAGCCTCTGGGGCGCCTGGCTTCGGCTGCCGACTCCGGAAAGGCGCCGAGAGTATTTTTCTTGCGAGGAAAGGCTGGGCCTTGAACTGGGTTTTACATACTAGCACGTGTGATTTCACAGCTCGCCAGAACGCCTCGGCTTCATGAAAGGCTGGATATTATTTTGCGTGCAACTTCGATTTCTGCCCTGTAATGTGGCTCGAGCGAGCATTTGAATGTTTATTTCAAGTTGTTTCCTAATTGGAAAAAAAAAAAAAAAAAAAAAAAAAAGCACTCTCAAAGGTATTTTTCTCCTTTTATTTCCAACTAAACCAGTGGATAACTATACATTTTATACTAGGACATTATGCGTTAACAGAGTATAGCCAACTTTTGCAAGGTGATGTATTTGTGCTCCTATTATTTTTGCATTTTTTTTACTAAATTTCCCAAGACATTACAGACATCTGTGGCAAACTATAAATATTCACGCCGTATATTTCTTTGACATTGGGGTTTGAGTTAGCTCTTTTTCAATGGCTGCTCATTCTAACAGAAACGGCGACTGTGATTTCATCAGAAGCAACTTTCAACCTGTCCTCTGCACAGCTATGGTGTTAAGCTGCCTGCATTTTGAAAACGGAATATTAGTTAGAAAATTGCGGCGGGGGGGAAGCATTTTCCATAGGTAGCATCAAAACAAGTTCACCCCAAAGCAGAGCTTCTTCTCCCGGGTATCATTCTCCCCTCTCCCCGCAAACACTCATTGGCCTGTTTCTTTCTTGTTTTTTCTCCTTCTGCCTTCTGTCTAGTAGGGTGGCCAATTTGGTCACCCACTACAAACTCTTTGTTTTTGCTGTAATCAAGAAGGTGACCTAAAAACAATGACTAAAGCCAGCCCCAGCACAGGTTTGCCAAGTCTGTGCCTGGCCGAGAGGGCTGCGTGCCATGCCTAGAAGCGTGCCAGGAGCCAGGCTGCAAGCGTGAGAGTCTGAGAGGACACCTCCGTTTTCTTTCTGAGGGATTTTCTTTCTTTCTTTCTTTCTTTCTTTTTCCCCTTAGGGATCTGGAAATTGCAGAGAAGGGGGAGGGAAAGTAGCAAGCAGGATTGAACTGCAAGAATAACTCAAACCTGTTGGATTTTAAACCATTTTTTTTCAGGGATGAAAACTACCCTTCTAGGAAAAAACATGATGGAGCATAAGTCTAAGCAAGAGTTTTTCAGCTTTAAGCCTGGCGCATTATACTGAGCTGCATGTTTACCCATTCAATAGAAGAGGGGAAAATAAAGTGTGTGTGCATGGACAGGCACCTCTGCCGCAGCAGGAGGCTGCTCCCCGCCTGGGATCCTTGGGGTGCCGCTGCAGCAGAAGCAGCTGCCAGCAGCATGCAAAACAGGGGAATAGGAAAAGAGGAAGACAAAAATCTATTTAAACTCGGTCTTCACCCCGTCTCCAGCTTCACCTGGTGCAAGGAGAAAAAGGACCCCAATTCAGCCACAAGTCCTAACAACACTTGCTCTGGTCAGGGGCTCTCAAAGCAAAGGGCTTGTTTCCTACAAGGCTCTTGCCATCCCAGTGCCCTTCTTTTCCCATCAAAGGCAAGTTTGCCAAGGTACTGGACAGTTTGTTCAAAAAAAATGCCCAACATTGGGAACTTCAAACCCAGCAGCTCCTTGGAGAGATTGTCCTCGTGTTTTCCACAGTCTGCAGAACGCTCATTGGTTTTTCTCTGTGTGCTGAACGTAGATTTTGGTGAGGAGTCCTAGGGAAATGTGGAGTACGTTACTGTTTTCAAAACACGCACTGAGCCCTGGAGGCACAATCTGCGGGAGCATAAGGTGTGCTCTCGCTGCGCAGACTTGCAGTAAGAATTAAGTTTCTCTTCCCCAGTTTTTGCCACTTCCACAAGCAGTAAAGCAATAATATTGGGCAAAAACGCAGAAGGTGCTTCTGCTAGAGACATCTGCACCTTACTCTACACCAGAACATGAGGGATTTTGGAAGTGGGGAAAGGGTGCTGAGGTGCCCTCTCTCACCCATGCGTTTTTGAGGAGTTGTTTGGAGCTCTCTTCTCAGCCCTACAAGCAACACAATTTGTTTCTCAGAAGTATTCTGTGAGTTTTGAGCCCAAGCCATTGCTGGACAGGAAACGATCTCCCATTCGTTTAAATTGTCTGACAGAAGCGTATACAAGGCTCATTCAAAACCCGTCTGTGCACATTTCTCTCTGGAAAAACCTTGTCTATAAAACGCCTCGGCTTTGTTTCACTTTGTCACTGGGCTTGATAGCAACTGCTGACTCTCGCCGTCAATGCCCGTATCCTTGACTTGACTTTGTGCCTTTCTTCTCCCAGCACACCACTTGCGCTGTTGCAGCTGTGGCTTCTGCATGAAGAGAAACTGGAATAAAGGGAACATTGACGGGGCCCACCAGCCCGCTCCCGCAGCCTGCTGAACCGTGCGCTGCAGAGCACGAGAGTCCCTTGTTGCGCATCTGAGCAGGCGACCTGAAGATAAATGTGTTTATAACCCACCGCTCGTTCTTTTGACACGTATTTCTACAGAACTATTCTTCCGCGGAAAGTCTCTTCCTACCAGACACACCAGCTTTCATTGTTTTCCTCTCGTTTCTCTGCCAGCATCAAGGGATTTCGCCCAAGTCCTCTGAAACCCAGGAGATGAGATCCTGGAGGCAGCATGGTACAAATGCGGCCTTGCAACCGGAGGCAACGGCTAAGCTGACACCATTTCAGTAATGCGAGCCGGCCGTGAAAGGGAAGTGCTGGGTTTTGTATTCGGTGCCAGTCGCACTCGTAAGGGCTTTTCTCCCCTCTGTGAAGCTGGGAAACGTTACTTGGCTTTGTAGGCTGAGCTGCTTATTTCTCCTTTCACGCAAGCGCCCATTCAAACTGCTCATTTTCAGAAAAGGCCTGCAAGGAGGGCTACGGGCGGCAAACGCATCGCTCCCAACGCCGCATTTGCTCACACCCCAGCAGCAGCTGCCCGCCTCCGCCACCCCCCCCCCCCCCCCCCCGCAACGCAAACCGCCGCGGCGGGGCTCCCGGGAAAGCGCGGGCCGCGCCGGGCCGGGGCAGCCGCTTTCCCTCCCCTCCCCCCCCCCCCCCCCCCGCCGCCTCTTCGGAAACGAGCAGGGAGAGCGGCGAGCAGGCCACCGCGGCGGCCGGACCGGCCCTCGGGGCGGGCGGCGGCGGCGGCACCGGCACCGGCCCCGGCACCGGCACCTACCCCGCGCCGCCGCCGGCTCCGAACGTTGCGGGCCGCGCGCCGCAGCCAATGGGCGCCCGCCCCCCGCCGCGCCCGCGCTCCCATTGGTCAGTGACGGCCCCCGAGCGGCCGCGCCGCGTTCAAAGGCCCGCGGCGCCGCCGCTGCCATCTGTCGCGGCCCCGGCCACGACGTATATAAATATATACATATGTATTTATGCGATATACATGTCTATGCACGTGTACGTGGGCCCGGCAAGGATTTCTGCCCGCCACAGGTCCTCTCTCCCCTCGCCTGCCCCCGGCCTTAAACCAGACACTGCGGAGGACAGACACGTCTGTGTGCAAGAACAGGCATAGTACACCAGGAGAAACAACGTGTTTGGTACCTCTGGGTACTTCTCTCTTGGGGAGGCTTTTGTTGCTTTGTGTGTTTATTTGGTCCTTGATGGTGGATTTTTTTTTTTTTTTTTTGCTGTGTAGTATTTTATATGTGCAAACCTTTAATTGAGATTGTGTAACGATAATAATAAAAAATGCCTAGTCATTCATGAGTTCTTCCAGCTTCTCTTGTCAACGACTGAATTAACAGTCTTACTCTGATAATATTTATCTCGCTGTAACTATTAAAAATGCAATGGCTTACTTTCTTACTTTTTCTTTCCTTTTTTTTTTTTTTTTTTTTTTTTGGCCTGCAGCCGTCATGCAGCTAGCTTGAGCACTCAACAGATAAAACATGCAGACAACTTCAGTGCAAACTCCAAGAGAAAAGTGGCAGGGAGAGTGGGGTGGTGTTTTGCATTTGAATCCGTAAGGATAAAGATAGTCCTGGAGTCCCAGACGGAAAGGACATATCCTCCAAGAACAGCTTGGAAACAAAAATAAATCAGTGCGCCATCCCCGCTATTGCAGTGGCCAGCGCTTATGAAAAAGGAAACAGTAACTTTGTCCAATGTGGTGAATTAGACGTAAAGAGTAGTCCAGATGGTTATTGTACAACTTGGGTGGTGGCAGGATCTGCGATGCAGGTTGGACAGCTTTAACAGCGACAGTGAAAGGACTGCCAGGCATTCACTGCCTGCCTGGAATTGCTTCCTGGCACTATTGATACAGGCAGGACATCACCGGGTGCGCGGAAAGCTCCATGTGCTTTCAGAGCAGTGCACACATTAACGTCCTTCTAGGAATAAAAGTCTTTGAAGTCGATCTTGAGGCTTTTGCTGCAATAGGAGCAAAAGACTCCAGGATCGCAGCTTCTGAACGTAAAATGAAAAGGCTGCTCTTTAAAGCCAGACTTACTAGAAGCCGTTTTCTTGCCATCCTGTTCCCACTAAGGCCGTCCTACAGCAATTTTTGCATTGACAGATGCTATTTGTTACAGTTCTCACTGCTCTACTTTCGTGATGGCATTATCAAATCTTTTTTGGTACCAAAATATTGTAAGCACGTTTGTTGATAAGAATAGCAGCAACATGAAATTGCTACATAATATTTCCTACTCGGGGATTTCAAAGTGCTTTCAAAGTCAGTGTAACTTTTCTTTCCTATATTTTTACAAATGTGGGGGTGAGTGAGAAGAAGCACCTAAAGAGGACGTGAAATATCTTGGTCTGGTTTTCAGAGGAGACTGGCATAGGGCTGAAACTGGAACACAGGGTTCATGCTTTCTAAATTTTCTTTCCAACTCTGTCTCTTCCCTTTGCAGTTTTTGGAAGAAAATTTCATTTTTGCCCATAGAACTGCTGTAAATGCAAGTTGCCTTGTTGCTGTGAGTGCTGAAGCTTTTCCCTGCGAAGAAAATGTAATGAGATGCCTCATCTCATGGTTCAAGGAAACAGGAACCCTGAAGGCTGGGCTGTAAAATTTGGTTTCCAAAGAGCTGCTCTCCACTTCCCTCATAGCTTGCCTGTAGCTAACTTGAAGCCCTGCTAGCAAAAACTGAGGTGCAAGCAGATTTTTCTAAAACTTACTGGTTCTTTTCCTACAGACTCACCTGAGTGGGACTTGGATGTTGACACTGGACCTGGACACCACTGTTTTCTAAAAATGCAAAACATGGACCAACTGCATCAGACTGGATCATGCATTTTTACTATGCAGCTTCCTGCAGAGGTGGGCGATAATGCTCTTGAAGCCTGTCTGTGTTTCTCCATAAGGACTCAGTAGCTTCACTCTCCACCTGGCTTCTGGGTCAGAACGACTGTCTGGCCCACAGGTACTGCCTCCAAGGAAGATTTTAAGTTGAAAAAATGCTGGTGTATTACAATCAGAAAGGACTGTATTTTCCTAACTCGTAGCAACAACTCATTAAAGTACAGGTCCTGCTAGCACTTTCCTACCAGAAGATGCCCTTTTAGTGGAAGCGTACCACTGGAAATAGTGACCACCTCAAATTTCACAGACCACACTTGGGGAAACCATTTATTAGCAATCTGGGGAAAATAATTCCTCCTTCATTCATTCTTGTCTTTAAAATACAGCTTCCTCCCACTGTTCAGAAACATAAATGGAGCTTTTCTCCCCTTGTGATGTGCAGAGCACAAGTCATCAGCACTAGCCTCTTTTCTTGCAGCAGATCTTCACCTCTTCTTAACTGCATGGGGCTCGTGGATGGCCAGCACGGTGCTCATTCAGTTCGCATGTTATGCTGCATTTCTTCCAGCTCTGTGCTCAGTAGCCACGCAAGAAGAGGGATCCTGGTCAAGCTTGGAAAGACAACCTTCAGCCCTCATGCCATAAGCCACTGTTGTACTCACTTCCACCTTTGGACACACATGTCCAGGCTATTCAGCTCTCAGCACGTTTTTGAGAAGCTTCTAGCAAGCCTTATTTTTCAGTGGGGGGCTAGCAACATCTCCCTGTGAGCTACATGCCGTTGAGACTAGTCTCTCGTCCCTCTGCTTAAAGAATAGGGCCAATGTACAGGCATTTACAACCTGCTGCATATCATCTATCAAGCTTTTCTGCCCAATTTAAAGGTCCTTTATGTAGTCAAAACAAATGAAGAAAAATATCACCTGGTTTCTTCCTTTGGTAAATTAGCAGTGTAATATACAGCTAGCTATCCCCACCTCTTACCCACACCACACAGAGCAAATTTCTGCAGCGCTTCAGTGGGTACTTCGTACCAGTTCTCCAGGTACACAGGGCAAAATCAGCATTGCCTCGGCCTCCCAAAGGCAGGCACATACATACCCAACATGCCAGGCAACCAAGCTCCCTGTTTCAGACACCCATCACTCACCCATGGGGATGGGTGAGTGGAGCAAAGCAATGCCAGCAAGCCCCTGCGTCACATGAAGAACATATCCAAAGCAGCTGCTGGGCAGCCCTCCAGTGAACTTCAAGAATAAAATTAATCTTTAAGCACAAAGGGACTAAACATGGTTAATTTTTAAGTCATTTGAAAATACTGCTGTTTGAGCTGCGAGGTCCGTGCTTCATTGCAAGCTCTTTTAATTGAAGAGCATGTCGAACAATTTTTTGTTACTGTTTTCAAAATAAACCTCAACATCCATTTTCTATGGGTGTCTATCAGTTCGCTGGCATTTACATTGCTTTTTTTGGTGGAAGTTTAGTCTGGGTAATTTACAATGGAAAGTGAACAAGCAGCTTGAAACTCAGGCCAGTCCTTCCAACTCTAATTCATCAACTCCTCATCTGACAGATGCTCTGTTTGGTCTAAAGAAACATAAGTAAGTCTACTGCTAAGTCACAGCTCAGATAAGTTGGTAATGAAGTTATATAGGTGTTTGGATTGAGAGATAATTCAAAAAGATTGATTAAACAGCATTCAACATTTTGGGGCTGTAGCAGTTCCAGAGTGTTCATTGCAATAGGAACCACTTCTAAGGCGAAACTAGGTTTTTTCTCCTGTTTCCTTAATTAGGCCATTAATCTCATTCCCTACCATTTTTCCTTAGAGTGGCCCTTGGAAACCACCATGACAAAACCCTTAACTCTTGCTAAATCAGATTCCTCTTTCAAGAGCAGAGTCTGCAGCCACCATATAGTCATTTACTTGCCTATAGCAAAACTATAGCATGCAGTGGGACATGATTAGTTTACAAGGTAAATACAGTGACTTTTGTTGTAGCTAGTGTGAGGCAACTGAGCAATGTAAATTAATTAATTAAAATGCCTCACAGGAGCCACTTAAGTACCAGCAAAAGACGTGGCTGAAATAGGATAAAAATAAAAAGCATCTGTGCCACATTTGAGAGACACTGATTTGGAGTCAGCTATTGAAAATCAGTGGGAAGGTTCACTCTGAATAAATTATTCAGCTCCAGAGCATATGTGTGCTCATGTTTATGGAAATATAGTAGGTAGCTTAGTCTAAACTGCAGGAATCATAGGAGATTCTGTGAGACTGTTGCAGAAATGCACGCCACAACTTTCGGAGCTGCATCTGCATTTAGAAAAAAAAAAAACAAAAAAAACCACTCTTCTCTTGACATAGAAAAAATTTATCGTCTTCCTGGTTACACTGGCTTTGTCCTTTCTACAAGTGGCTAATAAATCACATCACTGATTTCAGTCCGATCACTCAACATCAATCTCACCACAGCCACCCTGAACAAACAACAAAATGGGAAGAAACACGTATCTGAAGTGAGGAAAAGTGTTTAATTCTGAACTGAAGGCTTAGAAATTAGGCAAAAAGAAGGTAACATATAAAAAAGATGAGGCTCATATTATATCCTACTGCTCAAGATTTTTAGATGTATGGAAGGAGATTATATAAAACTTTTACACTTAGCTATGTGAATTTTGTCTGCTAACATTATTCCTCTATGATGAGCTGATTATAGAATGATCACAGATTAGTGCAAGCAGATTTTTAACTCTAGGTAACACTTAAAGCCTGATATATTTATTTGTGCAAATGTATTATGTTTCTGACTTTTTGTTAACTGTGTCTCATAGTGATGTTTTTCAAGTGACTTTAATATTAATATGACAAAAATAACTTTCTGTTTTCTTTCAGTGGTTTTACAGTAAAATCCAATAATACTGCTCTGGGTCAACTTCTTGAGGTAATTTATGCAGAAAACTCCACAGGGCTGCCTGGTGGAATATCTCCCGCGTATACCTATTCCTCTGTATCAGTAGTGGAGAAGGCAAATTAAGAAAAGATGTCATCTTTCATCTGGCACAGAGAAGGGGAAGATCTGAGACAAATCTGAGCACCACAGAGTGGTGCCAGTTTCAGCCTGGCCTCCGAGATAGCTCTGTTGCCTGCGTGGAAAAATGTCCCAGCATAGAAGAATCATCCATAAGTCATGACAGATGGAACCATAATTTATAAACTTTGAGCTGAAGCAGTAAGCAAGTTTTCAGATATCCTGAGCTTGAAGATAAAGGGCAAGGCCTCATGCTTGGCACAGGAGATTCAGAGAAGCCTGTTTAGAGAGCAGAGGACACATTAGTTGGCTTTGCGGAAGATGTGAGGCAGCCTTCAGAATAGGTCAACACCAGCTGATGACTTTCCACTTTGTGGATCACACTGCTGTGGACCACCCCAGGGTACTGAAAGCTGGATCTGGCATCTGCCAGGTCAGGAAAATATTCCATAGCCAGCCCTATGTTTAAGTTAGGAAATGTAGGTGTGAGGAGTCCGTGGAGGCTCCACGGCTCCAGCCATGAATGTAGATACAAAAAACAAGGTCATTTCACTGGGGTGGTAAAATTTTCTGTGCATTTTTGTGTGCCCATCACTATAACTTCCACTTCACTCAAATTCAGTGACATCATTTGCCCCAGTGAAGAAATGACTTCACTGAGGAATGAGGATATCTCATTTGAGGCAAGGTGGCCATGCATGGTATAGAAGAGACAAGCCTGTGTCACCTAAACAAGCCACCTAAACATTACAGCTACTTGGCTCTGTTGTGAAGTCGTTCATCCAATGCTTGATGCTTAATAGGGCCAGAGAGACTATTAATATTAATTATGGGATTGAAAAATGGCTTTGCTTAGCCTAGAGGAGGGAAGGCTAAGGAGAGATCTCATAGTGGTCTCCTGCTACTTAGATGGAGTTATAGAGAAGACAGAGCCAGACTCACCTCAGAGGTGCCCAGTGAAGGGATGAAGGGACAAGAGGCAACAGACAAAGTTTGCCAAAGCCCCGAGCAACCTGATCTAGCTTCACAGTTAGTTAGCATCTCTTCCCACCTTAATTTTTGTATGATTCTGTGACTACAAATGAGGAGCCATGGCCATTTCCTCCAAACTCACACTGGTTAGCAGCTAACTTCAGCTGTGAAGCGTGATGGGGTTTAGCCTTTCCATACCTGTGCGCTTAAAAAAAAAAAAAAAAAAAAAAAAAAAAAAGTTGCTATGAAACTTTGGATTTTCTCATTGTGTGTGTGAACACCCATCCCTTTCCTCACCCTTTCACTGTCTCATCTCTTCCCTTTCAGGATTGCAGCATGCCTCAAATCAGCACTTTCCAAACCTCCAACGACAAGTTAAGAAAAGCGATATTTACACTGTCAGCACAATGAGAACAAATCATGGTGAAGTAATACTGGCTACTAGTGCAACACTTCCAAAGGTAAATAGCTTGTGACACAACCGCTCATCTGACAGCACACAGCTGCTGTCCCTGTGCAGTGGCTCCGGAAGGTATCATATCATAATACTGCTGATGGCGGGAACTAGTAAGACCCTGTTTAGTTGTGTTTTTCACTACCTCAGCCTATTTCTTCTGCAGTGGAAAAACCCAAGTGTCTGTTTAAATGCAAGCTTTTGGGAAAGGATAGAAAAAAACAAACAGGGTGTTAGAAAAACATATTTCAAAACGGCTGGTAGTTGTCCCTGGGGAATTTGAGTGTCTGTTTGAATTGGTCTCCCTGCAGGAATCTGCACAGACTTTTTCACATTTCTGGCAAAATAACGGCAGCCTGAGGCTCCTTGGGTATAATTCAATAACTATGAATTAGGAACTTCTTCTGAGAAGGAAAAAAAAGAAAGAAAATCAAAAAACACAGGTCTCTTAATTGATTATACTTTAAGAAAAAAATCTGTATGGGCTTCCAGATTCAAGTGTAAAGACATGTTCTGGATACTTGGTCTTTTTCCAGAGAAATTTCACAAATGACATATGCAAGATCAATGAAACAACACTACGGTAGTAACACAATTGATCCTGCTGCAGTAATGAAAATGTAAGTAGAAAGACAGCAGGCAGAAGACCTCAGACTTTCACTTGAAACAAAATATTCAGCCTTATTTAGGCTGTTTTTTATTTCAGGTTTTTGAGTGGAAAAGTAGCCCCACTTGTCAATCAGCTAAGTTGCAGTGCTAATAGATTCTGGTGTTTAGGGGGTCAGCACAGAATTTAATTTAACATCTTACAATACGCCCACATGCCCAGAAAATGTGGACAGCTTGATAGGGTTCACTGAGCCAAAGAAGTAAGACCAAAACAGTGCATTAATGTATAGGGGAAGAATAGTTGCAATCAGTTCCCTTGTGAATTGGACAGAGAACTTGGAGATGAAGCAATTATCAGCCATCGGGGATTAATAGTAAAGTGTGAATGCCAAGCTGTATATGTTAGGGGCAGAATATGTTGCCTATAGAAAACAACAAAGAGCGTTTCTTACTATTAAGTGAGATTAAACGTAATGGCCTGATTTAATCACAAAGGCAGAATTAAATTCAGATGGCAACTTCAAAGTGAACACATGCACAGAGACTACTGCATACATTTACATATAGCTGGCATAGCTTGGCTTGCATTACAATAGGATAAAGTTTCTTTGGCCACTTAAACAATTTTCTATTCTTTGCTTTTTGTTAACATTCACTGTATTTATCCCTAAATTGCTTTTAGCTAATAAGATGGAGCTAAGAGTTATATTTATTCATGGAAGCTGTACTTTTAAATTCTTTCAAAAAAAAAAAAAAAAAAAAAAAAAAAAAAAACACAGCAAAGGGTCAACAAGAACAGAATGGCTGTAATCAGATAGCAACAGAAAGCTGCTGTCCTGACCTACTGATTTTCGTCTGCCCACAGAGGTATCACACACTGCAGATCCGAACAGGACACCTGACATGTTGTGCACTTTCCCTTCTTTCCTCCTTGGAGGAGTCCAATTCTAGGTCTACACTATCTTGCTGCATCCGGTTTCTTTTTCAAACGCAGCTGATGAAAGGCATGGGTGATACAGTTCCCCTCGAGTGCTGCTCACCACTCCTTTTGGTCACCGGTGCCTGCAGTCCCAGTGTCCCTCCAGCTCAGACGTCCAGACCTCCTGCTACCAGGGGGCAGGCACCAGGAGCAGGCGGCAGGTAGCCGGGGGGCTCAGGCCCTTAGCAGCATGCACACCTAGAAGGATGTGCAGGTCCGCACTTCACGGACCACGGATTTCCTGTCCCCCTCTGCCACCGAGCCAGCTGAGAGCAGCAGGCCTTGCTGGTCTGGCTAGCCAGAGGTGACTTCCCTGCCCGTCCACGCTGAATTCATCACTCACCCCTCTCCTGGGATGGAGATCAAGAGGAGCAAATGCAGTTGTCAGCACCTGGCTTTGACCTTTCATGTTGCAATCATACTTGCTTTTGATGGTTTTGCACAGATTCCTTTCCCTGTTGGTCACAGCATGTCAGGCATGCTGCACTTGGATGCATTACAACTCATACTAAAAAGTAAGGTGCCCGTCTTCTGTCTTGGAGTGAGGACTTGCACAGTTACTGCCATGGAGTTAACATGCTGCAGCTTATTTCACTGTAGCTGTGTGCCCATGCTCTGATCTGAACCTGAAATGTGGGTATAATCCTACCTATGCATTCTGAAACTGCCTTGCAACTGGGTTACAGAGCAATAGTGTTGTTGCAACTGCTATTGCATGAGGCACAAATAGACACTGAACATGGGAGTAAATGACTGGAGCAGAAACAGCTCTTCAAAGTTGGATCAGGTTAGCATAAGGTATTCACAGCACCCTCAGTAGAAAAGAAATAAAGAAAAATTATTAGGAGCAATTGAGTCATGCTGAGTGAAAGTGTCACTGGTAATGAGATACCCCCCACATCCAAAATGCTAGTGCTCCAAGTCAGCCCGGCACAGCCCCAGCTCACAGGGAAAGAAGCAGCATCACAGCCAGAGCCCGAATGAACCTCATATTGGACAAATCTGCAGAAAGACACTTAGAAACTTCAAAGGCCCCTCCAGCAGGCTGTTCCTTCAGCACAGGGCATCCAAGAGCAGCTTCACAGCACCCAGCCCAGAGTTCAGCTCCTCCTCAAAAACCTTGGATAGAGACCACAGCTCTCCCTTTCCTGGGAGCATCATGAGAGTACTGGAGAAAATCCCTTCCAGCAGCACATTGTTTCCTCCAGCATCTCAGCTCTGTCCCAGCCTGGCCCCAGGCTCACATTTGGCAAAGCACAGGCATTTCTTGCTGATGGATCCGAGCAATATTAGTGACACAGACGAGCAAGGACCTGATAACTGTGGCTGTGATCAGTCTTCTTAGGGCAGCTCCCCTCAAGTCTTCTGCACCAAGGCCCACGTGTTTCTGGGCACATCCCAGGGGTCGGCTCCTCCCTCACTCCCTGCTGCATGGCCCGCACTCTATGTCCCCAGACCCTGTTGTGCAAGAGCTGGCAATGCAACTGACAAAAACCTTCAAAGACCATCTGTAAGAGGGAATATAACATGGACAAGGAGGGAGAAAGTGTTTCAGAAACATTTGTATTTTCCAGCCAGCTGTGGGCAGCCGAGTACAACCTGGTTCATCTCTAACCCCCAGGAGGTGAGCTGAGGATGGTGGGAGAAGTATGTATGTCCATCACCCTCTAGTAAGAAAGCAGCCTCCTTCCTCAAGGGAGAAGTCAAGCTGCAGTAGTCCTTGGTCATTTCAAGAAAGTGTCACCAGCGAGCCCCAGGCCACTGCACAGCAAGGCAATACCACTCAAAGTGTCAACATCCTGAGGAACTGCTGTGCCAGAGCCGGTCCCCCATGCTGAGCAGGCAAAGGAGGCCCCATGGCACACCGCACTGCCCCTGCCATGCCTTGGGCTTAGTGGTGGGCAATGTGCTCTGTGGAGCAGGAGAACTGGGGCAAACCTTTTAAGAGGTTCCTGGAGACACCAGGATTCAATTTGCTGTTTTTATGGTGCCCAATTCCCACTGGCTTCATTTTTAAATTCTTTCTGGGAGTTTCTCAGCATCTTTGGACGCCTGCATCCCACCTGGTCCCACTGATCACCAACCACCACACCACATCCAGCACATACCTCTGGCCGTCAATGCATATAGAGCAACAGAGAAATGAAAGTCAGCTTCCCCACGGTGGAGCTCATTGCTCAGAGACCAGAGGACAGCCCAGACACTACCTCCATTAAAGCAAACTCCCTAGGAGAGAAGGCCTAAAATCCCTCGCCCTCCTCACTTCCACCTCCCCGATAAAATTTACCCAGGATATATAGAAAAGGGGAAAATTAAGTCCACAGTTCTGCGTGGCAAACGAAGGGGGCAGTTTGGCTTTTCCCCCGGCACCCGCTGGACATGGCGAGGAGCCCAGCTTCGTGTCTTCCTGCCGCGGGGCCGGGTTAGCGCTGCAGAGACCAGGGACGGGAACCTCCCTTTGAACGGAAGGGAGATATTTCAGACCTGCTGCCGCTCACGGAGAAACAGCTTTTTCCCCTTGCTCCCTTAACCTTGGCGGGCCGATGGCTCTGACAGCCCGCAGCCCAAATCCTCTCACATCAAAAAGAGGAAAGCCAATTTCCCCGGACAAAAGCCTGAAGTGCCGGCGTGACAGGTCACGAAGCACGATCACCTCCCGCTTCGGGTGAGAGCGCTGAAGAGGGATCCCGCTAAGTAGCACAGGCCACGGGACGGGGGCTTAACCCCCGCCTGCGCCTTCGGACACTGGGATCGGTGCGTAAAGCATCTCAAGTACCGGCGGGGGGACGCCAAGAGCAGGGGGTGCCGGCGAGGGGCTTGGGCACGTTTCTCAGGCAACTGCGGGGGGAATGTCACAGCTATAGCAACTGGCTCTGCAGCGGGCGGCAGGGCAGCCAGGGCATCCTCTGCGCGGCCCCCTCCCCGTGGCCCCCAGCGGGAGGTCAGGGCGTTGCGTTTTTTTTTTTCCCCGGTCAGCTCTGAATTTCCTCGTAGCAGGGGGGTTGCGATCTCACCGCGCGGCTCCCGCGGCTGTACCTGCCCTCCGGCTGCTCACCGGGAAACGCACGGTGAAAAACCTGCCTAGCGCCACTTCCCGCTCCTTGCCCGCTGCTGGGGCCCCTTCTCCCCGCAGCCAGGTCTCCTTCCTATGTATCATCTTCCTCCAGAGGGTCACGAGGGTGGGGAGGCACCACATCTCCTTTTAGCTGTCCAAAACTTGCCCTTCTGCTCCAAACTCCTCATCCTATGCTCCCAAGAGCGACAGAGACGCCCACCTTTCCATACTGCTTTCTTAAGGCAGCACAAGGAAACGCAGGGGACCTGGGGAGAATTAGGTGAGTTAAATCCTGCCCCATGTTTCCTCCCCCCACAGCTCCTGGCATTGCTTCATGTTGGCCCCTGGCCTGCGCACTTTCTTCCTCTCCTTTGATCCGAGTGGCAGGTGGGTCCGTAGCCAAACTGGGATGTGAGGAAGGCTAGAGAGTAAAAATCATCCCAGCATCATAGGCATGGAGCCACCAGCTAGATTTAGAGGCCCCCTTGTCCCCTTGGTGCAATTTGCTGTTGGGGTGCTTTTGGCGGCTGGGAAAACAGGCCCATAAAAACCTTCTCCATCCCAAACGGGTGCCTCCCCTCTCCCCAAACAAACGGCGGCAGCGAGCAAGGCCCTGTGTTTCAGGCTGCGCAGCCCGGCAAGAGCCTCCCCGCGCAGCCTGCTGCGCCACGGTGAGCGCAGGATGCCCTGTCACACAGCCAGACAGAGCAACCCCCAATCCCCCACCGAGCCACCTGCGACAGGGAGCAGAAGCTCCAGGAATCCTGAGGTCGCAACCAGGAGAAACCATGATGCTCAGTTAGCAAGACCAGGATTTGCAATGTCTCCCTTTCTGTAATAAGACACTGGCACTGTCTGCCAAAAATAAGTTATGTGGGTTTCCTTCCTTTTTAACCAAGAATAAATACTCTTCCTGCTCATTAAATATTTCTACCAGTTCAATGAGCTTTGGATCAGGTTCATAATCATGCAGACAATAACGGCACTGAAACTGGGGATATTTAGTTTTTCCCCAGAGGTTCTGATATATGATGGATGAGTTTTATTTATCACTGTCAAACATGCAAGTATGCCTTTAAATTATCCCGAGAACATGAATATGCAGGAGAGAGCAGGACACTAGGATATGGAACATATAGATGTGAGCAAAGAAAAACAACAGCACTTAGAAGTTAGAAGAGATGTTTTAGCTTTATTAAGAAATCGCTTTCAAATTATTTGAAAAACACCATGAATACTCAGGAGACTGAAAACATTTAGAGCACGATGTTCAAAGGACATCATACAAGCTATTTGCGTAAATGATTTCTTCTAACGCTTTGTCACTTAGCCTACAAGCTTGGAGACTCAGGATTACGAGCTCAGTCACTTTGGGGGAAACAATTATGCTCAAAATACTGAGGCGCTGAATCCCATATACGTGCTCTACTCCACCCTGAAGGACCGTGATACTCCACGCGATGCAAAACAGGGTATGCACAGGCCACGTTTCCTCTGTTGCTAGTATTCAGAGGCTCAGTTGTAAAACACAGAGCAACGAGAGAAGAGGAGGGGAGAACGTGGTGTCCCTTGGGCAGAGACAGGAGAAGGTGCTTGCAGACCGGCGGTTTCCCAGTCTTGCTCTTAGCAATGTTTCCTCTTCTTTCCTCCCCTGCCCATGCAAGCGGTCTCCTGGCTAAAACTCCCACCTTTCCTGGAGCTGCTTTTTTTGGTTAAGTGCAGCCCTCCTCTTCCTTAGACTAAAGGTCTTTCCAAAATTCCCACTGCTCATGGGATTTCTCCCTATGCCCCCACTGCAAGTCGTCCCGGCTGTGGGCAGCAGACCGAGTCTTGCTCCACAGCGGCCACGGAGGCACTCTGAAGCCTCAGCCGGACCCCGGAGGTGGCTCCCAGGGACGCGACACGTCCCCCACCTGGGGGCTGACGGGACACCCAGGATGCCATCCCCACTCTCCCCAAACTTGAGCAGGACAACAGCAGCCCAGGCATTTGTTTTACTTTTCTCCAAGGGCGACGCTCTGGCTCTTTCAGTGGCTGCTTATTCTAGCACCTCACAAGGCCCCATCAGCCTCCACTAACCCATCCACCCCGAGAAACCAGGCTAAACATTTTAATGGAAACTAGCCACCGAAGAGGGAGGTTTTCCCTGGCAAGGATGGGAAAGGAGAGCGAGGAGGGCGCAGGCGCCCCGTTTCCCCGTGCAGCTCCCTGGGCACCGTACCTCCACCCGCGCGGGAGGGCTGATGCTCCTGATGCTCGCAACCTCTTGCCACCAATGGCCCCGCGTTGCCCTCCCATCTGCTTGCAGCGGCAGGAGGCCGCTGCATTTTCCTTTGTGAAGAAAAGGCAAATATAGTGTCAGATGAAAGCAAAAACAAAACCCCAAACTACCGCCACCACCAGCAACAAAACCACGCGCAGGCACTAGTGTTTCGATGACTGCATCATTAGGCAGCAGCGAATCTCCATGCCAAGCATGTTCATTAATCCACAGCGGCGCTCACTTTCCCATATGGCTTCGTTTCTGTAAATACAGTCCGGGGAGTAGCCGGGGGGGGCGGTGGAGATGAGATCCTGATGATTTCATATCGTAATAGGTTATTCCTGGTGCCTTGCCAAATGCGTCAAGCCGAACCATCTGGGTTTGGGAAGGTTCTGCACTTCCCAGCGCTTGGCTCCATATGCCCGGCGCCGCAGGCGTCCCTGCCCTCTCCCGGCCCGCTGTGACTCATGCTGATTGTTATTCAGGTGGGATGGCCCGGTCATGAACTGCACTAATCAAAAAACAAACTGCACCAAAACACTGAGGCTCACACACTGGCTTGGGCCTCCCCCTGACCTCTGTTCCCCAGCCGCTTCCAATGGATGTAATGCAGGTTGTTCTTCTGGATTTTTGCACCTTCCACAGTTACCAGACATCTGTGTAAATCCCCACCCCCTCGTGTTGGGCACCAGGGTCAGTAATGTTCAACAATTCAACGTGGGAAGTCTTAGTGAGGAAGTACCAGGCCATAAATTTCGTCCAACAAGAGCCACCTATCAAGCTGAGCCTTGTTAAGAGGCTTCCCAGATATTAATCACAATAAAGGCCGCGGTTCCTGTACTGTTGTGGCGAAAGAATGGAACAGTCAGAGGTTGCAAGATGGATTTTTCACTCCTTTTTCCCTTTAATATTGGCTCGGTTGTCGTGTCACATTCACCGCAGGCCTGCTGTCGAGCCATCGCCCCTCCGCTTTGAGCTCGTCGCAAGACGAAAAGCCACAGCACGACGCGCACAAGCAAGCTCCCTGGCTTCAGACAAAACAGCGGCTCCCCCTAAACCGGTGCAAACCTCAAAATCTCCCCTCTGCGATTTGCGGCTGCGTAATCAGGTAAAAATAGTGTTTGATTGCAACCCGCCCCCTCAAAAAGAAGAAGGAAGAAAAAAAAAAGGTCAGTTTTATTTGCCAGGGTGGTAAGCCGCCACAACCTGCACCGCTGCACTGATTTCCGCAGGAGCTGGAGCAGCCCCGGCCTCCGGGCAGCTGCAGCCTAAAACTAGTTTACACACTTTTAATGGAGACGAAGACCAAAGGAGAGAGCGTAACTCGGGAAGGCAGCTCTGTTTCGTGCCTCCCTCCTCGGCTAAGAGCAACTTGTCGCCCGCGGTGCGAGCTGAGGTCTGTGACGCTCTGGGGATGAGAATCTGCTGGCTGCTTGGGACAGATCCTCTGGGAAGGGGGCGTCCCGGCCAGAGCACCGGCCCAGTGCTCACCAAGCAGCCACAGGATCATAGAAGGGCTGAGGTTGGAAGGGACCTCTGGAGACCATCTAGTCCAACCCCCCTGCTCCAGCAGGGTCACCTAGAGCAGGTTGCCCAGGACCCTGTCCAGCCGGCTTTTGGGTATCTCCAAGGATGGAGACTCCACCACCTCTCTGGGCAGCCTGTTCCAGTGTTCCCGCAGGCTCAAAGCCTGCACCTGTCCGCACATGGGAAAGAAAAAGGGATCCCTGCTTTCACACCCCTTAAAAATCTCCGGGACACTGGCCTCCTGCCCCAAGCGGCGCGTGGAGGGACGGAGCGCGCGGGTGCGCGCCAACAGCACGTCACGACGAGGCGCCCAGCACCCGAATACTCGCGGCGGTGGTGCGGAGCGGAGGGCTGCCTCGGTGAGCCGATTCAGGCGTGCGGGTTAGGGCCGCAGACCCTTTCTGCCCCCACGGTTCTGTTTCCGTGAGGCTGGCAGAAACTGACACTTTTTCTTTTGCTTAATTAAGTCGTTCAGAGGAAGGCTGGTCAAACAGTTGCATCTACGTGGGGAGTCTTGAAGCGAACAGAAAGCCGTGGGCGTTGCCAACATAAAAAGGGGGATTCTGTTATTGTTTGGGTGTAGACGGGTCATTTTTTCAAAGTTACTGCTGCCTGAGTGACCACAACCCTGCAAGCAGCAGCGATGAAAGGACATGAAAGCTGCTAAATGCAACTACCTTGGGCTCCAAAGTGCAAGAAGAAAAAAATCACCATAAAAGAAGGCGCATGTACTTTCTTCCTCCAGAGAAAGAGTGAACGGATTTCAATGTGATACGGCAGCACACTGAGAATCAGAGCAGGCCCCTCTGAGCCTCCCGTTCCTCGAGGGCAGATAAAAAATCTGGCGCCGGGGAGCTCTGGCAGGCACCCTGCAAACTGAGCAGCTCAGCTTGTACAGAGCAGCCCACCTCTTACCTGCTCTCATCCCCAGCCAAAGAAGAAGCCCTAGGAACAATTACCAGTGGCTTTAAGTCCAAGTTTATGCAATATTCAGCTGGCTTTCAGCAAAAGCCTGGCTGCGCTTCTAAGGCCACTGGTGTCGTAAGTTTGAAGGGTGTTTCTCATCTTTTGGCAGGCCTCTCACCCTCAAAACCCAATGTAACTCTGGCTTCAGTGACATTATGCTGCCTGATGTTCTGGAAGAGCTGGCATAAACTATTCACTTATATTTTATTGCGTGGGTTTCAAGTCCAGTGCTGCTTGGGTTTTCCCAGAGCAAGCAGCTGAGCAAAGCACAGATCTCGCACCTCCGTGGACAGCTCTGTGTGGGCAGCTCAGGAGCCCTGGTTTAACCAGGGCCATTGCACGACATCAGGCTCATGGTGCACAGTGTGTCATTTAGCCACAACTTTACACACGGTCAGCACCTCTGTATTATGACTTGATATTTTTGTACTTGCATGTAATCAAGCTAGATATACATAAGATGCCTAGCTCATCACCGTTACCATCAAGCAAGTGGTTTTTAATTGAGACTCTGTATGAGAGAAAGGAATCTGCCAACCCAGGCTGAAAGCTGCCCTTGCAGCAGCTAGAGCTGCTTCAAGTTGTGGCCCCGTCTCAGCAGCAAGCTCTCTGGGAACTGGAAAGGCCGTGCCTTTATGTGGTCCTCAAGTCTAACTGGGAAAAATGACCCATTCACCCTTAGCTCAAACATTTAGCAATCTAAAACTAAAGCTGCCACACAGAACTTGGCAGGACTCATATCCCCTGCTTTGACTAGAAGCTGGCATGAGATGCAACATCTTTGATCCAATCGGCATGTTCTCAAAACCCAGTGATTTTTAAATCCAAGGATTCAGGATCCTGGATTCAGACCTCCATCCCATCTGCCCAAGGCAGCCGAAGGCCGAGACTCAAATCATGACTGCAGCAAGTCCAGCCTTTGGCAGGAATACAGTGATGCTGATGGTCCCGATCTTTCCAGAATTTGCAGCTCTTCTCCATTTAAAGAGTACTCCAAAACACCTCCCTCCCTCTCCTGCTCACTGCCTAGAATTACTGGAGTAAAACACAGCATCATGGATGCACACAGAGGTTATCCTGGACCCCAGGGCCCTCTGCTCCCCAGAGACTCATAGGACACCACAGCTGCACCTGATGGGTTCAGGAGCCAGCATTTCTCTTAGGTACCTGACACGTGGCCAGAAACTTTGTTTTATTCAAGGTACCTCTGCTTCCTCCCTAACCGGTTTGAATCGGATGCCGGTTTTATGCCGTGCATGCACAATCCCTACCAGCCCTGTGCTCCAGCTGCTAGCGAGAAAGAGCCTTTTTGTTCTGCTGAGACTCCACCAATATGATGTCTTTACTCCCAGGAAAACAGAAGGCCTTCCTTGACACGGGCAACCCCAAAAGGGTTCAGCTACTAAAGCGAAGGTCCTAAAGACAGAAAGAAGGATTCACAAGGGCTGGACAGAAGCCATCGCACCATTCCTGGCACTCGCCGTTCCACATGGGGCTTTGCAGCCCGTCAGGACAAAGAGTACAGTTTTTAGCAGCCCTACGTTCTGCTGACAAACGCATAATAAACTGACAGAGGGAGACGAAGCAGCATCTCAAAGCCCTACTTGCAGCGGAGGTAGAGCATAGCGGGAGTGGGGATGGACACTTTCTGCAGGTGTTCATCTAGTGTCCCCCCATTTGCATACATTTGCATACTGTCAAACAGTTGGCTGACAGACTCTCTGAGAAGGTCTGGACTGAGCCCAAACCTGTCAGGGACTTTCTCCTTGCCAGTCAAGGTTGGCTTTGGTTGCAATTAAAGAGAGGAAAGAAACACTTCTGACTTTGCAACATAGAAAGCTATGGGTGGGGTGAGTTTAAACAGAAAATTTACATTTTCTTTAGGGAAAAACTCTGAATTACCGTGCCAGGCCCTGGGGGCAAAACCCAAGGAAAAAAATGAATTTGAGCTCTTTGGTCCTAAGGAAAATCTCTTTTTCTCTAACCACTTGCCAGGCAGCGTTCTGTGTGTCACCAGCTCACGGAGAGTCGCAGCGAAGGAGAAGCCTTTGGAGGTACAAAGCAATAAATGACCAGAGACAGCTCTGGAAATGATCTACCTGTCCAGACACCACTCAGCCGCTTTCCCGTATATAAGGCTCCCAGTAGGAAAAGCCCGGCTGAGTCCCCACACAGCCGCGCAGCGGTCACGGTTGCGGTCGAAAACGCTCCCCTGGACTGGGGGGAGAAGACGAGCGGGACCTGAGCGCTAAGCAACATTGAACAATGGGAACGCCTGAAAATACCTCATAGATATTTACCAAGGGGACAAAAGAACGGACAATGAGGATATGTTTTGGAAGCCCACACCCCCCTTTTACTTATTGTTCTACATATTCTTCCCTAAGCCACGAAAATTTAATACTTCATCTTTAAACAGTGATGGACACTAGAGTTTCATGAGCAGCAGACAATAGGTTCTGTTTATTCGCCGACAATAAAGAGCCTGTTTAACTCTGGACTGCAAGTGGCTGAGCCATCTGGCCCATATCTTCACAGTAAAACATTGTCCGTGACACAAAAAATGATTACATCCACAGGACAAACTAATGTGACCTCTAAATAAAGCCTTCCTCTGAAGCTATGATATCATACTGCATAGGGGACACCAGCACAATTGAATCTGGTCACCCAGAGCACAAGTGAGATAGGACTATTTAAGCCTAATTTTACAGGAGACTTTTTGTCCTCCGTGGCAAACCATCCAGATCCGACGACAGCATTGAAACATCTTTTTTATTCACTCTTAAGGCAACAGTGCCGTTCTGTTTTGTATTGGCAGTGCTTTTTAGCTTGCGCTAGGCCCAGGAAGTACACATCCATTTGCAGCGGCAGCACCTGCAAGCTTTTCTTCCAACAACGTTTTACTGATGCATCACCACCTGCACCAGCCCTTTTTTTCTGATAGTGGGGAAACAAGCGGCTCTTTCTCCTCGGTGCCAGTTGGAAAGGTCCAAGTCTGCCGCAGCCTCACAAATAGTTTCTGAGCTCTAACAAGGCGCTCTCAGCACTGCTGTACCTGAATGGCTGCTTCATGGGGCAAAACAACAACCCAAGAAAAAGGCCCATCTCAATGAACAAAATGTCACTCGCTCAAAGGAGGCAATTTATCTTCGCTGGTACAGTGCTTGTACTACTGTATCTTCTAAAGAAACGTTAGTAAAAAGGCATGATAGATCTAATTAAAGAGGCTAATCCTTTTAAAGAGACAATGCTACCGATGTGTGAATATTTACAGACTTTGTGGGAATGCTTCGTGGTAACCTGAATGATTAACACAAGTCTAACTCCCATTTTATTAAGCTGAATGTCTGCTTGGCTGCAAGGCACTTTGACAGGCAGGCAGTCTAAAGGATATCATTGTAGCGTTGCGTGCTAGCACGCATGCATGTCCCTTCAGGGTCACACAAGCGCTAACTATTATTTCTGCTGCTAGGGCATTGCCAGGCACGAGGGCAGGATCAGGGCCGTAGGTTTGTAAGAACCAAGTATGGGAGGAGAGGATGGAAATGGGGAGGGGGGCTTTGCTGGCGGATTACTTTGCTAGAATAGCTCTGATAAATTTGGTAACGCTGTTAAGGAAGCACCTGGGGCTAGGCATGAAACGGTTTATCTTTCAAAATGGTGAGGAGCCCAAACCTCCCCACGTTCGTAGCATCCACATTAAAAAGTACATTTCGCTGTCTGTGCACAGTGAAACTAAATCGGTTTTTAGTTTGCAGCTAAATCATAGCAACAGAATTATCGTTACAGTGAACCAAAAGAAATCGGCAGCATACTATCTTGCCCAGATATCAATTCAAAATTCTGTTTTCAACCCCACAGAAATTCTTTTCAGATGTTTTTTCTTTTTTTTTCTCAGACATAAAAATGCCTTAATCTTAACATGCCTAGCTTGAATACCTGAATATTTGAATTCTATCTTTTCATACAAAAATGCAGTTTGCAGGCCCAAATCTAGGTTAGATTAAAAAAATAAATCCACCACCAGCATAGAGTTTGCAATGGCATAGACTGTTAATCTGCTGTGGAATTGTAACCCCCACCCAATCTAAAGAGTCAAACTTTTCACACACAGAGCATTAAATGTTGCCGCAGTTTTGGCGTGGTGCTTCGTTGACCCGCATAGGTTTCCAGCCCCAGAGCTCCTAGCCACGCACCACCCGGCACAAAAAAAGCCTGGAAACGTCCTTGAGGCCCATTCGATTATCCTGAAAAATAGTGCAGACGCTTGCGTTTTGGGGCACAATCCTAGCGCCGCTGATTTGAGAACATGGAGCTCCTGTTGACGCTCTCTGCATGTTGGGGCCACTAATCTGCACAAGCAAGTGCACAGTTCTCCTTGGGAAACAAACATTCAACTAAAAGCCAAACAGAGCAGTTTTATATATGTACATAAATACAAATATATATACACACGCATCCAGAAAAAACAATGTTAAGAAGTTGAAAGGAAAAAATTCAGGGCCAAGTGCTAGTTTCTCACCCAAAAAAAAAAAAAAAAAAGGCCATTTGAATTTAAAAGACAGTTTGCTGGAGGCATAATTATCAGTAGGATACAGCTACTTCTTTATTTTTGGGGTTTTTTTTTTATAGAAGTAGATTGTTTTGCCAGAAAAAAAGGCACCTTTTCCTTTTGCTGGCTCTTTACTTTCTTCTTTCTTTTCCTGTATTTAAATAGAGATTTAAATACCTCGTTCCACCATCTCAAAGATTATCTAGTAGCAAAACTCCCTGGAGAAAGTACATAGCTCCCCAGTGACAACAGTTTCTCGATTCTTTCAAACTGCTTTCATTTCAGCTCTTCCCTTGCTCTCTTTCCCTCTCTCTTTTTAATCCCTTTGTACCATACCACCGGATTGATTTGAGGCCTGATTCTGTACATTAGCCCAAATCATCAGAAACTCCCATTACCTCGCTGGAGCAACACTGACATAACTGAAGAGAAGGATCAGGCAGTGACTTTGCAGTGAACTTCAACAATGTTTTTAGACAATAGAATAGAAAAAATAATCCCCTCCCAAAAAAGTGAAGGCTGACTCAACCAGGTGCTAGCACGCAAGGAGAGGAAGGGGCAGTGTAAAATTTGCCTTTCCCATAAGATAGGGAGCAGGTAGGAAACAGATACCTGTCTCCCAAAAAGAAATTTCAGCCCTTCTGTATTTTGAATAAAAACAGTGGAGGATTCATCACACCTGACCTGGTGTCTACAGGTTAGGTGCCCAAATTTGCTACAGCTCCCCTGATGGTCAATGGGACAAAAAAGCACATTCAGAAGATATAGCTCATCCTGCAAGAAGTTCCCCAGACAGGTTCCTCACAAAGATGTCATCAGCTCTCCAAGGGTGTCATTTTTCCCTGTGGCCACAAAGAAAGGAAAAGTGAGGAGGGAGCTCATGGGTTTCTGGGGACACCTTCAGGCGGAAGCCCTTCTAGGAATGGTACAAAACAGAGGCTGGTCAAGGTGCTGAGCACCCCCAGGCAACCATTCCTAGCCCAAGAGAGGGAGAGGATGGGGTTTCATTGACTAGAAAACCTCTGTGGTTGGTTAACTGGCCAGATCATCTCTAACTTGCGTTTTTCCTTGAAAAGAATATTTAAAGAGATTTTATCATTGCCCAGGACTTTGAGAAAATGCTTCCAGTCAAAATAATAAAATTTAAGCAAAAATATACATAAGTTACTCCCAATTTTCTGTAAGGAGTTGCCTAGAAAGGGACTAGAGTTGGCCATGCAGCTTACTGCAGGGTCTGGAGTGGGCAGGGGCTAATGCAGGGCTTTAGCAAGGTCCCCAAAGACTCAGCCTATGGAGCAAATCCAGGAAACCCAAAGAAATTTTGTGCCCTAGAGGTGACTTTGTAAGTCACTGCTTGAATATTTCTTGCCCCATGTGCATGAGCTGTTGTTTTTTCCCTGCAGGGAAAGCCAAGGATAGTTCAGTCTTCTAGTCTCCCATTTGTACTGCAGGTAAGGGGAAGATGAAAACAAGGATAACATTGGGGACTCTGGTGTCTGTTTCTGCTCCTTTGCAAAGTTCCTTTTATTAAATTTAATAACATCACAACATTGTGATGAGTCATCACACTGTTGTTAGCCAACAAACTCCTGTTGCCAAAACCATGCTGGATATGTGTGCATGCATGTATTGAAACCTGGGAACTAAGTTCACTTTTGTATCTGTAGATCAGAAGAAGAAAAGTGTTAAATGACAGGGACTAGAACCAAAATTATCAATCTACTTGCAGTCAAGATATGAGAGAGTCCTTGGTTTTTTCGTGGGCCGTTCAACCTCTGCAGTGGCATGAACACATTCACCATCACTGATCATTCCTGCTTTTTGGAGAAGCTGAGAGCTGGACCTCAGCGGTTGGCTTGAGCACATCTGTAAATGGTACAGGTGTTATAGAATTGTCCTTTTGCCCATGCTTTTTAGGAGGGGAATATGTTGGCCAGGTTTAGATTATACTGCATATAGATGCAGACTTTCAATTTGCTCTTGCTGGACAATTTAGGAATTTGGAAATTCAATTCAAATAAAGAAGACTCAATAAAACTTTTAAATGAGATCTAGCTTGGTGACTTATGATCAAATCTTGCAAAAAAAAAATACTACTTTGAAAGTAACAGCTAGATTTTCCATTAGATGGTCTAAGACTTCCAGGCCCCAACATAAATGTGTCCTAGTTCATACCTATTAGACACCATGACCTATGCCAATGGGCTGGCTCGCAGTAGGAAGGATTTTAAAATATCTGATAGACAACAGGATTCATTGTGCTTGTGGCAGAGCACCTGCACATGGCAGAGCTTTCCTCCACTGAGGAAGTTCTGGTTTTGTTACCAGCTTTTTAAGGGACCAAAGCTGAAAGCTAAGTTGCTGCAGGAAGGTGGAAGCAGGGGTTGAGGCAGGGAGCATCCTTCTCACATCAGAGAGCAGAAAGAAGCACCATCCTGATGAGGTGCCAGAGCTTGCTCCCTCGGGGGTTGCAGGCCAGGGGAAAACATTTCTACACCAAATGAGAGAAGGAAGAAGAAAATGGCAGGAGCAACAGCCTTTCCTCGATGGAGGCTGACACTTTGCCAGACCCACGCACACTACTTCACAGGCTGTCTTCCTGTCCAGGGGCTGTACACTACAAAAGCACGGGTAATTTAATGCTGCTGTAGGATTTATTGCCATTTACACACAACCTAGGATGAGCTGACACAGATTCAGGGAAAGCACAATGTAGATAGCTCTACTAAAAAGCAGTGAAAAGAGGCATCTTGAAAGAAACGAACTGGAAAGGTGCAGCTTCCCACCTGCGTGTGTTTCTAATTCACCTTCAGTACCTCTTTCCACACCTTTCATTTGCTCCAGATTTTCTTTATATACAGTAGTTGCGCCATATTAATTTAGATCAATGCAATTAAATCATGCAGCTTCTCCAAATGAATTCTATTTTTTTTTTTTTGGCTTGCAGCTCTACACTCACTGATATTCCAGAAAACATTTAAGATGCTCCTTGTTCCTGGAGCATTAACAATAAACCCACCAAACTACAGACCTGGGAGATACAGCAGCAAACATTTTATGACTGTTTCAGAAGGCTTTTTCCTAGGCTGTACTCAGTTTCTTACAAAACATCCTCTATTCAATTTCCTCTGGGAAAAAAAAAAAAGAGGCAAATTTCTGGTCTTATTGAAGACTTTAGATGTGGAAAATCCCAATGGACATGGAGCAAGTTACTCATAGGGGCAAGTTTTAGAGCATCATCAGGCTGCTCATCAGAGCAGAGTCTAATTCTCAATAATATTCTTTTACTGAGATCCAATGTGGACTCCTCTGAGCTCTTTGTGATATGTTGCTTCCAGGAACATAGCTTTTACACTGCCCCCAACCTCTTTATTTCCACGGTGATCAAGCCCCCCCCTGTTCTTAATCCTACTGCAGTTTTAAAATATAATAGACAAATAAGTAAAGCATCTGTTTTTAGCTGAAAGAGCATTTATGTTATTCACAGAGCTTTTTATTTCTTTTAACGGGTCACAGTAGCTACATATAACACCTTCCCAACTAATTTCCCTCAATAATTTCTAGTGGCTTTGGCCAGTTCCACCAGAAAAATAATCCAACCTAAACTGATCCGAATCTAAAACAGCATTACTTGCCTCTAGATATGTCCATTTAATACATCCAATACAAGCAGCCAACTGCTGTTCTCAAAAGACTATCTGACAGATTCTATTCACTTTCAAAGTAGCTCTCCATGGTTTGAATAATTATCTTTCATTTCCCCCTTTCTGACACTTTTCAATGATTTGTTGACATCTGAAGAGATATGTGCAATCTCACAAGAGGCAGCTGGACTTTCTACCCAAAAGATACAAATACAAAAAGGATTCCCATACAGAATTTGAAATAACTATGTTCTTTGCAAATGGAAGACTAAATCTGCATTTTAATGGGACATGTTTTTAAAAAGCGGAATTCATGAATAACCCTATGAGTTTTAACTTTTTCACTGCCAGTGACAAATCAGAACTATCCCTGGAAAGAAATGCTACCTTCCCTTTGTCCAATTTGTTTACGTGGCGTTAGTCACTACAGCAGCTCGGACTTTCCTTGGACACCTTCTTTACCCTGCTGACACAAAGCTGAAGAAGCAGCTCTTGTATCTGTTGTATGGATCCTTTACCCTGGGCAGCTGCCCAGGTCTGGAAAACAAGGCTGGCACCCTGGCTTCTGTGGGCAACCAAAACCACCTGAAGACAGCAAGTAAGGACTATTCCTGTGGATGCATCCGACCCCCAGCTCAGTGTACATGAGCATTATACAAGCCCATAGAATTTGCGCTTACACCAACTGTATGAAAGCAACACCCTTGTGTCCATTTTACAGATGGAAAATAGGTGCAGAAAGAGTGCAGGATTGGATGCTTAGCACAGGATCATATCATGAGGCTGTGGCAGAGACGAAATTTGATGCTTGATCATAAACACTCATCCAGTGCATTGTCTACATGATCATCTTTATTACTTGCTCTGAGATGTATTAAAAAGGCCTCTGGGGTGAGGGGGGAAGGGTTCCCCCCCCACACACTTCTTGGATAAATAGTGTACAGAAAAGATAGCATTAGGCAGCAAGTTCTGTGTCTTGTTCTCAAATTAGGAAGTGCTGTGTTTATTCTCTCTGACTCTCAGTAGACTAATTCCTTGGGGTACAACCTAGCAAGAGGACACAAAACAACCTTTTTCTCCGTATGGCTTCTCTCGGTAATGCTGGCATCAAGTAGGCCTCTGAGACAACGGAGGAGTAACAGCACAGAAAAAGTCAGTCGGAGAGTACATAGCTGTTGGAGAGCCCAGTTCAGCCCCATCAGTGCTAACAAAAGATGCCCTTGCAGGAGGGTGGTCACCCAGCACCGGGTGCTGGGACCTCATTTGCACACCCCAGGCAATGGCAGCAGAGTGAGGAAGGCTCTATGGGAGTAGAGGGGCACATGTGGCGTCAGGGGAGCCATAAGGTAAATGGTGAAAAAGAGGTAAGCTAAACAAAAGAGGAGAGCCTGAGATGCGTGAGAACAACGAGGCGGAAGCACAGAGCTCATCAGCTTAGAGCAGTGTTCAAGGAAGCCCTCTGTCATCTAAGTCAATTTCCCAGTGTCGCTGAGATTTGGAGGCCCGCAATGAACTAAGCGGGGGAGAGACTTGAGAGCATTCCTAGAAAATCCTGCACTATGGAATAGCACCTCATGCCATGACTAACTAACCGAGTGAAAATCCACTTGACTGCTAGCTGCAGCTACCAAAGACGGCATCTGCACCACCACATAATAAGCATAAGGAACTATTACCTTCAAGAGTCACTCCTGAGAAACAGTCCCAGCTACGGTGATTTACTTCAGTAATATAGCTCAGTACGGACGAGAAAGCCCTTATGTCTCACAATAAGCTCTAGGGCTGAGGGGTCTTTCTGTTACAACCCTGATTCAGGATGTCTCAGCTTAGACAATGATAATTCGGGAAGCCAAGTCGCTTTATTAGCAGGGTGCGCTTAAGTCGAGAGGGAAAGGGCATACTTTGCTCTGCACCATGATATCTAACAAGAAGACACCAGCTTCCTTTAATATATTTTAAGAAAGCATGGAGATTTTCAGTAGCTGATTTCCAGATTTCTACTTTTGTGAGTGCCACTTGGGAGCGGGAAGAGTTTCTGAGCGATTCCCTGCTGTAAATCACTGACTCTCCTTTCTCTCGACCAACAGCGCCGCTTACTGGCCACGGGGCTAGAGGAGGGAGAGGGTGTTTTTCCTCCTTAACCCATCTTCTGCAAGAGATTTTTGCAACCACTGAAACACAACATTTAATAAGCCTCCACAGTGTTTCGGGCACATGGAAGAAAATTAAATGCAATCTAGCAAATCCCAGCAAGGACCCTGAAAACCTTGGCACCTTGTTTCACTGCTGTAGTAGAATCAAGTCAGAGCAGATTTTTATTTCCCAGGGAACTGCATCATCCCTTGCAACAGTAAAGACACACAAATGTATACTGTTTCATCCACCAAATAGCCGGTTCCACAGTAAGAGGAGTTTGTCATATATATGTTAATTGAAAGGGGAAATAATTCAGAATCCTGAAGGGATAATGTGGAGGGGCTGAGTCATTACAAGAGCGTTTGACAGTGGTATTTTACAATTTTAATACACAGCTTTTGTAAATAAAGCCTGGCCATATAAAATGTACATCTTTCGTGTATCACAAATGTCAAGCTACTTATTTACTTATGTTGAATTGTAGAGTAAGTTGAGCAAATAGATCAAGAAGATAGACACACCCTCCTCTGTTTTGAGGCTGATTCTGTGCTTTTGGGGCTACATACATCACCACAGTGTGAGGATGGGATCTACTCATTCACAAGAATCAGACTCCTATACACCCATCAAACTAGACAAGTCCTTGTTTCGGTTACTAAAGGTCGTTCATTAACACGGTTGTGATTTTCTTAAGTGCTAGAGTCAATTTGGTGTATGCTGGCAGGATACCTTGCGGGCAGGATAGGATACAGCCTCAGTGCTGTCTTTTGGAAAAAAGAATACACGTACAAAGAAAAGGTAAAAATAACCCTCTATCCAAATATGACAGGGGAAAAAGCCTGGTAGGAAATTCTCTTGCCATTGCAAGTGCCTAGTTTAAAAGAAATTAGTTTTCTGAATAAAAAAAGGTTAGAAAATTGCACAGTTTGCACAACTTTGGAGGTGATATAATGTAACTCTTACTGTTCAGTCAGTGAGTGCTCCAGAAACAAGGTGGTTAGTGTCACAAGCCAAAATGGGCCTACACCTTATCCCAATGTTCGAGTCCCCTAGAACATGTTAGTGTGCACCTCATTTCCCTGAAACTGCAGACAGCATTTAGAAGAATATGCTTCGACATGTATCTGCCACACCAACTTTATCAAACAATTTTTTTGAGTATCTTGTTTTGGGTCCCCCCCCCCAGCTCATTCTGCTGAGGCTTCCTGCTCCTCACAATCCAGTACAAAAATTTTAAACTTTGCTTGCACTGTCTCTACAGTGGGGCCTCAGCCTGTGAGCCCAGCCAGGCTGGATCCAGAGCAGCCCATCTGCACACGCAGAGCAAGACTGAAACATATAAATATGGGTGTACTCAGCCTGCCATGCAGCTCTTCCATTCGCAGTACTTTTAGCCTGAAATCCTGCGGAAAAGGGATACTATAACCAAGCTTCGTCAGCTTGCAATGGCTTTTGGACCTGTTGTCTGATTTCTGCTAAACATGCTGGGGGCACTACTCACAAAAGCTACATTTTTGCATGTTTCATGAAAATTAGACCCGAATTACAGATTTGACAGTGTGCCTTCTGCAAAAGAGAGAGCAGCAAAAATTAGCTCTTTACCCAGGCCGAGGGACCACAACCGGACACCCACCAGCACGAGATGCTGGCAGCACGTCCGTAACTCTGCCAGCCCAGACTGCCACCTACCTGCCCAAGGAGAGACGGGGGACACCCATAATTTGCAGGGATTATTACTCATTTTCCTCTCAGTCTTCCTCAGCTCACAGCAACTGAAAAGAAACAAACTATGCTCAGGTTTTCGCTTCAAAAAGTGTGGCTTAAAGCATAAAGAAATGCAGCCGAGGCACCAAAGCAGGAGCAAAGTGGCCAGCCCAGCGCATGGGCTGGAGGCAGGCAGCAGTGCCAAGCAGAGGCCCTGCTTTGCCTCTGCCGGCTCCGAAGATCCCTGCTCTGTGCCAGGTTTGACAGGAGCAGGATGGTGGGGAAAGGTGGCATTTTGCCCCGTAGAGTGAATTTGGGCTAAAGACGAAGGATTCGGGCAAGAAAAGACAGACTGTGGGGACAGGTAAAAAGTTCATGTGCTGCTTTTCTAAGTTCTCTATGCAAATCCGTGTAGCAACTTGGAGACTAATGAACATTTCTCAGAAATAGTTGACAGAGGACAAATGTAAGATCTGAACTGGCTTTTCATCTCTCAGCTTTTACTAGGGTGGATTTAAGCACAATCCTCATTGTGACAAGACAGAAGTCTAAACAGTGTAAAGGCTTTTATTGTGCCTAATTTTATCTCTGTCTATGCCTCATTACTGCTTGGTAGCTTGTTTCATGCAAACAATTGCCGGTTTCCAGAAAAACAAGGGGACCTGTGGTGTCTGCATCGAACATATTCCTCAGAGAATGAGAAATCTCCAGTGGAGAAAGAGGTGGATTCTTGTTAAGCGCTGGAAATAGGCTGAAATGTAAATGTGCGCTTCTTTCTGCAGCGGGCTTAATTGCCCATAAATGTCATTAAGTCGAGAAATGTTTTCCACCAAATTAACTTTGACTCGTGATGTCTAATTAGCTGGAGATGCTGAAAGATAACAACTTATCAGTCACTGTTGAAGAAAACATACTTAATGGTTGACTTTTTTTTTTTTTTTTTTTTTTTTTTTTTGTTAGCAGCCACGTTGAACCAGGTATTGTAGCTGTCAAAACGGAGCATTATCGGTGCAATTAAGGACAATACCTCCATGCGGCTCCCAGCAAAGATCATCTGACAGCTCGCTCATGGGCGAGAAGTGCAGCTGAGCCTCCAACTTTCTGGGAGGCTGCTTTTTCATTGCACAGAAGCAACCATAAATGTTACTTTTCTAAAGTAAACATGTAAGCATCACTCACCTCCCTTTCTTTTCCCACTCAACTCGAGTCGAGCTCTCTAAAAGTGGAGGCATTATCGAGGTGGTTTTCACGAGCTGGTGTTCAACTCTCTACGAAGAAAAGGGAAGGAGGGGGACACAGTTAAATCCTTATCTTTTACTCTGGTAATCTGCATTAGTGTACACTTTTTTATCTTTTACAGATTATAAGCATCCTGCTGCATGTATGGGCAGGGGGAGAGGGCACCGAAGATGAAAAACTTGAGTTCCCGGTGCCTTGCCTGGAATATATTTGACAAGATGATACTGCAAAATGAAAACTCAGGTTTGAGTTCTCAGGAAGAAAAAAACAACATCGAGCTCTCAGCATCGTCTGCCTCTTGGTTACAATCTCTCATCAGCGCTTCCAGATTCCCCTCTGCTGATTTTATTTCATATTGCCCTCTCATGGCTGTTTATTCTAATTCTTCACTATCATACGTAATCGCCACACTCACTGTTTTTCTCTCTGTGCCAGTTTTCAAACTTTCTGACTTTGTGCTCAGAGCTGGTGTAAATCAGCACAACTCCACTGCAGCCAGTGTAGCTGTAATTATTTATCACACTGAACACTTGCTTCTGAAAATGCAGCTGCACTGTTCAGTATCTCTGAGATTATCATCCTTATAATCAAATGGATTATTGCCTATTTGGAGATTTTAATATTGATTTCACCACTTTTTTTTAGCCCATTGTGCTAGCTGTATACACATCTCTTTTCCTTTCCTCTCCTCTCCTAAAACATGCTGTAACACATCCAGACACTAATATCTCTATGGTAAAAAGAATTGTCTCCGTTTCCTTCCAAACAGTGATTTTAACCAAGACCCTGCTTTTCTTCTTCAATTGTGTGTGGCCCTGTTCTGTTTACTGTTCTATCTAACCGGATGTGTTGAAGGCGGAATAGATACAAACTATGAGAGTGGAGTGGGGAACACATTAATAATCTCTGCCGGTAGGTTATAAATTAGAACGATATTTCTGCGAGCCTGGGAAGTTATTTTAATCTCAACACTGTGAATGTTTCTCATGGCCCATTGCACATATGCCACCCACAAAGGACATTGAATTCTGTGTTGTAAAGAAGATGCTGACCTCCAGAAAAGGCTCCATAGTTCAGGCTTAGGATGTCAAAATAGGGACAGATCCTCTCTAACAGAGACAGGGGGATGACTTCCGACTAGCCTGGGTTTAACCCACTGGGTTGTGCTGTAGGACATCAAAGGGCTGAGAACTGCAAAGCGGGACGTAGACACTCTTCTACTCGCACAAACGGGAGATGTGCCGCCAAACCCTCGTGGCAGTGACTGGCAAACTTTGAAGTATCTGGGAGGAAATTAAGCACAGATAGAAACGCTTCAAAATATAGCGTGTGTGTGTATATATATATATTGATTTATATTGCACTCTGTGGCAATCATCTGCTCTCTATTACTTGCATCTTTTGAGAGGACTCCTTTACAGTGCTGGAGGATGGTGTTACTTCTTCCTGAATAAATTATGCATTTCTAGCAAAGGATGCCAGTTAGTGAGTCATCTTCCTGCGGTCTTCCCCTGGCATTTTCCTCAAGGGGGGGAGCTGGATTTACTTACCATGTGGCGCCCCGAGCCCTCCTGTGCCATGCAGCAAGCTTTTGTGCTAGGCAGTCCTCAGCAGAGCAGCCACCAGCTTCTCCGGCTCCAGGTCGCAGGGGGACAGTCCGGCCGGACATCTCGGAGGGAGGAAACCCCCCAGCTTTGTTCAAAGGCAGACAGAAGCCTCCCCATCCCCATGCTTGTTGAGGGGGAGAGGGGGCTCTGCAGTAGGTAGTTGCCACCCCAGGCACCCATGTGCGGTAATGCTGCCGTGGGGGAGCTCTGCCTTTCAGCAGCTTTCCCTCTGCTTCTCGGGCTCCTCAAAAGCAGCAATCGTCATGATCTAACCACAAATATTTTCCCACAGCTACCTTATTATTTCAATTTTAGATGAGCATCAAGATACTCCCTTTGGTCTTCAAATGTGAAAGCTATGACAGGACATGTCCATTGAGGAATACTCTTTTTTCTAAAGATAGGGCCAAAGTCATATACTGGCACTTTCTAAACACAGCAAGTATTGAACTAGGGCTTCTACTTCAAAACCATGTGCTACCATCTCATTTTCTAGGAAAAAGCAAAAGTGGGTAAAAGTTTCTGATGATATTTTCACAATAGGCCCTACAGGTGAGTTGGAAAAATTACACATATCCTTTCTTTTTTTGTCCTCAAAATACAAAAAACTCTGAAATATTTTCAGTCTCTTTCATTCCCTTGTATAGGAAGTTACGATTTACAAAAGAACTGAGTACTCATGCATTATTTAATGCTCATGGGATCTGCAGGTGTCCAGCATTTCGTTTTAATTGGGCAGTGAGTGCATTTGCAGGCAGACACTAGCGAGCGTGCCAGCCCGTGCGGAAGCATATCCCGTACAGCAGAAGGCAGCAGCCATTCGGAAACCCACGGAAATAACAAACATGAGCTCGAGGCAGGAAGGGAAAAATAATTCCTGTCAGCTGGCTTCCCCATTTCAATCTACAAGGGTGAGCTGGTTTCTTTATCCAGGACACTAAGGGGAACATCCCCAGGAAACCTTCACATGACCGAGTGTCCAAGGACTTTTGATACGAAAATATTCCAGAGAGCCGAATCTGCTGAAGTCATGAGGAAATACTTTTTACACTGGATGGGCAGGAAGCAGGCCCTTATTTTAAAAATCACACAAACACTTTTTGTAGCTCTTCTTACTTTCTTAGCACAAGCCCCAGGCCTGCAGGGCCTACCACACAAGATAATTTCATGACATGCTGTGTAAACAGCAAGAGAGGAGTCTCTCTCCATGATGTAAAGAAATACAATCTTTAAGAGTTATCTCTGGGAAAAAAAAAAAAAAAAAAAAAAAAAAAAGCATGCTACTTGTTAGCAAACACTCACCCTGGTTAGAGAAGTTATTCAATTAATAGTTCGACAGCATGAAATACCTTGGGTGGAGGCCAGAGAGATGGAAGTCAGAAAAACATACAAAATTTTATTCAAAGCAACTTACAGGAACAACACAAAATTTTATTCAGAACAACTTATAGCAATATAAAAAGCTGAGGTTTCCAATGGAGCTCTGGCAATCTTAACTTTTTGCTAGGGTTACACTGGGCATGGTCCAGATCTGAGGGGTATTCCTCAGGTATCCCAATATACCAACACATAATGTAAAATGTAGCAGAACCCATGCCAGTCTTTCTGATGGAATTAGGATTTTTTTTTTCCAGAATAATATGAAACATGTAAAACCTAACTACAACTGCAAGCATAAGAGCAATTTTTTTTCCTTTCAATTTGCTGCAGTGAAACAGTTTTAGGAGAGTTCTCGTTCTCCTTCCTTCAGACACAGACACGCTGCGCTGCGTAACTTGACAACATACAGCTGGAGAAGCAGATTCAATCTGCCACAGAGCTGCAATATTGTCAAGAGCCTCAGCAAGCCTCCAGGGAGCCCAGCCCGCGCTTCGCTCCCGCTTCCCCTCGTTATTGCTAGGTGGGGAGCGCAGCACAAGCTGGGGCAGACGCGACACCAAGTCGAGAGCTTTGCAATGCCCTGCATGGCACAAAGCGTGGACAGCGCTCAGAGGAAGTTTTCCTGCTAATGCCACTTCATTTTGCAATGCTCTGAATTCAGGGATAGGGTTTGAAGGATTAGGATTTGGGCGGGAGAGGTTATAATCATATGATTCATCACTGGCAGAGCAGCTAAGAAGCATGACTGTTTTCCTTCAAAATACTGCCTGGCCATTGAAATAAATTTAGAACAACTGACCAGCATACAGGCATAAGGCACTAGCTTGAATATCGTGTGTGGCACTAAGTTTTCTTGGGACTTGGGGTCAGTTGTGAATTCGATATGTTCACATGTTCTCAGTTTCGTTCACTTAACAGGTATATTTTGAAAGCAATACGCTGCCCTCTCCATCCTCACCAAGCCAACTCTGCTTTAAGAACATTTCTGGGGAAAAGAGCAGCTTTGCAACAAACGATGGGTTGCAGAACTTCAGATACTGCACACAACACACTCAAAAGTATTCACAGCTCTAGCTTCCCTTCCACACTGTTTTAAAATGAACAGTGATAAAGGAAGGAGGAGACAAGGATTAGGAGTAGTATTAGGTCCACATTGACAGCTTTTACAGTGAGTTTCATTCAGAAGAAAACAATTTGATGTATGACTTGCTTAAAAAAAATCACCTACGGTGTCATCTGTGACTACATTCTCTAAATGTAAACTGCTATTTAATATAGAAAGGCAAAGGATAACAGAATTCATGGTATAAAATGGCCAGGGGCTAAGTAACAGATCTCAAACACAGCTTTTGCATTGTCTTAACATGATCTCATTTGACAGCCAAGTAAATGAATTATTTTTATGACCTTCACTGCCTTTCACAACAGCATTTTGGCACCACAGATGATATTTAAATGCACATTGCTCATTCAGTCATTGCCCCAGCTCTCACGAAAGAGCAGGTTAGCCTAGAAAGGGAAGAAGGAGGGCAGAAGTAAAAGGGAAGAGGAAAGAAGGCAGCAGATTTAAAAGACAGGGCAGACGAAACTCTTCCCCGTTCTCCAGCAAACGGCTGCCTCATTCACCCACCTTCAGCATGCAAACACAAATCTGCCACCTCATGTGGTGGCAGCAAGGCAGAAAGTCTTATTTGCTTGCCGGTGATACCTGTTGACCAATTTCTGTGCCGCGCCATTTCAAATCCTCTGTTGCTGTCAGGGCCACATGCTTTCTCGCTCGTCCGGGGTGGCCCAGCCTCATTAGCGGAGGCTTTGGCGCGTGTTGCTTAATTGAGCCCCGTTCTCGCCACCTGCCACTCGCGAGTCTCATCTGGGCGCTAACTGCTTCTAATTGCCATCATACGGCCGGCGCACCGCAACAACTTGAGAACAGACCCTGAGCAGCACGCGCCGGCCGGGGCTCAGCAATAAGCCGGGGAGCCGCGGTGCGGCGAGCGAGCAGAACAATTTATCAAGGGACCAGATGTTTGGAGAGGAAAGGCACCTTGCGCTACCATCAGGTGCTGACGCCTTGATGCCTACCGTCGCGTCAGGTGTTAAGTCTGGCTGCCTCTTGCTTACAAGGCTCCTTGATAAGTGGCTGCACGCTGGCCTCTCTCCCATCTTTTTGACACCCGAGATATAAATGGGGGGGGAGCAAGTACAATGATTTAAACATATGTGAAGTTTTGCAGCTCATTAATCTACAGCATAAATCCCACAGCAGAAGTCCCATCACTTGCCATCGCTAGACAGGACAAAGCACTAAAAAAAGGTATTCCAGAGGGACAGGCCTACGATAGGGAGTGGACAAATTGGCCGACTGCGTTTTTGACATCTCCGTTTTATGTAGAAACCAGTGCTGCTGGGCATTTTATTTTGAACAAATATAAAACGGATGAGATCTTTAATCTTGGAGGAGCAGACAGTGTAAGAGAGAAACTGCACATTTTCAAAGGCCTTTTAAACATGTAGGATGTCCACACATTGCAAAACAGATTGTCGTTTGGAGGATGAGTGGTCTTAAAAGAGCAAATAAATTATAGTAGTAAATAATGCTGAGAAGAAACACAGAGATAGTGAACAAATTAAAAACAAGGTTTATGAGTTCTTCCATTCACAGCACATTAGTGGCATGAGTTGTAAAAGACACAGCTTGGTATAATATTTACAAATATTCTTTGAATGTGTCCTATGATTTATTTATTTTTTTAAGAATACACAGATACTGTAAAGCTTAGACTCTCTCTGAGCTACATCTGTAAATGCAAGACAGTATATTTTGATAGGCAAAAATCTGATTTAATTTTTGATAAAATCTGCCTTCTGAAACACAGTTGCAGCATATAGTCTGGCTTTGGAATCACTCCTGCATGCCCTAAAATTGAGACTCCCCAATAAAGATTCAGCAATATCCCCTGTGCCCATTGGGATCAATTTCTCTCCACCAGCTCCTGCTGTGCTCATGCCCATGCTCAGGGTTTTCTCTGGATCCACATCCAGACTTCTCCATGGAGAGCCTGCAGCTTGGAGAACAAGGGAATTCTCCCGCAAAACAGCTGGTGAAACAATGGCAAGACAATTGCTCTCGCAGGAATAACCTTCCTGTGCCAGTACACCCTGCAATACAACTTTCTCCTTCAGACTCTTTTTCCCAAGTCGCTGCTCCCCTCTCCTGGGTGCTGCCTGCAGATTTCAGTGTATCTCACTCCCTTTCCACAAGGCCTTTTCTCCCCTTGGTCATCTTTCTCTCAGTTAAGCCATTGCCCAGTAAGATTGTGCAGGCTCCATCCTTGGAAGTTCTCAAGACCCAACTGAGCAAAGCCCAGAGCAACTTGGTCTGATCCAGAGCTGGTCCTGCTTGGGCAGGAGACTGGACCAGAAGCCTACCGAAGTCCCTTCCAACCTGTAAGATGTTATGATAAAATCTACCCAAGGCATTACAAGCCAGGTAGGCCTCCTGTATTCAATTCAGTGGAGGATGCAAGGGCAAAAAGCTATTTTGAGCAAGGGCTTTTCACCTGGAAAGGGCCATGGTACCTCATCAGTGAGTGCTGCCTCCAGGGAGAACTTTCAGCATTTGCTGCATCCTCCAGCCAGGAGCTCCAAGTCACAAGAAGAAACAGGGTCTGGGACCCCCAAGTAAAAGGGAGGCTAGGCATGATTTCAGATGTCAGGTTTACTCAACAAGGAGATGCTGTGTTTCCTTCAGGCTGCTCAGGCACTCCTCACCTCCTTCCAAGACTCCGTCAGGAGCACACAGACCCAATGTCCCTCTCTGAGATGCCACACCACACACAAAACCACCTCAAAGGGAAAAGACTGGGATTCCCTTTAGTATGTCCAGGAAAGCACTGTCGCCACCAAGCTGTCTTCAGGTCAGCTTAGACCATAAGTTTATGGGGAAGGCATAACAGATTAAATCACACTGCCGCAGTTGTCCTGGGGATGCTCTTTCCCTTGCCCTTTTGCCAGAACCCCACAAACAAATTGAGAAAATTCCTTCTCTTTAGGAGCTTCCTCCATGCATTGCTTAGGGCCTTGGAGCAGCTTGGGACACACTCCAGAGGACCAGGAACATTAGCATAGCTGAGGGCACCTTTACCTCAGCCAGATACCTGCATGGGTATCAGCAGGGCTGGCATTTCTAAAGATGAAGGCATCTCAGCTTACTTCAGCTGCTTGAACATTTAATGTCTGTGTAGACTCTATTTGTCCAGAGTCCTTCACAAGAAGAGCTGCCAGTGAGTGATCTGCTCCACACATCTCTAGCACCTACCTTAGAATGGGATGGCAGAGTTGGCCTTTTTCCAAGAATACATCAACCAGTATATGCAACTAGCTTGGAGTGAAAGTTCAGCAAAATAAAAAATGCAAGGGATTTTAAACATCGTGCTTGGGCACTCTCACAAGTTTTATTTCTTGCTGTTTTCTTTTGCAATGGAGAAGTGCAGACGAATTCTAAAAATCAACTCTGACAGCTCATTTTGCTAACAAAAAAGCATACTTCTTAGAACATAATCAGGGAATAAAACTAAAAGAATCAAGAATATGATCTGCACAGTAGGGTTGATGCTCTTAAATCATTGCTCTAGTTGACACAGTTGCTTAAAACAGAATATTTAAGTAAAAGTGAACTGTGACAGCAATATAAAACACTAGTTTGATTTCCAGAGGGGCTAAGACAAAAGGGAGCATTATGTAAGTTCCCCCCACCTTGAAAAATAAGAGAGCTTTTTAAGCATCAAAATATAAGCAATTTCAGCGCTTAATTTTGTGTACCCAGGATTAAGAAATAATCCCTGTGACAGATCTCAGCTGTACAGTCAAAGTGCAAGTTTCCCCAGCTCATGTGAGCCCAGGTTTTCAGGAAAGCTCAGGACTGCACAAGAACATCTCTTACTGGATAGTCTTTGAGCATCATACCATATTCGCCCTTTTTCCTTTTTCTTTTTACATCTGTTTCTATAGACACCCATACCAGCAATGAAGCAATGCTGCTTCAGGCTTCAATTCATACTGATTCACAAATGCCTACCACTGATCCCTCAGTAAATAGACCCACAGTCCCTTGAATGCAGAAGATCTAAAAAAAATTGCCTTTTAAGTTGCAGACCTAAAGCTGGCCCATCACAATGCTTTTTCTTGATGCCTTGCCTAGGATTTCTCTTTATTTTCCTTTTGTAGTTCTGTTTACACAGTTAAAGATTATCCTGACAAAGGAAAAGAAAGATTTTTTTTAGAAACTTTTCTTTTTTAGTATAAGAATTGATGTAATATTTTGTGCCCGAAGAATAATATACTTACAGTATACTATCCTCTGGTGCAAATGCAGCATCAAAAAGACACTACTGGGGTGTTTTTTAAGCCTCTTGATTGACTTCCACAAGAGAAAGTTTTAAAGTGTTGAAGCCAAAATCTGTTTTTGTTAGCTCCAAGATTTTCCTAGAAAGGTTAACTCTTCATAACATGATGCTGAGATACAGCAGTAAGCAACTCAAGGCATTTTCTAAATCTGTATGAGCAAGCTGCATATCCTGTACATCACAAAATGATAAATACTTATGCTTTATTTCACAGCAAATTTGAATCTTGAACTATTATCCTGATAGCCACAGAGTTTTACCTCACTTTTTGCTTTTGCAAGTCACAGCAGCGTGAAAAAGGAAATTAACAGCACAAAATCTCCCACTGTAATAGGTAGCACAGAAAACAGTGTGATTTCTTATTAGCCAAATTCCTTTGCCTTAAAATTTGGGCAGATTTTTCAAAACATAACAGTTCCTGAAAAATATTTTGATTGCCTGACAGAATTTGTCTTTTTTTCTTTAAACTAAAGTGCTGATGTAAAAAAGACAGTGCTAGCTGTAGAGAATTCTGATTTCCTCTTTTCTGTTAAATTGCAGTGCCCATATTAATAAAAATAAGCAGTGCTTTACACCTACTTATCCTGTAGTGGAATCTTTTTAACGGCTCTGAGCGAAGCCTTAGACTTGAACAGCAGATCTCTCCTGCCACTGCAGAGCGTAGTGGAAAGGCATAATCCTTGCTCTCCATGATCTTTTCGTCCCCTGGCCTGTGAACTGGAGGCTGGGGCTTCGCCGTTCCAAAGATCTGGCAGACTTCAAAAAAACGAGAGTGGCAGTTTGACACTGGACTGTCACCGTTCAAGCGGGTCCTTCATGTGACCCAGGCTCGGAGACTGATGCTCTGTCCCCGATAACAGCTGAAGCTGCATCTGCCACGTTTCGTGGGCCCGCCACACCATGCTGTGTGACCAGCTGCCTCTGTTTACGCTCGGCCCCTCACAGCCTTCTGGCCAGGCTGCGGCGAGCCGCAGGCTCCTATTCCACCGCGGGCCTTCAGATGTCGGCTCGCACGAGCTGCGGCGCTGCAGGATGCCGGGTGCCCAGCAAAGGCACTGAGAGGGACTGCTTGGCCCGCACAGCAAAACAAGGCTGGCGAGTCATCGTAGCCAGCAGCCTCTTTTCACAGGGTGGGGGGAAGCCCAGCAAAAAAGAACTGTGCCAGTATGCAAGTGAAAAGCAAGGAGGTGCAGAAAGAGCTGCTAAAGATGTTGAACTGAAAACCTGGCGTTTTCTTAAAAAGAAATCTGTGCAGATCTGTTACAGCATGCTCTTAATCAGCTCAGATGAACTGCATGCACATCCTACAAATCACAGTAGCTAAGACCATTTCCTTCAAACCTGCTACCCACAGAGCAGGTATATGTGCACGACTACAGCAGGACAGGAAGCCTTGAGAAGATGCACCATGAACACCTCCCCTCCACCTGTCTGGAGAGGAGCAGAGAGGGCCCAATCCTGAACTCCTGCAAAGAGTTTCATAAACACAAGAAGAATTTGCAAGATCAGACCAAGTTATCTTTCCAGCTGCTGAGAAAACAAAGTGACCACCCTTCAAACATGCTCTTGCTGTATACTGCCATGACACAACATTTTCAGTTCATCCTTTAAAGACAAGTCACGGCAGGAGTCCCTTTGAGAGGAAATACTTCTATCTTCAACACTGAGAGTTTCACACCAGTAATAGAAGTGGCACAGGAGCACTAAAGGGAAGGACAAGGGACAAATCTGCTCAGAGGCAGGTACCAATACTGCCTGTGGGTCAGTGACCTTTGCATATCCCTGGGCTCAGCCAAGAATTTCTATCAGATGTGTAACTAGCCCAGTCCTTAGAAAAATAGCTTTGCAACACATAAACTCAGTCCCCTCTGCTTGGCTGCAGGCAGCATTGACTCCAAAGCCCCTGCCTTTGAGAAAAGGTTAATTAGTCTTGATTGGTGCTTTTGCCTAAACAGAAAGGGAAAAAATCACAAAACATACCAGTATAGCAGAGCTTCCTTCAAGCAGTACACTTCCTCTTTATTCATGACAACAAAATTTCTGTCCCGGTCATGATTAATGGATATCCCTGAGAGTAAAAGATTGCTGACAGTTTGGAGATCCTTTGACAGTAATCTTTATATTTTTAAATACAAAAATACGTCTTTCAATATAAATTAACTATTCCTGTGGGCTCCTCCCCCCCCTTCCCTATCATTTCTCAATTAAAAATTATTCTAATGCTGAAGAAATAAAATTAAGAGCAATCAGAATCAAGTATGCTGAAATAAAAGATACATTTTTGCTTCTTCCTGCTGCTAGCTTATTGAGAACAGCAACCTAAAAATGCTTAGGTGACCCTGCGCCAAATTCCTGTGCTCCATAGCTAGGCAGAACATACAAAGAACAGGAAGTTTGATCAAGGAGGTGCTTATTTTTGTCCTTTGCTGGTAATTCACCAGCATAATAGATGTTTAAGGTAAATGCCACCTGTTCCCATGCTGAAGATACAATTAAGTAGGCTGTCAATAAGAAGGCAAATGGCAGCTGAGTACCTAAACAGTTTCAAACATATTATAGGCAGAGTAGTGACTAGAAATCCTGTTCACAGCTCTGAAGTCAGTCAGGAGGACATATGAAGGAAAGACATGACCATAGCCCTGTCCCTCACAAGTTAACAGGTCACTGTCAGTGTAGAGGGAGGACAACTATCCTACACCGATGTTCATACATGCTCCCAGATGCACCTCCCAGAATTAGAGCTCACCCAAAGATAAAGCCAAGGACAGCAGTGATGACATCCTATGCAGAACAGTCCCTCCAAATCTGGGATACCCTGAAACAGCTCCTGGCACTAGCAGGTGGGATGCGATTGCACCTCTTCCACTCACCCAGTGAAGGCTCAAATCACCAGGCTCTTCCATGTCCCACGCAGAGTCCTCTCAGCACTTGATGTGGAAGATTTTCTGTTCTGTGCAGCACATTCACATAGTCCCTGGCAGAAGGACAAATGGCTTTCTTGGAGTAGCTAGAGCACTTGGGGGAGAGGACTCTGCCTACTCTACTTCATCTTTAAGTATTTTATATTATTCATTTTCCTCCCCAAAATGCCCTGGTCTGATCTTTAAGAAGGTGCAGCAGATGCTCTGCATGTGGCCCACCAAGTCATTGTATTCCTATTATTTTTAGGGGACCATATTCACGGAGTTCATGCACTGAGCATTTTTCACAAAACGAAACAGAGATTCAGATATTTGTTTCCACCAGAATACATATTTAAAGAATTGCCAGCCTTTTCTTTAACAAAGTGTCCATTTTCCTGCTTGCTTCTCTAGCCCTGGTCTTAGAAGGTCTGGAAGGCCTTACAGTAGAGTCCTGAGGCATTCATCACAGTGGTGAAAGGTACAAATCCCTTTGGGCATGAGTGAAACTTAAACCAAATTGCTCCACCTTTCATTGGTGAGTTTTCTGGCTACCAGAAAACGGTATCTGAAAGGGAAATAGTAGCTATGATTTGAGGAAGCCAGGTGAACAATGGCTAGGAAGCAAGGTTGGCAGAGCACGACTGATTCATGAATCTCCACTCAACATGTCAAAGCAAGCACAAAGATTTTGGGTCAGCACTACCAGGGCCAGAGTAATGTGAGAGATACTTCTAGACTGACATTTAGGCAACTCCAAAGTTAGGCAGCATCACAACTGTCTAAAACTATGAGTTTAGGGAGGCCTATAGGGGCAACCAGCATCCAAGCCTTGGTGGCACAAACTCCCTACTCTCTACTCAGACTGCCCTTTAGCCTATGGACACTTATGAATATGGCAAGTATCCACAGTTGTCAGGTGTTCTTATAACAGAATTGCAAAGAGATCTTGTAGAGAAGGAAAAAAGTTAAGTATGGAAACAGGTAATTTGAAGACCTTGCTTCACCTTCCTCATCAAGTACTTTTTAGAGCAAAAGGTGTCCAGGCTTTTTTTTGTTTGCTTGATTGTTTTTGTATTGGTTCTATTGTAAGTGTTCTTTCAGCTTTGTTGAAAGCTTTGCTTGTATTCTTTGTGTGATTATTGCAGTGTGTCATTCAGATGTCTTCTAGAGGGGATAGAATCTCAACTGATATAAACTGGCATTATTCCCTTGAGAATATGGCTATGAATATTCACTTTTAAAATATTTACAAACTCATTAGGTCATCCATTCACAATTGTCACACAAAAGCTAAGTAGTAGCATGCATTAAAAGAAATTAGGTATTACAGAAAAGGATGCTAGTGCTTCCTGATATATAGAAAGACCAGTCCACGTTTTGCAGTGATGATACAGCTTCCAGAGGGATAGGAAAGGCTGAACTTTGGCAACTAAATTCAACCACTGATTTCAAACATGGAAGATAACTTTCGCCCTCTCTTCTAGCTAACCTTAAACTCCAGGTGAAGAAAAAGAATGGAGAATCAGCAGTTCTTTCTGCTCAAAGGTCGTATTGGAAAAAAATAAAAATATTCACAACCTAAAATCTCAGGAAGGACAGAAATGGCATCCCTGGCCACCCCATGGCACAGAAGCTAGCAGAGATTCAGCCACAGCCTCACTTCCAAAGCTGTTAAGTTCTTACACCTCCAAGGACAGCAAGAGGGGAAGATGCTGAAAACTTCTGAGGATTAGACCTAAACTGCTGGGCTCTGGGAGAGGGTGCACAGTGACTTCCTGCTTCCTTTTCATGATGTTTCTGTTCTTTCCACCTGCAACTGCCTTCTAGCTTCTTTGTGCACGTAAAAACTGAGTTTCCAGAAATCACTGCTCTTTAGCAACAAGGAGTGAAGAAATGTGAAAGCTACCTGGCATGTATTTTGAGGATGGAAATCAAATCATTTGAAATACTCTATGAAAACATTTCCTAGAAGCAAATAAACAGACAAATAGGTGTCTCGAGAGTTATCCTAGCAATTTGGAGGTGACATTTAACTTAATATGCAAATTAGTTTTAGTCCCTCTTTTTAACTAGGGAACAGATCTTCTGTTCAGACTGAGTATAGTTAGAGTTACAGGATATCATGGCTCTTCAAAGTCAGTTCATGTACTCTCTTCACAACAAGAAACTCACTAGTATGAGACAAATTTCACTCACTCACTCACACTGATGAGTGAGTGAGCACCAAATTCCAACTTTGAATGAGCCACTACTCTGTTTGCTCTCACACTAGTGATTCATTCATCTTCAATAGTAACATCATTCATTTTCCCAGAGGAGAATTAACCTGTGTGTTCAGAGCTATTGTTCAGGTTGTGCATGCCCTGCTGATGACTGCACTCTCTTGCACACTGCTATGTTTGCCTCTCCGGGGTCTGTGCATCTTATTTCCAATTGCCAGCCATTGCTTAAACTTTTGCTGCTTGCTGCAACACTTAAAGCTTCTTGTGGGTCTCACTTTTGCAAATCAAATGCCTTCTGTCCACATAATTGTGGACAGAAACTGTATTTCGGTTGTCAGTATCTGTGGGTGGGGATGGTTGTTTGGTCAGTCTGTTTGGGTTGGATCTTTTGTTTTCATTTCTTTGACCAGATCTCAATCTTGAATCTTATCACTAATTCAGCCTCCAAAAACTAACACACAGGTTTTTCAGCTGTAAATCAACAGAAACATTTTCACTTTTTCTTTGTAATTGGATTAAAATTATTTATATTTCCTGTTTCAGTGCTGGGCACAACTCCTCCAATGTATGTAATGCATTTTATTGTTCCTGCCTTCTCCCAGGTACTCATGGTTTGTAGATGCAGAAGGAAGCACTATTCCAAGTTTCTCTGTTTTTTCCTGATGCTGCTAAGAAAGCTTCAGGTCAAAGAGGATTTTTAACTGCTACATCCTATTATTCCAGGTATTTTCATAGTTCATTTTCACTCTTATACCTTGCACGAAAAAAAAATCTCTCAAACAATCTGAGAGGTCTGCACCACTGAGCTCTCAAATCAGTGTAGAGTTGTTCTAATGCTAAAACCAAAATCTCTGCAAAGAAGCAACCCCAAATCTTTTAATCTGTCTGCTCCAAAATCAAACTGCCGCAGTATCCACATCAAGGTACTACCTCCAAAATTTTTTGAGAATGAAGCTGATTGAAGGGAACGTTTGGTGATTGAAGGGAAGGCTTGTTTGCAGTCTAAGAGATATTTCCATAGAAGTCTGCTTTATCCAGGCTATGTTACTCCAGCTGCAATCTGCTGTATCATTTAAACTGGAACCACCAGGAAGGGCCCCTTAGCTTTGGTATCTGCTTCTCTCACTAATCAGTCTCACAATTTTGAATTCTTCAAAAAGTAGAGCCAGTCTGCTTGAGTAAGATCAGCTATAAGGAGAAGGGAGCTAAGGCCTTGTGGAGCTGTGTTCTTCTGTATAGTTAAGCTAATGGGCTGTACTATGCTTTTTAAGGACTGACTGTTTCTGTTTGGCTTTATTAATGTTGTGTAACAGTAATAAGCAGCCATTTAACTGGTAACTCTGCACCAGTATCCTCTCATACAATTTTAAATCATGCATTCCTAAAATACTTATGCTCCTGCCAATTGAAGAGGTTTATTCTGACAAGAAAAGAAATGTCAAAAGAGTCAGTAAAAACTTCTAAAACCTTCAAAGCACTCTGCAAAATGCTGGCCCCACTGAATCCAAAATGGCAAAATACCTCTGTCTTCCTGGTACCAGCCATTCCTCAGGAAATGAAAGTTAGATTCAGTTCTGATTTTTAGGGATTCACTTTTAGTTAAACACAGATTTTAGGAATGACCTCTAAAATTCCTGAAAAATCAGCCATGCTGTCCTACAGTCCAGCAATGACTTTCATATGATGCTTCTCATCTCCCGTAATAAATTCACAGATGGACCATCGTTGTCCTTCCAATGCCTAAGAATAACTCCTAAGTACTGTTCCCAGGGGATTTGATTTAGTTTACACACATCTGCTGAGATACGTGTCTTTGAGCCCAGATTAAGTCTTTGTTTGACTATATTTGAGCATTTGTGAAACTACTTGGCAAGAATGTCCTTATTTTATTCATTCAGAACATGTGCTGATTGTTACCAGTGTGATCTGAACACCTCCAGCAGAACGGGTTGTCTTTCAGTTCCAGTCTATTTATAGGGAGAAGGAAACCACTCACAGAAAACGGTGAACTACATTAGCCTTAAAACTGTGCTCTCCCAGATTCTCTTTCTTTTTTTACTTAATCAATTGTTTTATTTCTAAGCAAGTGCATTTCAGATTCAAATCTTTCCTAACTAGACTTGCCATGTCTTGTGTTACTAGCTCCCATCTCAGCTTAATACCTCTTCTGCTCATTATTCTTTGACATGCTGTGTATCAGAGGAGATACTTTTCAAGCAAAGAGCTTATCTTTTAGAGGGAGAAAAGACTAGGAAACTGCAAACCTAAGCTCACAACTGGGTTGCCAGGACACAAGTGAGGACACTGAGACAGTGGACATAGCTCACAAAAGCAAAATATCTTTACAGAAAGCATAATATGAAGCTCCCCATTATTTTTCTAAATGTGTCAGCAACATAAAACTTAACCATTCCCTTCTGAGCGTAATCCACCTAGTCCACCACACAGCAAGACCACAAAGTTGGCGTCACAATAATTGTGGAGAAAATTCAGTGCAACCCTGTACCTAAAGAGGGCAGTATATGAGGGCTTGAAGTTGTGCAATTTTGTATTGTGCAAGTGCATTAACTTGTTGATCTATACTTCTCAATAGATCTTTCTCTGTTCACTTAAGCTCTCTACCTCCTGTTACTTACTTGAATTTTGTTATGACACCGTGGACCAGAACTGCTTTGTCCAGAAGAACATCTATGTCTTTCTGAAAGGAATATGGCACATAGTTAGTTGTAGTACTCTTAGAGTGGCTTACCAACTTACCACAGGTCAGGCCAACTACTTTCCTCACTCTCAGCATGTAAATCCTTACCTGGTCCAGCTGCAACATAGAGTGTGTCAGCTCACATCTGGACATTTCCTAGCAAGATTATTACTACTATTCTCACACAGAAGAGGAGAGGATCCAGCAGCCAGCTCTTACTTGCTCCTTGAGGAGCAGCTATTAGTGTAGGTGGATATAAAAGGGGATTTTTGGAAAGATAGAATCACATTCCTCCTTCCCATATGCCTCCATCCACTCCTAAAGTAGCTGGCAGGACCAAGAAATGAGGCTGTAACAGCACAGTTCACAGGGAAGTGTGGTATGGGTAAGGGCAGGCACAAAGCGGAGATTTCATGGCTGAACTGGCAGATGAGGCCAGTTATTGTTCATGCCTCTTGAAGACAGGGCAACCTTGGGGTAAGGTGTGGACCTGTACCTCCACACTCTTATCCCTGCATCATCCCATTGGAGCCTGACTGGGGCTCAGGCTAGATTCACCCCATTCCTACCCCATTCCTGCAAGAGGGCCTCCCCACTGCAGACCTTTTATCAGGACCTAAGCAGCACCTCCAATCCCAGGCTCCCTGTATTAGGTGCTGTACAAGACAGAGCAAAGCAATGGCTCCCTTTCTGAAGAGCAAGTTGGAGATACATGCAAAGAAAAGCATACAAGGTTGTTGTGCTTTTACAGATCTTCTAGAAGGCCCTTTGATGCGTTGTAGAGATAAATGGTTTGGGTTTAGAAGATACGCTTTAAAAGCTAACGGAGTTGGTATCACAAGAAATCTAGCCAAAGGAAGCTACAAGCTTTAAGGCCTGTGTAAGCCCTTGCACTTTGAATTAGTTTAACCACAGAGAGCAAGCCCAGACTAGTTGGACCTTGTTTCCACACACACAGTCTGCTTGACACTGCTACAGAAATGTAGCTCTGTGTCAGCTTCGTAGGAAGACCTCTGTCTAGAGAAAGAGTTATTCTGACACTGAGCTCAGGTTGAGGTTTCTAGCTATACGTGCAACAAGATCTGGTTAATTCAGAACACAGTCCCAGCAGCTTTGCAAAGCATTACTCATACTAGGCAGGTCACCTGCTAGCGCTGCTTAAATTTTTAGAATGGAAATAATTTCTTTCTTTTAGCTGCATAAGAATAGTGCCAAATACTTATTCCTTCCATGCAATAATTGTATCACATTTTCCTCTGTTTTTGGTATTCCCTGTTCAGTAGTGCTGGTGGAATTCTTTTAATTTTGCTCCTTTGATGTGCTTGGGTTCTGTGAGAAACTTCTCATCTCCATATTTTATACTACCTTTTATTCACAATAAAAATTGATTTAAAAAAGAACAAAACCTCCTCCCATTCTAGCTTACTCTTAGGCATTTTGGCCAGCAGCTGCATTGCCAGCTGTAGGCTAGACAAATCCGAGGCAAGACTGTCAAAGACAGGACGAAATAAAGCTAACTCATTTCAGAATATTAAAACTTCTTTTGCAGACCCACAGTCCTGGGGTGGCCACTTTCACAGGGCAACTATCTCTGTTCCAGAATCCCTACCTTGTACTGGAGAAGGGAAATACTATCTACTCTACTCTACTGCTGTATTCTATCCAACTTCTCTATGACTTATATCTGTTCTCCTTATCTTCTTCTCATTATTTTGGTTTATTTACTTTTGGAACAGGCTCACATGTCTATATATGTGTCATAAAGTCAAATTTTAAATAAGGATTTGTTGCATTGAAATCATTACTTAGTATCACCACATCCTCAAACTGTTTCTCCTTCAGGCCCCTCTTCTTCACTAGTAACTGCTGCTCCCACCAGCCATAGCTAGGATGAGAGAAAGGGACTAAGAAGTAAAACACAGACATGTTGCCAAGGCTCTCTTAAAGGGCAGCTAACAAATGCTCAGACACCCCTGACAATTATCTCCTTCAATGTCCTCATCATAGAAGAGAAGCAACAGCAAAGGCTGGGAACTAGCGCATTTTTCTAGGCTTTGGGAAGAATCAGATCACATGCTACAGATTTGGAGCAAGTTGTTTATCTGCTTTCTTGGTGCCTCAGTTTCAAGCCTCTGAAATGGAGAAGACAGCAATTCCCTCCCACACTGGGGTGAAGGCTGCAAAGATGAACGCTTGCGGCAGCAAGAACCTGTGTGAATACACATGATGTGCTAGGCTCACTATTATACTTACACACTAAGTACATATTTCCCTTTCAGTCTGGAGCACTAAGCAGAGGATTATCTGAGAAGTAGGACGGATGAGAGACCAGGGTTAAAACATGGAGGCATCCTTACAGCTGCAGCTAGAAAAGACATCAGGGACAGCAAAGGATACAGGGGCTGCTAGAAGTAGAGCAAGAGGAGCAGGTGTTTTGCAAGTGTTCAGCCTGCAGACATAGGAGAGGGTGTTACCTTGTCTTTTATACCAACACATGGCAAACTCGGTGTGACTCCATGTTGGCTGTTGTGACTCCAGGAAGAGAGAGAAGGAATGCAAACACTGGCACATGAGACTGCCCGTCCATCCTTTAGAAGGACTGATGGGAGCTTTTTGTACGCCTGCCAAAGGGAAAAATAGCAATACAATTTACCTGGGAACAGATGGGCCTTCCTAGGCAGCCAGCCTTAATTAACCAACAAGACAACTTAACAGCCTCGGGCCGAGGCACATTCCAGAGGCCTCGCAGGAGCGGCACACGGCAATAGCACGGCCAGTGAAGCGCAGAGCCAGGAAAAGCCCTGGACTCAGCACAGCAGCACGGGGGGAGCAGGCAAGTCAAAAATGTCACTTGTTCTTCGCTCTCCCTGCTGCTGCTCCATATCATGCTGCTGACACCACAGTCTGGGGCCGGTGCTCTGGAGAAGAGGCAGCAACCCAAAAGGCCAAGGACATTGCCTTTCAGGACACGGAGGGGAAGTGGCACGCTGCAGCGTGAACCCCACGCACCAGCCCTGAAAGCCTGCCAGCAAAATGCGCCCTCCTCGGCTTCTCAAAAGAGGTCACCTGTGGTGCCTTGTGCCACCTATTTTCTCAGTTTCATCAGAAGTTAAGAGTTACAAAGTTAATTTGGAGCTGCTCAAAGGCAGGCGGGGAAGGGAAGAGGGAACAAAAACAAAGGAATTGCTTTAGTTTTAAAACCCCTGATGTTTGTGAAAGCTTTCTTGCTTGACTAATTAATGATTTTCTCTTCATTTTCCAGCCCATACATGCCTCTTCCTCTAAGTCTCTTCCCATCAGCCTAAAGAACCATTAGTGAGTCCCCATGTGCCCCTCTCATACGAGTAAATGCTTCTGGTTTTTAGACATGGCTGAGATAGTGCCTCCATTTCAGACTGTGCATCACCTGGCTTTCACACTCACATATTCTTTTCCTTACTCCTTCTCAGCTTAAAAATAAATTGTTTTAAGGAGCACCTGAAAAAGCATTCCTTAGATGTCTGAACTCCCAGAGAAAACTAGTGTAATTTTACCTTCAAAGTTGTGGCACATAATCCTTTTCTGCACACAACTCTGACCAATTAGATTTAAAATTGTAGAGCCAGTACACAGAGTGAAATTGTAAATAATGAAATATATGTATGGGACCCTGTTGGGCGTTACATAAGCTCTTGTTGAGTCTGCTATTGGGAACTACAGCTCAAGAGCAACTGTAGCTTAAAGACAGGAGACCTGTTTTCATTTGTTTCACAAATAAGACAATTTGATCTCTTACATGTATTTCTATATATACATGTCTATCTAGCCATGTATATTCAAATACATAGAGAGACTGAGGTCCCCACTTTTCCACCGTCCCCATATTCCCTCTCCACATTTTTAAAGAGTTTTAGAAAATCATCAGAAATACACTGCAGATCAGACTTAGATTACTCTGTATATTCGGCCAGTGAAGCACTACACTGCAGTGCAGGGTTACACACAATCCAGATAATAAGTGTGATTCTTCATCTCTACCCTACCATGTGCAGTTGTTCTGCAAGTGCCATATGTTTATCTCAGTGGAGGCTATTTCTCTGTGCCACGTCTGGTTACATTTGACGGGTCACATTCCTTTTGATGTGGAACCTTTAAAAGCAGCAGGAAACCATTGTTCCCAGAACAATAATTGTCAAAGTACATCTTTTTCTATAGACTATATTTAGCAATCTGAAAAGCTTGCATCCATACAGCCAAAGCAAAACTAAGAGTAGGTATTCTAGTTTCCATGATTATTGGATTAATTTGTGTGATATATGAATGCAGTAATCTCAGAATGTTTATTATGGACGTCTCAGTTATAGTACCAGCTGGGTAATCAGTTGGTTGAGGACTTTTTTTTTAAGGAAATCAGATGATCAATTTTCAAGCTAACCTTTGCAATTAAGAAATTGTCAACAGGCTTTGAATGTCTGATATTTTTTTTTGCTGAAGCAGATCAGAAGATTTCTAATAACTTAAGTGAAATTTAATTAACTTTTACTTGTTCATAGCAGTTAAAAAATCCAGAATATTCCCTCTTCTTCTTTGTTGGATACAGTCTAGCAGAGCTCTCTCTTTTACACTATGAACAAACAGCAGGGCAAAGGGAAGACACTTTTCCTCCTGAACTAATCAGCTCAAGCACGGTACTTGAAGGCCAAATACATTCTGGGAGGCTGTGATCAGCCAAAAATATTAAGAAAACTTCCAGGAAAGGAGAATGTATTATTTCCGGGACCATTTTGTTTCCTCAAATCTCTACTACTAGCCTTACACTTCAAATAAGTTTTTAGCATAAGACTATGGTTGGGACCTTTGTTCAGTCCAGGCCTGGCAATATCAGAACAGAGCCACAGTTGGCTCTGACGCTTAAAGGAAACCTTATTTTAGCCTTCGGCACAGCGTGATGTCCTTACCACATGGTGGAGTTTTAGCCCTCCCACTTACCTCCCTCAGGCAACTCTTAAAAAGCAACACACAACTCATGATCATTAATGATTCATTATCTGTACCCCTCTCTCTCTCTCTTTTGTTCTAACTGTCACTGTGTAACCCTTTGTATATTTACTGTGCATTATTGGCCAATAACACTTTGTAGAGCCTTTATAAAGAGCTGTTTACTCAGAGTCAATAACACATTCATCCATGAAGAGTTAATGCTCTCACATACACTAAGGGGGACAGTTTCAGAGGGTTGCCCAAATCCCCCAGCATTGTTCATAGGGATTTGTGCACAAACTTCTGCTTACTCCTCTTTGGAAATATACATTTAATTCCATGGTGTATGGTAATGAGAGTGCAATGCACTATCATTTCTATGGCTGGTAACCCAAACAACTTAACAGAATATACGTTTTATGTCATTGTCAGTCATTGATCGGGTAACTGGTTGGCTTTAGTTGGTAGGACAAAGGCGAAAGTCTGTCTGCAGCTGAGGAATTCCTAAGCAGGAGAAATAGTAAAGGAGATATAATCCAACTAGAATAATGTTTTGCATGCTACCAAAGGACACCTTCAGGGATAGTGGTAGTCCTGTGCCTGGTCACAAAGGGAAGCCTCCAGGCCTAGTTGTACGTTGCTTGTGCGATGGATTCAAGACATACACCAAAAAAAGAGCCCTTGCATGACAGTCAACCTACTAAAACTAGAAAGGACTTTCCATAACCATGGGAACACAATGCATTAGAAACCTGGACATCACAGGCATGTATAGAACACATTTTCAAAGTACTGTGCAAATTTCACATGCACTGCAAAGCCCAGGAACTGCTTCTATTCAGAAATGAAGATCAGCATTTTGTCTACTCACTCCAGACTTCAGGGGAAACTAGCTAATTGAAGTTCCCTTCTCTTTCCAGTATAATTACAACATGATAAAACTATAAAATCACAAACAACATTATGGGGTTGGAGAAAAGAGAAAGCTTAGCCATTGCTTTTGAGAATATAAAAACTATTGAAATAGGCATCCAATAATTCTATTAAGCTCCTTTTGTCAGACAGTAAGTTTAAAATGGAATGGCACAATGAATCTCTAAACTGCAAATTGCAGGAAACAGAGAAGGCATTTCAGGGGAAGGATCCTTAGCTGCTTGCCTTGTTCTAAATTTTTTCCTTTTCTCTTTCCTTGCCACTAGCTAGTGGTCTGTGGGCTTGAGTGAATTATCAGAGTCCCCACTTTAAACAGCCTAGAAAAGAAAGCTCTAGAAATTTGCCTCCTGTGTGTGTTCACAGACTTTTTCATGGTCTGTAACACCAGCTGAGGCTGACAGCAGTAACTAACCAAATGGAAAGTAAGGTAGCAAGTTGTTCTGTTGCTTTTGCAAATCCTCTGTTCGAACACCAAATCTGTGGCAGATTACGTTGCACTGGTTGAGTTAGCTGGGGGATGAGCAACAATGTTCCTGCCTATGTGATCATCGGTTATCTCTAATTCACCTGCTTCATCATTACACTCAAGAGCTGGAGCACGAACCAATGAAAACTATGCATTTTCCACACTTTTCAAAAAGAACTTGTAGGAACATTCATGTGCCCCTGGGGCCCGTACATGGAGATGGGCTGCGGGACAGGATCCCTTTGATCCAGGACAAACCAGCCCAAACCTTATAGTAATGATGTTAGCAATATCCCAACTGACCAAACAGGCACGCTTAACACACAGCACATTAACCAGTGCACTGAGTCTCTTTGTGGTGGGTTTGTGTCCAGTTAGGGAGAGGTGGTACAGAAACTGTCCTGGGCCTGGGCCCTACAAACTTCTTCCCCAGCTACCAATGGCTAAAAGACTTTGCCCTTGAAAAATCATTTGCAGCATGTGAATTTTAACATGTGGCCAGAGCTACAGTTGGTCAGATTGTGTTTTCTCAAGTGAAACTGCACTCAATTATGCTTTTTTTTGCCAAAGCTAGAAGACTTTTCTACCAGGGAATGGCCTTCTATTGAATTTTCAGGAGGAAAGGAGAAGAACACTGAAAGATGCTCATCCTCCACAGCAGAGCGACTCCAGCCCTGGGAAAGGGATGTTCTACTCTGGCTGCTCCACTGTACCTTGTAGTAGAAAAGTCTCATTTAAAGAGCATGGAGACCTGGGGACTAGCCCAATAGCCTAATCACAATATGATTCACAGCTATTTCACAAATCTCAAACTACAAAGTTCTGATTTTGGCTGAAAAAAAGTAGACATTTAAGACAGCTACACTTCTGCAAAGATACAAAGATGGAGGTTTTTCTGTACATTGGAATGAAAAATTTTGAGGCCAGAATTGCTACCGTAAATAGGAACTGTCAGCCTCTAGTCAACTGTGTATGGAAGATGATGGCATCCTTGGGCCATGAAGCACCTCATATGTGTTCCTGCCTGTTTGAGAAAGAGGAAGCTGTCACTGCATTTCAAGATTGCTAAATTCTTCCATGATCCTAGACATGACTCACTGAAAATCTGTTTTGGGTTAAAGCTAATGGCATTTTTTCTGGAGGGACCTGTTTCACACACATACACGAACAGCTCTCATTGCGCCTCAGAGCTGCCTTGGAACAAAATCCAAAGTTATTGTCTATTATCAATGCCACAGACAAACGCACAATGCACATAGCAAAAAAATAAAGTGAAATGTGGCAATCTTTGAGGAAAAAATATGTATCATTTCTTTCAAATGATTTGTAGCACAGAGAAAGAAAACAACATTTCATTTCACTTGACAATCGAACTCTAAATATCTAGTAAGTACCACAATAAGTAGTAATTTCACTTAATGACATAAGCATTTCTATTCCCCATCTTTCACCCCTATTCAAGGAAGGCATAACATTAGAAATATGGACTTTACCACAGGCAAGCTGGAGGCAGAATTTAGCAGAAGTTATAAGGAGATACTATACAATGACTTGAGGCATCATAAATTTTGCGGAAATAGTTGCTGAAAAGGAAAACCAATAAGAAAAATATCCTCAGAAAAGATAAATCTGAGTTTTATAAATATATATATATACACACACACACACTAAATCGAACTTATTTGATTAAGGAGTCATACACACTGATTGTCCTGAAGTGTACTTATTACACACCAACTGTTAAACTAAACTCATTAAACCAATAGCATGAAATTAATGCTCAGAGAAAGAAGAACTGCTGGAAAGAACTGCTGCAGGGCCCATTGTTAAATCCCAAATATGAGGAATTTGTCATTAAGCATGTGAGATCAATTGCATCAAATGCCTCTGATAAATTCATGGTACTATAGCTAACACAGAGTATTAGATTTATCAACATAAAACATAATAAGGCATTGATAAGGTTTATTTCTACAGAGTAAACATATTTTAACCTACCTCTAGGTTCAAGCAGGTGATCATTCTGAAGAAATCACAGACTCTACTTGGGCATGATGTGTTCAAACAGTTATAGCACAAAAAGCAGGAAGAAGTTAGAGTGAATATTATTTCTTTCTTTATTATCCAAAAGTGTATTTCCCTCCAAGAAAGACATACCATCTCATCCCAGAAAAAGACATGGAAACAGAACACAACAGGTGAAACTAATGCATTTTTTCAAAAAGACAAAGCGCTGTTTTTCTCGAATATGATGAAGTATTTCAAATAAAAAGGCTGTGTGAGAAAATCACATTGATTTTCTCAAAAAGCATGGGGTACACTGTTTTGAAACTACTCTTTCACAATATACTCTAACATTTTCAGTGATCAAATAAATACTAATAAGAGAGAAAGTTCCTGTGTTTTAAGGAAAACAGGAAGCCACACTGATATGAACTACTTACTCATGTGATGGATGTGGAGAAGATTAGAAAGAAATAGATGATAAAAAAAAAACCCACCTCAATTACCAATAGATGTTTATGAGAGAGGGTAACTTTCACACAGACACTGTGAAATACTTTCATCCCAAAGAAGTATTAGTGATGTTTATGTATTTTTATCAAATCGCACATTTTAGGGCTGACCTCACTTCATGGAATAGCTGTAAAAATTATTTAGAAACAATAACTTGGATCAAATGGAGGATAAAAACAGATTTCTTTTTGAAAGTCAGTATCATTATTTTTATATCACAGCAAAAGCAAACTGAGGCACGGGTAAGTGAGGATCAACAAGCAAATTAAGATAACGGTCTAGACCCAAGGTCTCCCTAGCCCAAGGACAGGACATTGGGCTAACCATTACTATACCAAATCCAAGAAATCTCAGATAAGCACATTTCCCGTCTCTCAAACTTCCAGGAATCCCTTTACAACTCCTGTATGTTTTATCAACAGTAAAACAAGGATAATTTGTACAACTTTACAAAGGGATAATGAGGACTGACTACTTTGTGGGATGAAGCATGTTTGCAAGTGTAAATGTAGATTAGAGAAAATTTTATTTTCAAAGAAAATGGATATTAAGGTTTCTCTTAAATAAAGTTTAGCAAATGTGTTTAGTTCATTCTTTTCTAACTCCAGGAGCTGTAAAGCTTTAGCCTTTGAAAATGATCTGTTCCTTCATTTCTTTTAATCCTCTCTGGATTTCCATCCATTATTTAGCAGTGTAAAGTGAGTTGTTTATGCAAACAAGGAAAATGATAGTTTTCTGATTTTATATGCAGAATCATGGCATTCCACTACAATACATTATTAGCATGATAATACTTTGCACTTTTATAATGGCTTCCATACAAGGAATTCAAAGTGCTTTGAAGAAATTGCTACTTTTTTCATTCAAATTTATATTGTCAAATCAGCAAAAAATATGTTTCTGCAATCTTTCAACTGCTCTCAGTTAAATATACCATATTTAACTTAATGTGAGTACTTTATAATTCTAATTGGTTCAAAAACTGTTGTTTTTGAACAAATGCTATATGCAAATCAACATTTAATTGTATAGCACTCCCCTGCAGCTCCCTGCATGTTACAACTTTACAGATGTTCCCATAGCTCAGTGGATTATGTAAAGAAAGACCACAATTAAGGGTTGTCTTGCTAGAGGTCTAAATGCACCATTAGTTCCTGCTAGCGTCTTATGTACCTTCAGTTAAGCAGAGATTTGACATACATCTGCTTCTCCCAGGCCATCAATCCAAAAAAAAAAATGCCCAATAGGCTTCTTGTTTGTTGTTTCTTTTCAGAATTAAGAAACCCTTGTTTCTTTTGATCACTGAACATTTGCCTCATAGCTGGGGAAGTGCCAGTTAGCTCTGCAGCCCATCTACACACTGGAGCCGTATTGCCCAAGCCAGTGTCTGTGGTGAGCTGCACAGGAGCACTCCTGTTACCCTACAGCTACCCATCTCTTGTCCCTGGCACAGCAGATGGATGCTATTATTTTGGCAAAAGTCTCTGGCTGGAGAGTTACTACCTTGTCTTTGTGAAGCAGTTACCATTTGTTGTAAGGAAACAACAAAGCATTATCAATGAGGCTTAGGAAGCCCCATCATGTATTTCAGAAGAGAAAGGAGGAACAGAAGCGGAGATTTTCAAATATGTTTGAGATAGTAAGGTACCTGACTCCCATTGACTTCCACTAGGACATGAGTACCCACTGTAAAAAGTGCTCTATATAAAACAAGCGTAAGAGAGCTAGTTCAAAAAGGATCTGCACATCGACCCCTGCAGGGGGTCACTTGGGCACTGCAATGGCAACTGCAACTCATCAGGAAAACTGAAGAGTGACCAGCTGCGATCCCTGTGACATAGGTTTGTATATCATTGTACTGGCAAAGGAATGCATTTCTGAGAGCATTTGATAGTTTTCTGTGCAGTCATTCAATTCCTGTTCATATATATATATATATATATATGGTTTTGGATCTGTGCTAATGGAATAAAAAGTAATTTAATTCCTCCATCTTGCACACCCGACACAGTTGTAGAAGCACCTTATCCCTGAGATAAAGATGTCATGGCTCCAAGAAAAAGGACACCGTATTGGGCTCTTCACTTCTCTTACCATCATTGCCTACCCTGTTTTTTCTGCTTTAGAAACCGCACAGCGGAAAACGTCACCACAGAAAACACTAAAATGCCTCTGCCTTCCCTCCTGCAGATATCAGTCAGCCCTTCAGTCACTGAAATGTAACATGCCAGCATTAATGCTCCTCAGAGCCTCCTCAATCTCTGTCCCTCTGTGCCACAGTTCTCTCTCCACATCCCCACCATCCCTTCTTGACATCTGTGAGTCTCCTCCCTGCCCTCACCAACACATGCAAAACTTACTTACAACTTTCTCTTTTTTTTTCTTTTCTTTTCTTTTTTTTTAGAAGACTTGAATACGCACAAACCATGTTCCCTTTGTTCAGATATGGTAGCCCCTGTTTTGTCAGGTTAGATAAAAAGCTCTTTGGGTCTGAAACTGCCCGTTAGTGTTTCTAACACAGTGGGTGGGATGCTTGTCTGGAGATGCAGGCTGTGGGATGCCCCTGTGTTACACACTCTCTGCATTGCACAGGCTCAGTCCCAGGCAGGATCTTCAAAATATGTCTTTTGTCCTCTGCTCTGACAGTCTTGTGCTTGTAAAGCTTTCAGGATTCAAAGCTAGGGAGCAATAGATGGAGTTTACCAGCTGGTTTCAGTTCTCAGTAAAGCCCACAAGTAAAAGGTTGCCCGCTCCCTGAGAAAGGGAGAGATTTTCGGAGAGTACGGGCAGCACCGCAAACAAGAGAGTAACAGGAACTGTGTATAACCCATCCCACAAAGGAGAGCAAGGGAGCACCGAGCCACATAAAGGGTCTGCTGTGGCCAAAGAAAACCAGCCAGATCCACCTGACGCTTTTGTTGGGTTTCTCAGGCAGAAGTCAAGCTCAGCTGGATTTGGGCAGCTCCTTCAGGAAGGAAGCCAGGGAGAGGTGCAGCTGAAGGACAGCAGACTGGTTCCCCAAGGTTGACCCTTTTCCTTTGCTTGAGGTGCTCCTGGGCTTGTATGAGGGGTCTGCTTCTACCGGCATCCAAACAGAGGAAAATACAGAGTTTCCAAATACCTACATCAGCCACACCATATCAGGCCCTTAGACATGCCAACTGGACATGACAACAGAGGTGCCAACTTCTTCTGAAAGTGATGCAAGTTTGGCCCCACCTCGGTTTTAAGATCTGAACTGTAGGGTCTTACATTTCCTGCCTGTGTTTTTAATTTTGCTTTGTTTCCTCCTTCTGGAGCCCTGTGTCTACCAGAAGATCGATCATTTGTCATATGCACAAGTTGTGAAAATTTTTGGCAGGAAATGGCTTGCACTCACTACCCTGCTCAGTCTGCAATGTTTCTTCAGTAAAACATTCTGTAGTTTCCTGTTCAGTCATTCAGAGAGACAGAAAAACTACCTCTGTTTAGTACAAAACAACTGCTGAAGTTAAAATAATTACCTACACAGAGAGTCCATGTTTCTTTCATCTAATTAGATAATCTGCCCAGGTGTTTAGCATCAAGGCATCTACTCCTTAATTGGAAAAAGTCAAGGACAGAAACTAATTAGCAGCATTAATCAAAACCAGAGGTCTATGATAATTAACAACACATCCCTGATACAAACCCGGTTCCTTTATTACAAGTCGTTCCAAATTGTAAATGGAGCTTTACAACAAGTGTTTCCAATTGTCATTTGCTGGCAAACCTACACATTATTTTCCAAAGATAAAGATCACTACTACTAAAGAATCAGAATGAACACTGTTCATTTTACACACAATGGCTGTATCACCTGGTCCTGTAATTTGCCAAAAAAATAAAGAAAAATCAAATTCCTAGGTATTTCTCCATTCTGTTGTGACCACTGAGTGCCCAATGGCCAAATCTGTGGGGTTTTTTGGTGAAATGGGACAAAACTCTGCTTACCATATTCAAGAAAGTGCTCGCTCTAGCAAAAAGCCATGCAAGGGAAATGGATACACACTCCTGAGTCTTGCTGAGATGGTACTTGTACTGTTCTCCACAAGCATGGGAGGTTACACATCTTAAAAGTGTTGGAAAAGAACTCAAATTTTTGTGAAAGGAAGGACTATTCAGCTGCAGCAAAAAGCATTGCCCACAGCCTTCCTGCCAAAACCTCTGGAGCAGGCAGAGCCAGAGGGGAAATGCACTCCTCTGCAGCTCTTCCCTCCAGCCCTGTGGTTCAGGAATGCCACAGAACCAAATCCTGCAGTATTCCAAGAGTATCCACTCAGTCAGACACATCCCAGGATACAATTTAAATCCAACTACTCAGGATTTTAAGTTCACTGCTGTTTACTAAACTGAGGGTGCACTGGATTTGCAAGCAGGAGAAACTGCTAAGCTGTCACATTAACTAACCTCATCTCTGTATTGAGACTGTCTGGTGTCACACTTCTACTCCAGCTGCTATTTTAACTCTGCTCTTTTCTGGGCTTCCCATTACAGAGCTAACATAAATGTATCTTCATGGTGAGCCAATAATTATCATCACATGTAGAAACCTAGTCTACAGTTGCTTACTGCCAGCTGAGCTGCAAATTACATTATTATAATATTAACAATGATTTTCCTAGGCTCTGACTTACCATTAAGTGATTATTTGCAAGAAGGAAAGCATTAAGGGAAGGAAAACATTAGAACAGTGGGGCTCAATCTTCGAGACCACAGGAGTTGCACTCTCACGAAATACCTACAGAAACAGAAATCTCTCCCCACATCTGTGAAACCTACTTTCCAGGTCCACCACATTTTGCATGGAGGGGCTGGAGCCCTTCACCAGTTGTGAAATTTCTAACTCCGTTCACTTTCCCTTTTCCTGTCTACTCAAACACTTGTATGAGGCAAAAATGAATTCTTATCTGAATCAAAATTTGAAAGGAGTAGGTCAAAAACAGAGGGAGAGGGGAAGTCTTTGCATCAGATTAGCATGTAGGCCAGCCATTTGACAAACAAAATGTCCAGATCCTAACAGTTTCTATATGCTGATTAAATGGAAAACCCCATTACTGGGCAATGGAAGATTTAATATCCTTTTATTTTAAGGCTCTTTACTCACACATACTTCTGTAGAGATTAATAATCTCATGTAATTTACTGAGCCAATTTGCAGAAGTAAAACCAAGCATATATGTAAATTTTTGCAGGGCTACAGTAACATCTAAGTTTCATTACCTCTATTTGGCAAGCATACTGTGATATGCAGACATTTCCTATCAGATATAGTGCCTACTAGACACTGAGAAAAACTTCCTAGGGATCTAAATTCCCAGCTTTCCAGAGGCTAAAGTTTACAAAAGGAAAAACAGAAATAAAAATCCTGTGATACCAGTCTTAACACATTCCTTAAATCAAGGTTGTAGGAATTGTTAATTATTTTGCACAGAGAAGAGCTCTACACATTATCCTTCTCTCTAAGGCTGAGGAAATGAAGACAGCTAATCAACAATACCTGACACAGAATAAATGTAACTACTCTGTCAGCTTGCTGCAGTTCCAACACAATCTTTTTACTGTTTTGATATTTCTGTATCACATCTTAAGCAAGAGACAAAGCAAAAGAGGAAGAAGATAAATGTTCATTTCATTTGCTATGTGGACTAAGAATAATTGCCATCAATACTGATTGGCCCTTGGGGACCAAGGCCACTGAATTTAAAACCTGCAGACAGTGAAATCCCAGCTGATGCATGCTGTGCTTTCAGTAACCCTTATTACATGTTCCTATGTTTATATTTATCTGAGAAAACTGTGTAACTAATGCTCCCACACTGGGGATAATATGTTATCATATGCTCCAGGACTGTGCAGTTTCTGCAGCTCTGTACACCTGCCACGTGCTATTCAATGGATTGATTAAAGCTCTCCTAAACTGAGTGTTTTGCAAAAATTGAACCATCTCTGACAGTTCAGCAGCCATGGAAAGCATTTGTTAGTCTTCTACCTCAGTGTTATTTATTCAGCAAAACACTCCAAGTTTTTAATGAATATAAACCACCAGGGAACAAATTCTGCACCAGTTACACCCTACTAAGTTAACTGACGTCGCTGAGGTAACAAGAATTTGTGCAGAACTTGCCTAAAGAAGTCTTACCTATATTGCTTTAGTCATTGTACTACAGGCAATGAAAACTATGGGCCATATACCACATTCAGTGTCAGAGCAATACCATATCAGATCCTGACTCAATTATACGACATACCAAGGCATCAAAGGTTAGCAGAATCATTTTAATAAAGATGGCATTTTGTTAGTAATATTATACTGGCAAATTAATTCTCAACAATCCATTTTCCGATTAGAATGTTCTAAAAATTATATTTTTACATATGATCTGTATTTAAACTGTGCAACAATTTCATCCATGGCTTATGCCCAAGATAGAAATGGATATTCCACTGGGGCTTAGTATAAAGGTTCCCTTGGCTGCTGTCATTACACTCAGTGATGTTATGTGATGATACAGTACTCTGTTTAGTTGCTGGATGTAAGCATTATAGTGGAAATTCTAAATGCAAGAAAAAAATCAATAAATGTCATTTTTTTATCTTAAGACTTTTTTATTTGTATCATAAAAGCCTCCTGCCCAGGAGCAAGTATTTAATTAATAGGATAGAAAAGGGCACCTTGTATTCAATCACCTAACAAAACATTAACACGATTTTAAATTACAGTTACAACTATTATAAAAGAATGGATCTGAAGTACTTATCTGTGCACCTGGCTTGCAAACAGCTGTATCTAAAGCACAGAAAGGAAAAGATCTAATGGACAACTCTTTTCCAATAAATACAAAAGAGAATCTCTCTCTGTGCAGCTGAAAACCCACCAGGTCTGGATAATATGAGTTTCACACACCCTTACATATCTATGGGTTTTATTTAACCTATATGGCAGTGGCATGTAGAAATTCAACCATATTCTTGGAGCTCTTCTGCCTATTAGGTTCACAGGGAGTTTGGAGCCTTCACCATACCTGAAACTCCAGAGTGAACCTCTGTGAGCTGGTGTTGGGAAAGCCTGTGGTTACAAAACACTGTTATCCCTATGCACGCATGGCTTGGATGTCCTGCATTCAGAGTCTATTTACTTCCTCTGGATTCTGCAGCCATAAGGATATAAACTCAGACCACATCATACTCAAAATTCAGCTATACCTGTGTCCTGTCTCAAACAGCAGCTAGTAGCAGAGACATAGGAAAAATGGGTCAAGAGTATACTGAATATTTAACTTGATCTGCCATTTAAATCTATTCAATACTCCAGTGAGGGCTAGGAAGTTGCAAAATATTTCTACCCTGAATAATTCATATTAGCAATAATCTTTATCAGCCTGCTCACTTTTCCTGATCACTACTGAACATGTTGAACAGTGCAGACCCACCTCACATGCCTATGTGGAAAAAAAAGATCTCACACTCACTGCCCAACATACCTTAGAGCCCTACCTTCCCTCCCTCTGCAAAAATAACCAAGGATTGTGCTTGTCACTACCCCAGGAATAAAAGGCCCCGCCACCAAAGGCAGTAGGAGACATCTTTGCCCTCTGGTCTATGTTGAGGATGAGGCAAGTTCTCCCCTCACCAGGAATAACTGACCTCCAATCTGAGACACAGGATTTGTCAAGTGACACCCAAAGGTGACAGGCCACATCCTGGAGACATCTGAGACTGGGCACAGGTTCTTAAACAATCTTTCCAGAAACAAAGATTATTCAGTAAAAAGAAAATGGGTTTTACTGGTTTGACAAGCCTATAAAGAGGAATATGCCTGTGAAGGGTAATGGGGTTTAGCCAAAATTCAGAAGTTTGCCCTATATGAGAATTTGAATCAAAATGCAGAGGTGGTAAAAATTCAAAAGTAATACCAGCAACCCACTCTGCCTTTGTGTTTTGCCCAGTGAGATCTTTCAAAATGAATAAGCAGAAATATATTTTCTGAGCACTTGCACAGAAACAACACATCTCTCCCACCACCAAATTTGACAGCAGTTTGAAGGGTATGATTCCATATGACCAACCCAAGAAGACTGTTAAATATATGAATGAATAATTAAAAAAATAATTGAAATAGTTCCAATTTTTAGTTTGTTGGTAGACAACCCATAGTAGGCTGGAAGGTTTAGTAAACCATATTTGAATTCCTCTAAGGGAAGTCTTAGCCTTCAAAGTGTTTGTGAATCACAGCTGTAGAAACTTATTAACACAAAGTGCAAGAGCATAAATAGTAGCATATCTAATTTTAATGCAAGCACTTTCTGTAAGACTTCCAAAGTATTCCTCTTCAATGTATCTTTTCCAATACTTTTTCCTAGAGAAACAGCATCACCTTCAGGCCACAAAAGATCACATTCCAATTTCTTTAGTCAGGGAAGATTTAAAAATTATTTCCCAAAATCTTGCATTTTTTTTATTCCTTCCTGATCCCAACTTACAAAATGTAAACATGCAAAAAGCTTTTATAGGGTTCTACTCATTTTTTTTAAAGGGAGTCTCTCTTAGTTTTGGCTCCATTAAAGTTTCAGAACAGTCTGCGTAGTTGGAGTCATAACAGAATAAAGATAGAAAAAAAAAAGAACAGAAATAAAATCTAATAAGTATAAACTTGTGTGAGAAGTAAATAAGTATGGAAAGTTATACAAAGGTGTCTACACCTGGCATTTATAGAACAATAACCTCCCTAATACAACCACTAAATCAAACTCACCAGTACTAATACTGATGCTAAGTCCAGCAGGTGGAAGACAGTCTCACAGCACTTTTTACTAGTTTTGATTAGTTCCCAACATTTCTATACTCAGTGAAACCCTGCCTGTATAGAGGTATCAGCAGCGGGAAGCTTAATTTAGTTACTTAGTGTAAGGAGAGTAATAAGATATAAGGAAGGACTGGAAATGAAATAACAGAGTATATGGAAAAGTTGAGGATATCTCAATTGGATAGATAAAATGAGTGTTTCATGAATTCACAGAAAAAATAAGAGTACATAATTCATGTCCCTTGTTCTCCCTTTGTAATGGGGCAGCTTGACCCATAAAGCTATCAGTAGCCGTAAACCACAGCTGTACCATCAGTAGCAACCACCACTGGAATTATTTTGCCACTGGAATTATTTTGCCTCCTGAAGCTCGCCAGTAATGACGATACAGTCAGAAAGGCCAATATAGCACATAACAATGGAAAACAGGATGTTTCGGAATGTGCAAGTGGAGGAAACTATCAACAGAAATTAAATCAAGTCAGACAAGACCTACCTACACATTAAGAATTTCTTTCATAACCAGAAAAAAAAAAAAGCTGACAAGCCAATGCAAAACTTCAGAATAAAAATCAGCTTGTTGAGCTATCTTGAAATGATAGTTTGAATTGTTTGCATGCCACTGCTGGTCCCTGTGGTATGATACACACACATGATCATCTCATATGATAAAAAGCCGAGGAGTGTAATGAAGTTGATGATCCATAGGAAAGAAGGTCTGTTATTCCAAAAAGGTTGAGAACTACCATTTTATGTAGCATAGCATGGAGACTGCCATGCATAAGACTGCTGTGCCTACTGCCTAAGACATGCAGTAAGACTGCTCTGCTTACTTTTTTCTGCAATGGTGATTTCATCCACAAAGCTGCCCATAACTGGCATTCTTTTCCTTTCTAGACACCAGAGTCACTCAATAGAGTGACAGGATGATCTTTTTGTCATGTCCCAGGCTGGATTATTGTGATATACTTAGAAAACTTATGACCTCTGAACATTCTCCAGATATTCTGGCCTATGCAACCAATGACTGCCTGATCTTCTTTATATTGATGCTGTTTTTCTTCCAGACAGCCCTGCACACAAAAAAATGCACCCTAAAATGACAATTGAAAATAGGCACTTATTCTGCCAGTGTTAAAATCCAACTTTTAACCTAGATGTCATATGTTTGAGTATTTGCTTCAAGTTCAGATATCAAGTGTTAAAATAAAAAAGGAAATGTTATTTACAATCATTGCCCTAATGAAAGAGCAATGAAAGAGTCACTCCCTGCCCACAACTGAACAAATGAACAACAGTGACGTTTTTGCTAGCTTTGCTTTTTTTTTTTTTTTTTTTTTTTTTTTGTTAGTTTCGAATCTAGTTTTAAAACTCCCTGCTCTGTAAACAATCAGGTATTTCAGGAGTTCAGAGAGGCACATTTAGCACTAGGGAATACTTTTACTATAAATTGATTCATTGTAACAGGAGAATCACTGTGAACTCTGCAGATAACTTTATGTAACCCTATACCGGGTGCAACAAGAGAACTGAGTAATAGAGAGGGCAGATGCCTTCAGTGAATGGAAAACTCAGCATTTCAGCTACTTCCTCAAGATGCCTTCCTTCCTCCTCAATATCACTTTTACACAGCATGATCCTCACATAACTGATTGCTCTTCGTTCAGAGTTGATCTTGTACAAATAATGTATCAGATTAGCTTTTAGAGAGTAGTTGGTCAGTTGATCAACCAGTTATATATATACATGCATATAAACACAAATATATCTATAAACACACATGTGTACACAAACATTAACAGAACCAACAAAATCATTACCTGGGATACCAGCATATTTGGTGTGTGCAATTTCTTCCCTCATTTCTTGAAAGATTAGCATAATACTAACGTCAGAACAGGAGGCCAGGTTCTCCACTTCATTTCTGATCAATCTTACAGACGAATTTCACATGAAGTACAACAGAGGGAGCCATTCTCTACATAAAAACAGCTACTGGAGTTCTCAGTGAGAATTTCATTCCTGGTATTCCTCGCATGCTAAGCATGCCTGTAGCTTTAGCACAATTTTATCTGCATGGGAAATTAAAGATAAAAATACCTGAACTGCCAGAAATGGAGAGGCTTTATACTTTACAGTAGCCAAATCCTTGCTCTTCCTTGTTTGTAACTGCACCTGCTCCCCCATCTGCATCAGGTCAATACCTAAGAGAAAGCACTTTGCTGAGTTCCCCTAGACCTCAGGAATAGCTGGGAGTAGAACTAATATTTCAGCACCTTAGGGCACGCTTACCCTAATCACAGAGAGATCATTATAGGAGGCATATGTGTACACACATACATACATACATATATATATACACACACAAACATACACACACATCTATATATATGTACATACACTCACTCAGGTAGAAACAATAATAATGATAGTAAGACATTTTTTAGCATATTACTTAACATCACAACTTTATGTAGCATTCTGCAGACTTTTTTCAAAACAGTGTTCCCTGTCCTGAAAGATTTAATACTCACTTTACGTAAAGACAGGTAAAGGAATGGGAAGAAAGGAAACAGTATTAACCAAATACAAGTCTTTATGCAGCACTAAAATCAGTAAAAAACATAGATTTTTTTTTAGAGTGCTGACAAACGCAAAAATAATGGGTTTAGATACATACAGTAAGCTTTGGGGTTCAAATAAGGAAATAGTTTCCTTATTACAAAATAAACAACTGTTTTCTGCAAGAGAGACATAATCCCAACAATGAAGAACGATTCTGAGGCAAGTAAGAAAGAAAAAACACCCTGCAAGGAGGAAGAGAGCAGAACACACACATTAACAGATTCCACGTTTTAACTTAAGGAAAGGATCGACTGTTCTTCAGGTAATTCAGCAACACTGCAGTGCAAGGATAGCTATCACCCAAGAGAACAATTCAGTTCTAGGTACTTTTTGTTAGTCTTAGTGAAAAGAATAAACCAGTAGCCATGGAAAGGAAAAAGCAAAGGCGAAGAAAAAAAATCATCTCCTAAAGTTAAAAAAATCAGTGACAAGGGAGATCATAGAGTTGACTCTGATCATGGGCAAAGGATAACACAGGTATCACCAGAAGACTGATAGAGCAGGCTGCAATTTTATTATAACAAATCTAAAGCCAAGCATTCTCAGCATCCAGTGCATGGATGTAAACAGTTCCTTGTAGCCACTAGCTGGGGATGTGTAAACATGGAACCTGGCCCACTGGAGCTGCCACTACACCTTTATCCAAAGGCTTTCTTGCAAAACCTTTCAAGGTTTACATGTTTTTCTTGGAAATCCCTCAGGGGCAGGGAGAGGTCTGGTCCTTTCACAAAGGCCCTATTTGTCACCTATTCCCATATGTTTCACCTCTGTGGCTAGACTTTAGCTATTATGCCACACAAGTTCTTACCTCTTAGGGCTTCTACCATGCTAAACTGGAACAATCTTACATTTTACTTTTTCCCCAAGCCACCTGCTGATACTATGATCAAGGCAAAATTAGCAGAGCACTCCATGGCCAATGTTACTCCTCTCTGCAAATTTTTTCTCTCCTTTCCTTTACAAATATTAGCAAAAAATAATCTTCTATACTATAATTTCCTTTTTGCTGGTTTTCTCACTACAAGATAGGTAGGCAAGAAGGTGAATTAGTACCTGTATCTGAAGTTATAAAAGTAAAAATGCTGACCTCTGGGTGAACTATAGCTTATGAACTGTTTCCTCTCCTTTTGCACACATCATTTTTTTCCTCCTCACAACTCTCTTTCTCCATACAATAAACCAGTGACTTATTAGCTTCAACCGTCCTGTACCTAGGCCAGACAAAATGTTTATTGTCACTGACCAAGTAACAGCATTACCACTGGCTGGGGTAAAAAGTTGAGGATCTTACTTTTTGTTATATTTATAGTTTTAAAGAAGTGAAAAGGCACACAGTTATCAGAAAAAAAGGGAGGAGGAAATGGGTGAAGAGAAAAAAAATGTAAAGTGAGCAGCTAAATTTCAGTCTTCAGCACAAATTGCTGAGAGACCATGAGAAGAGTGAAAGTCATCTAATATGCAGGGAAGGACAACAGACTTGTGGAACTTCTGCAAAGATGGCAGGAAACTAGAAAGAGGGTTCACTAAAAATAATGCTGAAAAAAAAGCAGTTAACAGTAAAAAAAAAAAAAAAAAAAAGAAGGGAAAGAGGTCACAGGTAAAACAGTCCTGAGGGAAAAAAATGAACGCTAAGGGGTAAGTGAAGCAACAACAAAACAGAAATTAGAGTTTAGAAGACTTTTATGTTCGGAGATGTATGAAGCTAAGGGCACAGTACTACTACTACTACTGCAGCCGAACTGACCTGATTGTAATTCAGATTCTCATTCCAATTTTCATTCCAGACTGTGCTTCCAGGTAAACACGCTGTCCTTCAAAGAATTCCTTTAGAACTGAGATTTTCCAGCTTTGCATATCTGAGGGCCCTTCAAAACAAGAAACCAAGGAACAGAAATAAAGATGCCATATGTAATACTGGCCCTCTCAGACAAACTCATCTGGAAACATACAGTGAATTTAACCCTTTTGTAGCATCTAGTCAGAAACTGGAACTTTTCCAGTTTGTGTCAGAACCCCAGTATGACACCAAGCCTGAAGGAGCAGGATGGTTCCTCCTGTGTGAAGGCAGTGCTGATAACCATGTTGAGTTCGTCAAGATAAAGGAAGTTCATTTTATTCTGGCCTTGAGTAGAATAGATACAGGAATTTCTGCTGGCCATAACCTTTCTCATACAATTAAGTATTGTGGAACCAGGCCAAGAGCAAATAAAGCAGGTGTAAGAAATAAGTTCAACTAAAGGACATGGTGAGGAAGACTATCGACGACCACCAGAGGACCCAGAAGACCACCTGAGGGCGGGAATGCACATGTATCAAAGACATTTACATATGCTAATGAAGTTCTTGGATAAGTAATGAATATGTTGATGAATTCCTGGAAAAATGATGAATATGTATGCATTAGCTGTATTTAATCTCGAAAGCTAGATGCCTCAGCACACACATAAGGTGAAGAGATCCCCTGTGTGTCCGGCGCCATCACAATAAAGAATGCCTGCTTTCTACCACTCCAAAATCGAGTGTTAGAGAGTTTGATTTGCCGATTTATGGTAACAAGCAGGCCTTGCTGGCCCTGCCCACACTCATCTGGGACCCCTGTACATAACCCTGCCCAGCCCCAGCCCTATCTCAGCCCTGCTCAGGACCCCACAGTGGGGCCAGCTCCAGCCCCGCCACAGCCCAGCCCCACAACCCCAACCAGGCAGCAGTGTGACACCCCCAGGGCTGGGGCTGTCTCTGGGGACCGGCACCCTAGAGAGGCCCCACCAGCAGCCCCCAACCACCCCGGAGCCTCTGGCTTGCACAGTGTCCTGACAGTTTGCATCTTGGATCCAAGATTATTTCTGTGTGAAGTAAGACAGAGAAAAGCTGCCCCGACTACTTCTAAGCCATGGGTTAAAGCCAAGTATATATCCTATTCAGAAAGTTTGAACAAGCCTTAAAAGACAGCGTTTGGAAATCTCAGATTCGCTTTACCTTATGTAGCTGAAGGAGATGGAGAACGACCTCTTCTGGGCCACCAAGTAACGCTCAAAATTGCAAGCGTCACCGTGAGCAGAGACCAAGGCACTGGCAGGTTTCCCTGGGGAGGCTGCAGGTGGGATGGGACACGACCGCTCACCAGGCCTGGTTAGTGCCTCAGATAGGTACCAAAATCCTCTATGGAACATCCCTCACTTTATTTTAGCCACCAGAAAGTACATCGTTATGGAAAACACTTATCAAACAGTGTATCAGCGGTAGCACACTTCACACGCATACGAAGAGAGAACGTCCCCCTACGAGAAAAACCACCACGGCCGCGGGGCGGCGAACCTAAACAAACACCAAATCCGCGTGTGCGGGGGCAGCTCCGCCTGCCACCGCCCGCCACCTACCCCGACCCCGACCCCGGGGGCTGCCGCTGCCCCCCGCCGCGCCTCCAACCGCCCTAACGGGCGCCCCCAACCGCCCTAACGGCTCCCCGCAACGGCCCCCCGCCGCGCTGCCGGCTTCCGGCAGGGGGGGGGGGAAGGGAGGGTAAGGAAGGGGGCGGGGCCTGGCGCCCGCCTGGCCCCACAGCGCCCCCTCGGCCATTTTGGCTTGGCTGGCGCTGCTGGGCGGTGGCTGCGGCTCGGGTCTGATGGAGGGGCTGCGGGGAGCCGCGTCTGCGGCGCGGAGCCGCTGCCTGCAGCTAGGTACGGCCGGGGAGACGTGCTGTCCGGCGCGGTTGCGGCGGGGCGGTGGAGCGGCTGCCTCCGGGCAGCCGGGGCGGAGGCGGTTGCCACGGGTGGGGGGGGGAGGACGGCGGTTTTGTGCGCCACAGGCGGCCCCAGGGCTCGGGGCAGCTGCCGGGGCCGGTGGGGTGGCCGAGCTGAGCGGGCAGCCGCGGTGTGCTGCCCCCTCTCCGCGGCGAGGGGCGGTCTCCGGGGGCGCCAGGCAGCCGGGAGGGGCTTCCTGGCGAGCCCCCGTCCTCTCGGAGCGCCCCGCTGCGCGCCGCGCGGAGGTCGAGGTCTCCGTACGGGCAGGACGCGTTGGGTAGCGGCGAGCGGCTTGGTGCGGAGGGCCGGCCGCCTTCCCGGGGCGGGCTTTCGGCCGGAGGCGGCCGGGGCGCGCTGAAACCGGGCGCTGGAGGAGGGTTGTATGAGCGAGCGCGGAGCTGACTGTCGGAATCGGCCCTGAGGCGCGTTGTGGCGAGCTTGGGTGCGGGGAGATGTATTGGCTCAAATCCGTGAGGAAAAGCACACCCCAGTGCGCTCTGGCAGAGCTTTTCGTCGTTAGGTTTAAGTGCTTTTTCGCTGAGCCCACTGCCGTGCTGGGGAGGCACAAAGTAGTTGAGCAGCCTGTTGGTACCTTTTAACGCTGCGTATCCGGCAGTGGTACCTCCAGGGCCCTGTCCAGCTCACTGCTGGCTCCGTTTGGGAAACGGATTTGTGGTTAACGGAGGTAACTTGGCTTTTTTTTTTTTTTTTTTTTTTTTTTTTTTTTTTAAGACTAAATAATTTCGGGATCCTTAGAACTGACTTAGCCCAAGTCCCGCTGCAAAGCCAGGAACAGAGCGCAGGTGTAACCTTGCAATCCGCTGCGTGATCCTCTGGTTCACACTGCTTCAGCAGTAAAGCTAACCCATACATCCCGTTACCTGTGCAGATTTAGTACGTTCCTCCACTGACTTCTCTACCTGAAACGTTTCTTGCAGTCTTGCTGCTTCTCGAAAGGTATTCAAATAAGCAGATTTCTATAAATAAACATGCCATCTGCTTGTTTCAGTGATAGATCATTTTGAGGTACGTACGTGCGCCGCTCAGTAGTTAGTCATACAGGAATGCTTCAAATCCTACAGGAAGGAACTAACATGGGCAGATACCTATGGTACTATATATGGAGTAGTTTGATATATCTTGGAGTTAATTGCAAGATTTTAAGCAGAAAAATATTTTGTGAAGTGAATTCAGGAACCTCAAAGTTTTCGCCACGGAGAGATCATTTTGAACAGCCTGAAGGATCAGATCCTACAAGTATAACTCTGCTTTTTAAAGTGACTATGAAAATAATACTGTAAGGCTTTAGTTTTCTATGTGGCTTCTGAACAAAGCTTGCTACCTTGTAGAGAGTAAAAAGGGATTTTTTTTCATTCCTTTTTTTTTTGTAATCTGTATGCTTCACCTAAATAAGAAAGTCATTTTTTTTCTGTCTCATTCACTAGTGCCAGAACTAAGTGGGCTTGATTAAATATTTAGTTAAAATTGGTGACGTAATCACTTTCCAGCTCAAATAAAGCCAAATAGTCATTATTTTTTTATTGTATTTATCATGTTGGATTCAGTGGCATAGAGTTTTCAGATGCTGTCTTCATGCAAAATCAGTACAAATAATCAGGAAATGTTTTGTGCATTTATTTGAAACGATAACAGTGCTTTCCACGTGAAAAAAAGGAAAAATGCTATTATCATAAAATTACGTGTCTAAACTGGCTGCCCTGTAATGTAATGGCAGTAACAGTGCTGTTCAGTACCCTTTCAGTGCTGTTGTCCCCACACGCACGCATGCTGAAGCGGTGAAAATAACTCTTTGTATATAGACCTCATTTCACTTGCAAGTTGTTCACTAATACAATTTGCTGAATCTGATTGTTGTTGTTTAATGTATTTGCAGGTATAGAAGCAAAATGTGTATTTCATAACAAGTAGGTTATATTTCTTAATCATAATGGCAACACTGATGAGTGGACCACTGCACTTCTATGAACTTGGTAAGTTACTTGTAATTTTATATTGTAAGAAAAGTACTATTGCTGATTTTTCATTATTGCCTTTTCTGAGTTACTGAACTGTGATTCTAGCATGCTATTATACAGCTGTCCCTGGAATATTTTATCGAATCAAGATTCCACTGTATTCTATATATTCTGACCTATAAATAAACCCGTTTTCCCTTCAGAAAAAGAATGCTTTAAAACAACTTACTACTTTCCCTACATTTCCAGTAGACTTTCAGTTGGATATTTTGTTTTTCATTTCTTGGGTATGTGTGTTCCCCTCCCCCGGACACTCTGGTTTCCAGATTAATAGGCACAACAAACATAGATTACAGCTGAAACAACAAACTTAGTGGGAAATTATCCTGATAGAACTATTTAATTCTGTAAAAAGGACAAAAGACTTCCCTGTTTAGTTTACAATCTTTTTTTTTCCTCCAGTCCATTGTTTCCCACAGTTATTTGGTCTATAGTGTTTCTTCTTTCTGCTTGTGTTCCTTATGTAAGAGTCTGACTTACTCAGTTTTTACAACTCCAACTGTTCTTGTTAGCCTTATTTGTTGAAACAAAGTTACTGAACTATTTTGAACTCTAAATGAACTAAACTTGATTTTGAAAGGGAGAAGTATTTAAAATTCACAAAGGAGGAGAGATAAGATCTTGTGAACAGGAATTCCTTCAACAAGACAGCTGACGACTGGCAAGGTAGCTGGGTTAAAAGAGAACAGCAAAAAATGCTCCTTCTAAACCAAAGAGTTTGCTCTAAGGAAGTGTATCATTAGTAGAGTCTGTACACTGACAATGTTTATTTGTATAATGGTAATATCTTTGATGTGCTAGAGGCTGTGTGCCTGTTGAGGAAAAGGGAGAATTCCTACCATCATGACTATAAAGCTGAGCTTGTGTTCAGGTGAAGAATAATAACTGTTACAGTACAGTGCTGTGTTTTTCATTCTGCCTAGGCCTTTTTTTCTAGACAGGTGATCTGTTACTATCACGGAAGAAATAGATTGTTCCACTTCTGTTAACTGTACTTCTGTAAGGGTGTATTTATTATTTGATAATAATGTAGAGGAACAGAAGACATGCAAGAGGATATCTGTGGTTTAAATAACTCATCTCTCAAGCCTCAGTGTGTCATCTGTGTGAACATATGTTTGCTGCATGTACAACTCATTTGAGTTGGTTAATCTCTGGATGCTGGGAGCATAGTTTAATACTTGTGAGACTAATGTCCTGAGAGCTAGATTTGTAAGAGGCACTTGGTTTGCAAAATCCAAATGGTTTCAACAAAGTTAGGTGCATTTATATATGCTTCTGTGTGTGCCCACTGCTAATTAACGAGTCAGGATTTTTAAGACACTTCTCTGCAGCCATAACAATATTTATTTAAGTGAAGATATTTATTTAAATAAATAAGAAATGCTTCCTCTTGTCTTCCAGTTCTTTACAAAAATAGAGAACGAATTCAAAATAACTGCTTTTATGCGTTAGGAAAATTCTCCCTGTGTGTCTGGAGCAGAACACCTGGGATGTCTGACCCACAACTGTTCTGAATACCCTCTAATTTAGCAAGAAAGTGTATTGTGCCATGTTTCACATGCTCCCAGCCATTATTTGTAGATTTCCAGAAAGGTCTGGCGTTTGTGGTGTGGGGTTTTTTTTGTTTGTTTGTTTTTGTTTTGTTTTTTGTTTTTTGTTTTTTTTTTAAGTCTCGGACTTCTTTTATCTTTTCAGGATCTTTCTTATTGTGGCACATCTTATTGATGCAGGAAAGAGTAGTTGTGTGGCACCCAAGAGCCTTGGTCATGGACCACTACTAGTGCTATTGTGCTAGTTGCTGCACAAATGTAAAATCTGAAAGACATTCCCTGAGGTACAGGAGCTACCATTCTAGCCAAGATCAGGAGAATAATTAAAAAAAAAAAAAAAAAAAAAAAAAGTCAACAGTGGCATCAGGTCAGCAGTGTTGTGGATATTTTCTTATTATTGGGATAGAGGGTTAGTTGTTGTGACCAGAAGGCATGAGAAGGCATGCTTGTTTGCAGTTAAACTAATGACTTCTCTGGTCCACTGAGGGTAGGAGTTAGTATCTCATCAGCAAGAACAGAGACAAAGGATAGGCCACAAAACCTTGAAAATGAAAACCAGAAGTTTGTATTTGTCATGCTCAGCGGTGGGAAGTAAACCAGAGTACCTCAAGAAAAACTTAGAATGGTCAAAACAATAGTTAAAAGAATGACTTGAAACAACACTGAACAGACATGAATAACACAAGACTGGATTAGTCAAGCCCAGTGAAAAAGGATGAAGTGAGAATCTGGATGAAAAGCTAGTCTCTTATGAGTGTTTTATATATATATATATATATGTGTGTGTGTGTATAAAAAAGGGTGGGGGTGAGGGAAGGACTCTAGATGTCAGGATCTGAGAGAAGACTGAGATCAAGAGGATGCTCAGACTGTAGGCCTGACTGACAGGCTGAACGTGGCCTTAATTGTGGCCATTAACACAAGAAGTGTGAGAGTGTCACAGTGTCCATTTGTTTTTGTTTCTTTTACAGGCAGAGAATAGAGTGGAAGAAAGTTAGAAGCACCCACAGGGGAATGGGGGAATGTTACAGAAATGGGTCATGAACTTTACCTTGGAAAGGAGAGGCAACTGGAATAGAGAGTGTTAAGAGTTAGTTGACTGAAAACAGTGAATTATATCCTGAAGTTCTTAAGCTACTGCACTGAAGATTCCCCACATTCAGCAAAGGACATCTGTGAAAATGATTGTCATATTCTTAAGCTGTGATATTTATCTTTTTCCAGATCAGTTTTAAGATTCTTGTCCTGACTTAACATGGTGTTTAATAGCAGAGTAAGCTACCTGAGATGCGGTTAGAACTCTCTTAAGATAATATTTGATAAGTACTTCTTAATTAAGTTTGTTCAAACTGAGACTTCAGCCTCTTATACTAGGGATCAGCATGAGCCTGAAAAACAGTGCAGTTATCAAAGAACTGGCCGCTAGGGGGGCGTGATCCGACAACTGATTGGAGAGGGACATCCACGCTCTGGAGAATGGAAGAAAGAGCAGAGAAAAGGAGGAAGACGTTAAAGAGAGAACCCAGCCACACACAAAGTTAAGGGGCTACAGAAGCACTTCCATTGAGAGAATAGTTAGTATTGTCTCTAACTGTTGCAAATTAATATTGCCAGTAATAAATTAGTATGTCTCATGAGTCAGATATTGTAGACATACAGTGCACTAATACATAGTTTCATTTTCCAGTGTGCATCAGCATTCTGTCTACAGCTTGTTACAGCTTGCCTGGTAAGAGTTCTTACTGTGTTTCAAATATATTTCCTAATGCTTTATAAAAAGATTTGCATGTGCTTATCAGGCATCGTTTTAAAACTTTTTGCCTTTTGAAGGAAGAACTTCGTACAGATAAAGCAGAACAGGATAGTCTTTGCATTGGTTGCTATTGTGCTGAACTCAATGCTATTCTGTAGTTGCTTTATTTTGGGGCTGATAATAGGCTGCTTTAGTGGGATTTATTGATTAGAATTGATGCATTCTTGCATTTGCTTGTCATTCCTCTTCATGTCATATGTTTAACTTTTTTTCTGTTTAGAAAGATTTGTGAGAGGACCACCTCACAATCTACAAATGAAATCTCAAAATTTCCAGCACATTTTGTCCTGGCAGGCAGGAACTAATCTAACTGTACCAATACATTATCGTGTCCTGTACACTGCAGACCGCAGGTATGTCTGATTTTACTGTATAATTAGCTATACCTCACTTAAGCTTGCTGCATATTCACGCTGTAGCAAATTGTGTCATTGAAAAGAAGCAATTGCAAAAAAATCCAGAGACATTTGCACTCAGATTTATTAATAACTTCTTTACTTCTTTTTGCACTCTGTTCTTTGTCATCATTTGAAATGACTGTACCTTAACAAATAGATTGCACTAGGTCTACTGGAGGAGTCTTCAGGAGCACTAAGAACTGACTGACCTTTGCTCAGCTGAACTGTTCTTTTGGAAACAGAGTTTTGCCAAGGTGTCTAGTTGTAAAGGTGGCTGGTAGATGTTTTGTAGCTACAAAATTGTTCAAGAGTAGCTCTTTTGTTTGTAGATATGACATGTGGCTAGCTTTTAGGGCTGAGCTCCTGGAGACTTGCAAGGTAACCAGGAGTGCTGGTTATAGGAGTAAATGAGCCACTGAGGCTGCTGAGGTCAGCCCTGCTGGTTGCCCTGGTACTCACCTGCATGTTCTAGCTGACATGGAGTGATGGGGTTTTGGGGAGCCATTTCCCCCCTATATCACCGCCATTCCCGGAGCTTACCCTGCTTTTGTCTTCCTGAAGGATGTGGTTTTGTGACTCTTGGACATATGAAGATTTGGGAATGTAGGCTAAGGAGACTGGCCATTTGATATAGAACCAATTTATCTTATTAGTATATTTGATTTCAGTGTCATTTATCCAAAATCTTTATAGGCAGTTTCCTTAATGCTGTACGTCTTCCTTACGTACATAACTGTTCTGGGTCTTTATGACACAACTGCAAGCTGGAAAAGAAAGGCCTGAAAAATAATCATGTTTGAGGTTATGGGTCAAATGCTGTTTTGTGTGTGACTAGTCTGAGGCATGTAAAACAACTTGTATCAGAAGTAACTTTCAAATATATTGTCAGTAGAAAGATTATCCTGGGTTTGAGGGGGTTTTTTGTTTGTTTTTTTTTTCTTTTTTTAATTAATGGTAGTAGAATCTAGGAACTCCAATTTGAATTAGGACCCCTTCATGCAATGCCGTCTAAAAACACACTGATACAGCCGCTGACTAAACAAGTATGCCATTGAAATAAAGAAAACAAAAGACTAACAACAAATCAAGCAAAGTTAGCCTTGTAGTGTAAATGTGGATGAGCAGATGGGTGTTCGAATGACCCAGCATTTGAAAGAGCTTCAGATGTTATTAGCTATTGGTGGAGGGGCTGTCTTGAGGTTGCATCCTTCAAGTTTATCATTACAGAATGTGCAAAGCAGGAAGCAATACTGCTCGTGTTCTGGTCCTCCAGTAGGAATGACAGTGGTGACTTAGGTTGCCCTGGGAACAGAACCAGACAGGTACCACCTACACATTCTCCCTCTGCTCCCCTTATACCTCTTGATCAGCTGAGTTCGATTTTGCTATTTTTAAGGTCTTCATTGAAATAATCTTTCTTGCTTTCCTAGAATGAGTACAATCAAAAATAATTCAGATCTTATTTTTTGCTTATACATTGAGCAAGAACACTGATCTTTTGATCCAGCACATCTGTCAATTTTTGTTTTCTTCAGAAATGCTTTCTTAAAGCAGGTAATAGGTTATTTTGATTTTTATTTCAATTTAAAGGAACTGGAATACTGCTAAAAGATGTTCAAATATTACACAGCTCTTGTGCGATCTGACAGAGGATTTTAAAGATGTTGACCTTCGGTACTTTACAGTAGTTCAGAGCTTCGTAGGAACTGAAGTATTCAATTCTTCTTTACTTGATTTTGGACCATCTACTGAGAGTAAGTTATCTGTCTGCGTTTGTTCATTTTGGTAGTTTTTATTTCTACTTACTTATAAATGATACTCTGCGAACTTTACAGTAAGACACTCCAAGGTAATATGGTTGCTATCTTTATTCCTTTATGTGAGAGAATGTGAGTTGATATATCATCTAGTGCATAACAGAACATAAGATATACAGACAGCTTTCTGAAATGTGTGGCTAAAGTGGTTCTGATAAATGGGCAACATTCTTGGTTTGGGGAAAAAACAAAAAACAACATATATGCTTATATATGTATGAAAAAATGTATGTGCATGTACGTATGTAGGAAATAGTATCATGTTGAGCATTCACAAGCACAAAGTAAAAGTCACTAATTGTGTAAGATGTTTAAAGCAGTATTTTTTATTATTATTTAAGATTCTGTGTCTTCAAGTAGTCAGTGTTAGGAATTAAAATATGTCCATACTAGATGTTGGGGGAAGAGGTTTATCCGCTTGTTCATCAGTTTACTTTTTTCCTTTTATTTGCTTCTACAAGAAGATGCTTACGTCTTTTCATGCCAGAGGTGGCCTCAACCTGAAGCTCTGCTTCTGGAATTCAGATTTGAAGTAAGATTAAAAAAAGATAAAGGAATGTCTCTTTGGAGAGCTCAGTAGTTAGTGGTGTGCTGAGACTAAAGCTACTGATAATAGACGGTTTCTGTAGCTTTATACCAATCCAGCTCACTTGGTTTGAAAAAGTTAGAGAAGTAACTTCCATTGAAGGTAATGGGTGTACTCTCCAATTGGTGGACTACAGGGGAGAAATAGCGAGTTTGTTATGTCTTAATTCAACAGTGGTAGCTACCATTATATCCACCTCTGATCCCAAAAATGTTGGAAAAAAAATGGAGAGAATTAGGAGAATAGCCCCCCCAAAACCCTAAAGGATTTGTAAACATCTGTCAGAGGTGGAAGTCCTTCAACAATTAGTTTAATAAAGAAAAGGATCAGAAAGTGCCTTGGCCTCTGGTTAATGTGCTAGCAGGCTTTTTCAGTCTAGCAAACAAGGCATAACAGCGTATCCTGACTGGAAGCTAGACAAATTTGAGGTAGAAACAAGAGACGTGTTTTGAGTTGACCAGTGGAACAAAATACCAGGTGATCTGGCTGGTTCTCCATCAATGACAATTTGTAAACTTAAAGTGGGATGCTTTTCTGGAAGTTCTCTAGGTCAAATCATAAGCAACTGAGTCAAGTTCTGTAACGTGTTTTTTAGGACATGGGACGTCATGAACCCAGTAGTCTTTTTTTGTTTCATAATGACTGAATAGGTAGGAGACTATCCTGAGTTATTTCCTATGGGGAGTAGTTCACATCTGCTTTAAAATAGTGAGAGTGGATTTAGTCCTGTTGAGAAATGGATTTGAGCAAAAAGATATGTTTTCCAGAGAGAGTCAGGATAACAATTGCAACCAAGTTCAAGCTAGTATTGAAAGGAAGTAGTTAGTTTGGAACTGTATTGAACAATATATGCTTTTCTGTTTGAGGTTTGATGAAAACTTGCATTTTTTGTAGATATGAAGCTTTTTTTTTTAAAAAAAAAAAATCCAGGTGAAACCTCTTCCCTTCCTACCCAGTTTTATGAACAGAAATAATTACCCAATGTATGTTACTCTTTGAATTTTGCAGAGCTTGGTGAATCAGTCTCCACCTTGATCAAAACTCAGGTGCTTCTGGGAAAATGGAAGTGAAATGTAAATTTAAAGTGTCCAAGGGTGTTTTTATCTTCCCTCCCCCAACTGTGCTATGAAGAAATATATGGTTCTGGAGGTAGTTTGTTCCTGTAATATTTTGAACTCCTAATTCTTTCCTCTGTTGGAGGAAAGAAGACTGTAGGCTTGATCCAGTATGGTAGTTTCTCTGATCTTGATGACTCTATAGTTTTGGAAAAAGGAGATAAAGAGTGTGTATGGCTTCCCCAAAACATGGATGTTCTGAGGAACTGAACTTTATTTTGAAGTCAAAGGCAATCGCACAGAAGTGTGGTGGCATTTAATTAGGTTCTCTGTCCTGCTCTTACTAGTTTTTAGTCTTTGGAGCTCAGCTGTCAAAGTGTTGCAACATGTAGCCTTTCTTGCAACCATATGAATTGGGCCGCACACTAATGAACTTCTACAGAGATCCCTTCCAGAGAATGACTATATGATGATGACTGTTCAGAAAGTAGTTATCTTTTTCTGTACATTAACCTCAGCTTTCCTCTCAAAAAGATAAAAAGCTCAGATTTCTGTAGGACCCAAGACAAAGTGATTGCCTCTGTCAGCTATATCCTTTTTTTTTTTCCCTCCCCTCCACTGCTGAATGACTGCTTCTTTTTGTTTTTAAAACCTATTCACTTGGGAAAATATAGTTTGACCCTGGAACTTATATGCTTCAAGGCCTTCTGGACATTCAACAGCGACATGCTCTAGATTCTGTATACCCATCACAGAAACAAAATCGGTACTAAATGCAAAACATATGTTCTTCCCCACACACACTTCTCTTTTTTTTTTTTTTTTTTAATAGCATTCCTAGGACCACCAGAAGTTAATATAAGTTCCTGTACAAACTGCATGAATATCACTGTAAAGCTGCCAACATCTCACTTGAGAAAAAATGAAAAGCTGCTGTCTTTAATCGATATATACAAAGAGCTCGATTATGAGATAACACTGAAAACACGTGATGGACAGCATAAGGTAAAGAACTTCTGGTTTTATTTGTACTTCAGAGAAGAAAGGAAAACAAAGTATAAAATGGCCCTAGTAGTTAGCAGGCTCACAGAAGCGAATAATACATGAATAGAAAGTACTTAGAAAACAAAGAGAGAGCCAACATAATCTGTCAAGAGCAAACTTGGGTTCCTTATGCACCAGGGAAGTAGTCTAGAAAAAGAATGCTGTTTGCCCTGTATCTTTACAGAAGTCAAGCAATCTTGATTTTTACTCTTGGTTTGAGTATTGAACAATAGAGTTAGATAGGCAGGATTATTACTTGATACAATCTTTACAGAATTGAGAAATCATCTTAAAATAATAGCAGATAATTCAGTAAGGAACAATGCAAGGCAGAACGCTTAAGAATAGTGAGCTACGCAGTGAGTAGAGTGGAAACAACTAAATAGGCAGCAGTTTTGCCAGAAAGGATGAGCACATTCTGCAATGTTACAAGCTAGACGTGAGTCAAATGTTGCCAAAAAATGGAGACCACGTCATAGTGGATGTGGAAAGATACCATAGAGAACCTACAGGAAGTCTTTTCTTCACATTCTTAGTGCTTGTAAAGCTCACCTGCAACACTGTGTCCATTCCAAGGTTCAAAAAAGGCACAGACTGATTGTGTGGGATCCTAAAAGGAACAGTGAGGACTTGGGGGGAGGGGGAGATCCTGAACCATGGCTCACCAGGAAATACTGGAAGTATAGGGAGCTGCTTAGTGTAAACAAGCAAAGCATGTTGAGAGGCCCAAGTCTCTTGATGTAAACATTGACTGCAAAGAAAGAAGAAATAAACCTGACTGACTAAACCTTCACTCTGGGACAAAACCCAGCAAACTGAAATTGCAGCAGTGAAGGTTTTAAGTTAAGCATCAAGAGAGATTAATACTGGCACTGGCAAAGCACTGGAATAAAATGCCTAACCAGAGGGCAGACTGCCTGTACTGGCAATTTTGAACAGCAGGTCAGACAGATTAGTACTTTAATCACTCTAGCTCGTTTTGCTATGAGTTACAGAGCTTGTCACACAGCTTGCCTAATATAGAGTTTTTCCCCTGGTTTTTGAATTGGAATATCATTGGCAGTTTCATACGTGTAGAATCTGTGTAAGACTGCTTCAAGGAGGCATATGATGACCAACATCTGGAGACGGAAGGAAATTCTGCTCTTTTTTAATCTTTGATTATATGATGTTTCACAAATAGGCATATGGTGGGCATCTTAACATCAGCTAAAACTAGAGATGAAACTCTTGGCTAGGTAAACCTTCCTATGAAATGTCAGTTTTTGCAGTTTCACATGTTAACAACAATTTGATGCTGAAACATTTAAAAATTTCCCTATACTCTCCATTAGTTTCATCTCCCCCCAGCAATATTGCGTTAGAGCAAGCCTTTCTGTCAGTCAGCCTGTGCACTGAGTACTTTTCAGCAGTATCTAATTGCTAAAATAGGAAAGATTTAATATTGTCTTCTGTAGTGTGAGAATTATTAACCCAGCCCACTTAGTTAAGCTTATGAGCTGAGATGTAATACATGATAAAAAACAATTAAAATACTAAAAGTAGTTCCTTTCCAAGGTTTTGAATCAAGTGCCTAATAATCAGTGAAGATGAATATGTTTGAAGAGTGTAAGAAAACTAGCAATTTCATGGTACTTCTAAATTTTAAAATGTTACTGCATATCTCCATGAAGCAAACGCCCTCCAGATCCTGCAACTGCTTGATGAAATGAATGTTTGCGTGAATACTTCAAGGCTAGAAAAATATGAAAAAGCATTCCCCTCTTTGGGAATGCTTTGGTTTGCTGAATCCAGGGCAAAACTACTGGAAATCCTTATAGATTTTCTTTCTTGCAAACAAAACTGTTCCATTTCAAAGAGCTAATACCCTCAAGTGAAATTTGATTTGTAAGAAGTTTCATTAAGTCAGTGCTAACTACTGCATTATTTCACTGAAATAGCTGTAATGTCTTATCAAGGATTGGGGATCTCTCTTAGGCAAATAGCTGACTTTAAAACATTGTCTTTCATGGCAGAGGCCACGTGAAAAAACGACTTCAGAAATTTTTAGTACGATCATTGAAGATTTGTATCCAAATAGAAATTATTGTGTGTCCGTTATGGTCTCTGCATCTCTAAATAAACTTTCCATCTCGTCACCCTGGAAATGTGTAACTGCAGGCTCTGTAACTCAACAAGGTAATTGTTCTATGATCCAGAATGGATTGTATGACTTGATTTTGTGCAAGCGTTTTGTTTTTATGTAGCAAGATATACAAGTCAATTAATTCTGAAAATAGTAAGAGAGAAAATATTTTCCAAGTGAAAAGCATCTGGGGGATTTGTAAGTAAAATATGAAAACCCTTCCATTGGGGGCTATGCATCTATTGTTAATTCTGCTAAGTGTATGTATCTACACTGACTGCATAAATCGTTATCAAAGATGATATATTTATTTATTTTAATTCTTGAATCTAACCTTGAATTTCATCTTGTTTTCATCTTGTTTCATCTTGGTTTGGATCAGGACCTCTAGATATCCTTTCTAACCAAAATTATTCTGCAATTCTAAATAGCTACGCTGAATGTATAATATGAAATGTGATCATTAGAAACTTCATTCATGATTTTTTTCATCTTGCAGATTATAGTATAGCTACAATCACAGGTGCTGTATGTTTTTCATTGATGGTCGTTGTTGTCGTCATCAGCTGTATGTATGCAGGAGGTTTTTTTCTTCAAAAAAAATCACTTCCACATACCTTGGTATGTATTAATGTTCATATTTAAAAGTTAAACAAGTGCATATAATAACAAATTTGGAGTTAACCGCTTTCAAAGATAATCTGTGGATTACTGAATCTTGTGTATTATGCAGTGTAAATATTTGATCTTTTTCAAAAACATTTTTGCTACTTCTGGAATAAGTTAGTGTGTAAGTTGTAGTGACAGGGAGACTCCCCAGCCTAACTTTAAAAGAACTCTTTACAGCAGCCAAATGCAGGCTAGACCCCACAGCAGAGTATCCAACATGGAATAACTGACCCCTTCTTTGAAAATTAGCTTATATGTCAATCCTTGCCACAGAGGACAGATGTCTTCCACTATCTGAGCCAGAGCAATAATTCCAAATCAAAACCATTCCAGTTCTTGGGTGAAGTACATAGGGAGAAAACCTAATCACTAACAGCGTTGCTAAAGGTACTCTGAAAACTTGATGTTGGCCGCTCCTTAGCAAAGTGGTTTCTGGTTCATTTTGCCCAGCATAGCTTTACTTCATCTTGCAGCATTGTGCTCCGCTCTAGGAACAAATCTGGTCCCCGCCATGACTGAATAAAACTTTCCATTTATTACACCAAGAACCAGATCATTCCCTGAAGATCTGAGGATAGTTTAACTAGTCCCCTGAGTGCTGGAGTTATAGAAAGGCATTTAAGAGTTCCTGTAACTGAAAGCAAATATTTTAAATTTGCCTCAAGGTTTTTTCTTCACCACATTTCCTTAGGACACTATGCTAAAAAGACAAAGTACCTTTAAGTCCCAGTCTGTTTGAGCAACTAATCCTGTAGAGAAGCATAAATATGGCCTAGAACTGAGATGTTTGGCCTGTGAGGCTCATGAATTTGCAAAAGATGGTTCAGTAACTTAAGCAGATCTGGAGAAACAAAGAGCCAGTATAAGTGGTCTAAGGTATTTCTTCTGGAGCTATGCTTCTTGCTTATTGTCCACAAAAGGAGACAAGGAGAGCATCTGAAAAGTACTAAAATAACAGTTCAGTAGCCTGGTAAGAAAGCAAGATTTGGATGATGTTTGCAAAGAAGTTGTTGGAAATGGTCCCACATGCAGCATGTAAGAACTTACTCTCAGTTCACATTGACAAGGAGACAAAGGACAGATCATCAAAGACTCCTGTAGAGATGAGATTTTGCTTTGAGGAAGCAATCTTCAAACACTTTCTCAGGAAGCCTGTCTACTTTGTAAACATCAGCAGTAGCTTTTGAGTCAAAGGAACCATCCTCTTTAGTGAAAACAGATATACCTAGGAGGTCCCCAACTTGTTAAGCTTCACATGTACCTCATGTTATAGATTGGGGTACAGTTATCTGCAGATATTTTTCTGGCAGGCAAGTTATCGTATTTGTTACTTCAAGAAACGTTACGCAGTGGAGTTGAGCACCACTCCTCTGTGTGGCCTAATGGCCAGCTTCCTTCTCCAGGCTCAGTTATAATTTCTTACTGTATTTTATTGTGAACAGGAGGTAATGGAAAACTTTAACAGGAAAAAAAAAAAGGAAATTTATATGCAAATTATCTCTACAGGAATATAGAGGTAATGTAGTTTCTCAGGATTGTGATCAGGCTGTCATAATATACTTGAATATTGAAGCTGGGTAAAAACAAAAGACAGAAGAAAAGAAACAATCTAGCTTTGGAAGAACAGTTACTTGTGGGGGGGTCACATACACAAGGTGAGCAGTGGCATTTGGAAGGTACCTTCAGATTTAGAATACGTTCTAATTGCTGTACTATTTGGTCAGGTGTAGTGATTGGCTAAAGTGCATGATTAGGGAAGAACAGTTAAGTTAATGAAGAAAGGAAGATAATGGTAACAAATCTCTTTTTTTTTCTGGTATTTTGAATAAAATAATTTGTTCTGTGAGTGTGTCATGTTTTAACACTTGAAGAAGTCATTATTTACTGAAGTTAATTTCCAATTAATTTCAGGCAAGAATATGATGCCTGGGGTCTCATTTCTATCCACTTCTTGGCTTTCTTCTTCTTTCTCTATAGTCTGTGATTTCTCTCGCATTTTGTTCTTTGAGTTTTTTTGTTTCCTTGTTTTTTACATAAGCCTTTACCATTTTCTACAAACACAGCTAGAGCAGATTGGTGTCAACTTTTTCTAAGACTTTTTTTTCCCCCCTCTGTTCTTAAATTTACCTTGCTATCCCTAAGAGTGCTCAGTGTGACTCTGCCAAGTTGCTTCTAAGGTTAATCTTTAATTTTCAGCATTATTTTTGTCCAGTGCTTCAGCTGTCAGTAATCATCAGACAAGTGGCCAGTAAAACAAAGAAAATGGGTTTTAGGATGTTACCCAGGTCATTGCTTCAAATGGTAACTTTCTAATGGACATTGAAATCTTTACTCATGTAAGGCTCCTCTTCTTTGGCATGGTAATTATAAGAGGTAGTAGAGAATTGCAAGATTCACCTCAAGTCCAAGATGTATTTATGAAATGAGCTTTTAGTCTCAGGTATCTCAAAAGTGAGAATTAAAACACTTTGTGTCTGATGCTGCTTGGTACTAGCAGTCACTTCTGTGTGCGTGCGCCTTGATTTATAGTGCAGGGTTTTATGTTTACAGGAATAGAGAAGACAGAATAACTCTAGATGCTTTGAGCTTTGCAGAAAAGGCCAAAAACATGGTACAGAGAACCATTTGTTTGATAACCTCACGTTTATAGGTACTTTTTCATAGTTTGATGTGCATGTAAATTTGTTTCTTTTTTTAATTCGCCTTGTTCTTTTAGGTATTCACCAATACATTTGCCTATTCACCCTTTACATTTGAATCTGAAGAAATAACCTTTGTAGAGGTAACTTTTAAAGAGGTTAAAAAAAAGGCAAAGGAACATAGTGGCTATGGCAGTGATGAAGATGACGACGATGACAGTGGAAGCGATACCGGGAGTAATCATGACTATGCAAGGCGTGATATCTTCAGTCGAGCGCCTTTTTCCTCTGACACGTCAAATGCATTTCTGCAGTGCTCTACGGACAGTACTTGTGAAGACAGCAGCAGTCAGGCAAGTCAAAATCTAGACACTGACCTAGAAGATTTCAAAGAGGAAGAAATGAACATTGAAGAAGGTAAAGGTGCAAGTACAGAGTTACTAAATCCTTTCTCTGAGGTAAATTGTACCTCTTCTGGATCAAGGAATAGTGCTTGCTTTACCATAAACTTAAAAACTGTGCTGCTGGGAACCTCTGAAGAGAACATAGATAGTTCTACTGCTCTCCTCTCTTCCGAGAAAGATAAAGTTGACTGGCAAGATTCCGATGCTTTTGAATCAAAACTCCTTGATGACACAGGAACCATGCAGAAACCACTCTGTCATAACATCTCTCGTGAATGGCAACATTCTTCTGGTTCTGATGAAAGTGATTCGTCAGACTCAGATACGGACCAAAAAACTGAATACATAAGAAGATGAATAAGTGAGAACCACTATTTTATAGCATACAAATATATATTGTCCTCTCTGTCTGTTTCTAGACTGAATACAGATTTGATCTTTCTCTTTCTTTTTTTTTTTTTTTTAACATTCTTGAAAGTATATGTCTGTATATTGAAAATAAGTGAAACTCACTTTTAACAAATATTACTGTGGTATCTTCAGGTATGGTCCAGGTTGTATAATCTGGAGAGAAACCCAGATGACTGTTCAGATGCAGAGATGTGGCAGAGATACAGAGCAGTTATTGTATTTTGCGTTTGATAGTGCTTACGAGGAGTTTATAGTATAGGAAGAGGTGAGTGGCTGGTCTCTTAACCAGACCTTCTGACTATCTGTGTTAGAAAGAACAGTAATATAGAAGGAATCTCTGCTGTTAATTCTTAGCTTTTTTTTTTTTGGGGGGGGGGGTGAAATCTGTTTTGCCAGATGGACTGTAGACATCAAGGTATGTATTGACTGTATTCAAGTCAACAAAGTGATTTCTGCATGAGTGTGTGCAGAGAAAGCTGATCTGAAATCGCAGAGAGGAAGGTAAAAATACTCAGATGCTTACAAAAAGATTGTCCTGAATAGGAATCAAGGCATTATATAAACCTTTTTTTAAAGTTTTTATAATTTTGTACAGTTAATGTATACTACATTTTTTAATGACATAAAGGTATTTTAAGAAACAGTTACTGCAGTGTAAAGTTATTCTATAACACTTGTGCTTTGTGAAAATTCATAGACAAAGGTATGAAAAACCTGTAGCCTATGTGATGTGAATTTTCCTTTGACTTTGGCTTCTGCATACCTTGGAAAAGCTACCAGAGTTAGCCTACTGAGAAGTTATTCCTTACGGTAAGGCTTTTAGATGACAGGTAGCCAAGAAACCGGCTCTTTGCACCCTCTGAAGCTCTGCTTAGATGTTACTTTCCTGCCCACGGGTTGTTTCTGGCTGACACGGCTGGCAGTCATCGTTTCATCTGGATAGCCGAGAGTGATTTCTATCTATTGTACTACTTCTAAGAACTAAATAGATGCAAGTACCTGACACCTTGGATCGTTACAAAGTAAACGTTTGCAGATTTGCACGTCAGCTATAGAGTTAGTGGATGAAAACTTCGCTCTTGGGGACCCTGTGATGGTGTGCTGCCTCTGGAGCAGTAAGTCTGCGCGAGCCTCTGCGCAATGGTGCGGGAGCCAGTGGAGGTGCTCGTAGGCGAGTGAGCGGCGCCAAGCTCACCCCAGGGGAAGCAGGAATTACCTCGGAGCCTCGTTCAATAACTAGGAAGGGGTAAATGGGCCAGAAACAAATGCATTAAGCCTGGAAAAAAAAAAAAAATGGGTGTTTAAGTAACAGTTTGAGAACGGTTAGCGGGTGAATAAAAGATTTTTGATGAGGGATGCAGAACACCGCGGCAGAAGTGGCCCCCGCGTTCCAGCCGCTGCCGGCTGCGCCCCGGACCGGGGCCTCGCGGCCTTGCCTCGGGCCCGGCCCCGCGGGCTGGCCGTGGGAGCGGCGCTCGGAGGCGGGCGGCGGCGGCGGAGGAGGAGGAGGAGGAGGAGGAGGAGGGGCGGCCCGGCGGGGCAGCCCGCTCCGCCCCGCAGCCGGCGCCGCGCCCGGCGCCATGGAGCGGCGGCGGCCGAGGGCGGCGCGGAGCCGCCATGCGCGCCGGGCTGCGGGGCGCCGGGCTGCGGGGCGCCCTCTGCGGCTGCCTGCTGCTGTGCGGTGAGCGGGAGCCGCGCCGCGCGGGGAGAAGGGGGGCGGAGGCGCGGGAGGCTCCGCGGGGCCGCGCCCGCGCCAGCGGCCCCGCCGCGCAGGGGCCTTGTCGCGCGGGGAGCCGCCGGCGGGGCAGCGCGCAGCCCTGCCGCGGGGCCTCGGCCGGGGCTGGCGAGCTGCGGTCGGATTTTTTCCCGCCGGTGAAGGGTACGCGTACCTGCACGGTGCGCTTGGTAGAGCTCTCACCTCCGGAAACATCTCGGGCTTCTCTCTATATGTTTTTTAAGTGGTGCTCGTTAAACGGAATGAGCAGCAAAGGCATTTTAAATGCCAATAAATCTCAATGCTAAGCCGTGCCGTAACGCAGCATGATAATAAATATTGCATATATAGATACAGATTTTTTTTTTTTAATCTTTCAATCCTACACTGAGGTCTGCGTAGAAACACGCTTCACGATCACGTTCCGCAGCTAACCGATCCACACGTCCGTGTCGTTTCGGTAGCGCTGCTGGAGCACCTGCTCGCAAAAAATGCTGTTTTGACAATCTCAAAGTTCACGTACGCGCCCTGATAGTCGCTCAGTCTTAGGCAATAGCAAGTCATTCCTAATAAACGATGCTGTTATAAAGAGAGCGCTTACTGGAAATGATCGGCGTTAGCTGTTTTTTTTTTTTTTTTTTTTTCCATTGCGTAAGCTCAGGATGAATGACAGGCATTGAGGATTTAACTTAATTGCTAGATTGTACTCAGCCCATATTAAATTCTGTAAAAATTAATACTACTACTAAGGGAGAGGGTGAAGCAGGAAAGGGAAAGACAACTTTGTTTACGTTTTGGATTACTAAGAAGTCACTGGAGAACACACACACTAAAATGTTTTTTGTTTTTTTGTTTGTTTTTTGATTGCTTCTATAGCATTTGGAATAGTGCCAAAGCCCCAAAATGCAAGAATTATTTCAGTTAACCTTCATAGCGTTTTACAGTGGGATCCACCTAGGTTTCACAAAGGAAATCTAACTTACACTGCCCAGTTTAAGAGGTAAGTCTGGAGGAGTGGTACCTTTTCTCTCTCTTTTTTTTTTTTTTATTTATGTATTTATTTGTAAGCTGTCTCAGAAATTCTCATTTTACAGCTGCACGTGCTCGTGTTCCCTCCTTTGCAAGAAGGTGGGGAGCTGTATCTTTGCCCTTGAAAGGCTTCTCTTCTGAGCTAACCATCAGGGCAGAGGCAGCTTGCACGCCTTCTACCTCCAGAGCTGGTTTGTACGTACTTTCCGGGAGCTGGAAGCGCATTTTAATATTGGCTGTTTTAACTATGCGCATGTTTTTGTCTGTCCAGGAGTTGTTATCTGCCGTTCAGCAGACTTAGTCCTGCTGAGCGTGTTTACATTGCCTAGCCCTTGGTCAGCACCGGCTCCGGCGTTTTGCCCTGCCTTGGCCACTGCCACCAGGGCCGGCTGCTTGTCTCTGCCCTTAGTAGAAATTTCTGATGAACTGCAGCCAGGCGGCTTTTCGGCTGAGTGCCTCTACGCTTAGCACGCGTTTTTCCAAGGTCTGGCGGGTTGCTTTAATTTGGATTTGGCTTTGCCGCTGCATCCTTCCAAGTCAATCTTTTCCTGTAGGAAAAGGTTTATATGCGGATGTGATGCAAATTCCCTAGCCCGGAGCTGGAGTCCCTACCTGCTTCGGTGCTTGGAAAAAAAAAAACGCATACGTTGAGTCAAAGGTCTCACAGTCCTGCAAAAGGTTGAATTCTTTGGGGGAAAACAGGGACAGGAAGTAAAGCTGAGAAGGAAACACCCGCAGGTGGGTGTCTGCTGAGGAGAAATCTCCAGAGCGCTTCCAGCTGGCACGGGTGCAGGCCGCCGGAGTTGAAAGGAGGTTTTCCTGAGTGCTGCCAGCAATCACCTATCGACCGCCACATCCCTGGGTAGACATCTGATGCAAAACAAAAAGACCGTTATCCTGTGCCGCGTGCTTCCCAGGCGGCTCTCGCTCACGTAAGGGGAAGCTAGGGATGGTTTCGAGGAAAGTCAGAATTGCATCTAAATGTCTAATACCTAACGTCTTGTTGAATCAGGTTTTGTAATCACTATCAAGAAAAGGGTGTTTATTTTCTGAATCATAATCTTAATCACTAACTTCACAAAACAATATATTTATAGATAAGGGTAAAATGCACAATGTGCATGTGCATACCACTAATAATGATTCATGTGCATTTGATCTAATCTCTCACATTCGTAAGTCATAGTTGGTTGTGTTAACAAATAGATCTGCTGCTTTTCCAGTTAATTGGGAGGAAAGGTATTTCATCATATATAACTTATGCATCAGATACTTTTTTCCTCCCTCGTCTTCCATACAGCAGCAGTCTCCCTAAAAGCACATTTGAAAACTTGAGCACAAACACGGGACTCACAGAGTGCGATGTCTCTTCCCTGTCTGCATATGGAGACTATATTTTACGCGTCAGAGCGGAGTCAAAAAATGAACAGTCAGACTGGGCCATCATCAGATTTAAGCCGATGGATGACAGTAAGGATTTTTCTAATCTTCCACTACAATATTGTTTTCTATAAATGCACCTTTACTATTCAGCTCCCTACAAAAATCTGTAACATGCAGATCATTGTAAATATACTTAACGTTGAACTATAAAATTCTAGTTGGAACACTTTTCTGAGTTACTTTCTTCTTCAATGCTGTGTTAGGCAAAAGGCTTTATATTTCTGTTTTTTATTAAAAAATACAACAGTTGGACATGGAAAGCTCAGGTTTGAGTCAATAAACAGTCTTCAGTGCACAAGACTGTTGTTCCAGTGAGGCTTTGCAGCGCTGTGTGAGAAGCAGTTTGCACACTGGCACTGCCGTGTGTTAGTAACGGAGGCATTAGCCGCGTTGCTGTCACCTGAGCCTGGGAGTTGGGGACTGGTCCTTGCCAGTGCACATCCTCGACTTCGTTCATTCTTACTCTGCTTATAGTCTAAAATAATTTGGTTTTGCTTATGTAATTAATGTTAGCCAGGGTGGTGTGGTTTGTTTCGTTTTTTTCTCCTCGTAACTTTTAATGGGAAACCATGCAGGAGGCTTCTGCTACACCTTGTCTTCCAGAAACGCTTCTCAGAATTCTTCCTCTCTCTCTCAGCCTTCGTTTGCTTGAGTTTCGTCATTCAGTTCCTTGGATTTTGGAGTGTAATTTTACAGTTTATAGCCTCATTTGTCAATATACTTCTATTGCGTTTCCCTCTCCCAAAGCAGAGTGTTGAAATTGTTTAATCTGGCTAGAACAGAAGCACTGAAGCGCAACATTGCAAAGAAGGAAAAAAATTGCCGCATTGTCAGTATAAGGTTAAGCCAAAAGAAAGAGTAATATAAAGTATGGATTTCCAGAGCAAGCAAACTTGTAAATCATTAATGGAGTTAGTTTGACATACATCTGAAAGAGAATGTAGCCTTCTGAGCAGGCTGGGCTTTGAAAAGGCAGCCAATTCGTGAGCTGAGAAAAGCAGGATGTAGTAAAACTCACTGGAAAGAAAGACCTGGTAGTACTGGCTGAATCTCTGAGGAGGACCTAGGGATTTTTGATGTAGTCTTAGAGAGCTTATCTGAGCAGGGCATCATGATAAAAAATATCTAGTATTGCTTCCCTTGCAATGCTCTCTGCGGATGTGTTTTGTTTCTTAAAAGAATCCCACACTGTAGTATTATCGCAACAGCATAAGAGACCAGATATACATAATTTTTCAAAAGTTCAAAACAATATTCATGAGTCTGATGCGCATGTGACATCAGTCTATGATCCAACAAGCAGATTTTCTCAAATTGAAAAGCACCTATTTTGGGAGGAATACACAATTGTCTGTAAAGCGAGCTCTTCCTCTCTTAGACACTTTTTAGTGGGGCTCTAGCAAGGCAGACCTTTATTAGAGGCACCTAAGGCAGAGTTGTCCTGTTGGAATAACAGGAGACTTCAATGGAGAGGTCACTGCAGATGCAGCTTCGCTGGTGACCCAGCTACTCTTGCAGTAATTCAGGTAGTGGCACAAAAGCATAGGAGAGAAAAGCCATTTTCAAAATATGAAAATATAATATTCAGTCTAAGGACCTCAATCAGTAAGACCAGTGAGCCGTGTACAAAAATTCAGATGTTTCAGTTTTTCAAAGCAATCACAGTGAACGAAACATTAAAACACACTTCACCAGAGTGTTTCCTCAGGAAAGACTGGTGTGGCAACAGTTCATCTCAGAAGAGGAAGTGAGCAATAACACCCTATGCAAATGGTCTTACTTCTTCCAGGAGTGACAGCAGCTGGCAAGGGAGAACTGAGTAAATTTAGTGTATGGGAAATGTAGTCTGTAAAAATATCTGTTACTTAACTGTAAAAATAAATTCCTCTGATGACCAGTTTTGTAAGGAAAAGGTTTAATTGTCTTTCACCTGTGAGAGGAAATTACTCTCTTCAAGTACATAAAAAGGTTTGACGCATAAAACATGAAGTGTCACAAGGTGCATAAAAATGTCAAATTGAGAACTGTGTGAGACTGAGTTCTGTTGTTTCTTTTTTTCCACCATTCTCATACATAGCCATCATTGGGCCACCTGATGTAAAAATGAAGTCAGAATCTGGGTCTTTGCACGTGGACTTCATAGGCCCTATTGCTGAACATAAACCTGACAAGTGGTCCTTAAAGCAGTATTATGGCTCATGGAATTACAGAATACTATACTGGAAGAAAGGCAGCAAAAAGGAGGTAACTTCTGCTCAGTTGTTATTCTGACTACATTTTCCAGGCCTGACTTTGATATATATGCTCTTCTGGGTAAAATGCTGTACTGACAAGTTTCTGAAAGCTAGCAGTAGTGAAATAAAACATCTCTCTCTACAAATTACAATGAAGTAAAGTCATTACTGCTGGTATTTAGAGCGGAATGGCAGATGATCATGTCGTTAAACAGTAGCATGGATGTAATTTGCCCTTTCCATAATCAAAAATAATTGCTATGTTATGAGAGTTTACTCGCTCAGTTTGGCAGTGCATTTATTTTTGCAGGAGTACACAGTGCTGTTTTCCACACTCAATCTGTGTAGCTCACACACAAAAGCAAGGGTAAACTTAGAAGCTGTGACGTCGGCAGTGTCCGAGAATACAGCAATAAGCTGACCTAAATCCAAATCTCGTATCGCTTGGGTATTTGTGCCACAGCAGTTTTTGAAGAACTCTGAGCTCTGAATATTACCATGGTTGGTGCCTTACATTTCCTGTGGTCGCCTTCCTGCAGCTTTTCACCTCTTCATTTTCTACGAGTTGTAATTCACTTTCTTCTTTTTCCCTTGACAGATGTGTCCCTCAGCTCAACAGATTTCTCCTTATAGGATGCATGGAGAAAGATCATAAATAATATATTAATTACAGGGTCATAAAGACTATTACATAAAAAAAAAAAGAAGCACTTTAGCAAAAGATATCAATCACTGCATAATTAGTGCTTTGTACATCAGTACAATTTTCATACTGCAGGGCTTTAGTGCATATTATTCTGATATGTATTTGTTATCCTGCAAAAATCCTTGGCATTCAACTCCAGGAGATAAGGGATCCTCATTTCCCGAAAATGGAAAAGATCAAACGGGCCAGATGACAGAACTTCTGCCTTTTTTTTTTTTTTTTTTTTTTAAGTGAGTGGTTGCTTAAAACATTGAAACATCACTAGCTACATGTCTGAGAAAGAGTCTTATTATATAATGGAGCATGTTGTGGGGATTGCTGTAATGTGCAGCCACCATATAACTGCAGGCACATAACCAATCATGCCTCTAAACAGCAAGCTGCATTTGCTCTCAGTCCACCTAATAGCTTCCACAGTCCTTTTTGCTTTGTCTAGATCTTCCATCCCACATGCTGTGCCTCAAATTAAATTATCTTTGTCCGTAAGCAGCACTCTTAGCTGATCTCCTTTGGCTGGATAGTTGCTTCTGTCTGCAAGCAGATCTCATTAATCGTGCCTCTGTCATGTTCTTTAGCCTAATACTTCATTAATGCATCTAGAATCATCCCTTAAGGTCTCACATACTAGCTACAGGTGAAATGAACATATAGTTAGCAATTATTTTGCATAGATAGGGTGTTTCATTCTGCCTTTAAAAACTTTATCCGTGTTGCAGCTGTAACTGCTGAGGCTTGTACCGCTGAATGGAATACTAATCATTTAGCTAGTCACTCCATCAGACTCCTCATTTTCAAATTTTGTGTGTTCTTCTGTGTTGCTAGGTCATTCGCATAGATACCAAACATAACTCTGAAATATTGTCTCAGCTGGAGCCATGGACAATGTATTGTATTCAAGTACAAGCGGTTATTCCCGAGTGGAACAAAACCGGGGAACTGAGTCAAGAGCTTTGCGACCAGACAACCCACAATGGCAAGTAGGATCTGATGCGGCAGAGCGGTAGAGACGGGGCCGCGAACTGGGAAAGCAGGCGTTCAAAAGGAGCCTCAGCGCAGCGTGTAAACCTTTCGGAAAAGCCGGTGTGCCTTCCTCTGGCAGTGTTTGGCTCTCTGTGCACACGCACCTTTAAAACGGGAGTTTTTAGAAGCGGAACGAAAGCTACAGGCTATATGTCACCGATCACACGATAGCTTGCTTCGGGGCAGGAGCAATCTCTTGATTTGCACAATATGTATTCACGTGCATAATAGATGCTTCATGTAACTTACGTGCTCAGACAGCTGGTGTCTCTGCCCCCGAGTTTACACAAGTTATCGTGGAGAGGAAGCCATCTGTGGGAAGTGTGGGGATGCTATAGGGCTAAGCTTTTCCTTGTATGTTTTTTCCTCATATACTTTTCCTACACATGTGTTATCTGCCAGTGGATATTGGTGGTGGTGGTGTTTCTTGTTAATTTATGGCTAGGCCAGTGCTTAGCAACCGTAGACTGGTTTAAAACATTTATACAGTGATGCATTGCATCTGTGTTCTTGTTACCTATTGCAAAACCCTTATGCGTGACAAGAATTTTTAAAAGGCTCAGTAGTTTAGAAGTTTGCAGGTTTTTGTTCTCTGCTGTCTTCAATTTCTTGCCATTATTACAATTTTTTAAAGAGAGAAAATGGAAGCCTATACTCCTGATAGTGTTAACTTTTAGTTCCTATGCTCCAGAAACACCAAAGAGCGTAAATGTAAGCTCTTCACATGACACCACCTTGTGGGTGGTTGTGTTGGTCTTTTTTCTTTAATCATGTGCCTAATATTGCACATGATTGCATGTAGAATCACTAGTATGTGTTACTGTAAATGTCTAATAATGATGGTTACAAGTTCATTTTATTGAGAGTCTCCTCAGCCTGCTCAGGCTAAAAACTTAAGAGCTAGGACACATGAAGAGCTAAGGCAGAGGTTGAGGGAAAATCAGCTGTAGAGCAGCTTTGCAGAGAGGGACCTGGGGATCCTGGTGAACAACAAGTTGACCATGAACCAGCAATGTGTTCTTGTGGCAAAGGAGGCCAGAAGTATCCTGAGCTGCATTGGGAAGAGTGTTGCCAGCAGGTCAAGGGAGGTGATCCTACCTGTCTACTCAGCCCTGGTGAGACACATTTGGGGTGCTGGGTCCAGTTCTGGGCTCCCAGTACAAGAGAGACATGGAGCTACTGGAAAGAGTCCAGCAGAGGGCTATGAAGATGATTAGGGATTGCAGCATCCCTTATGAGGAAAGGCTGAGAAAGCTGGGCTGTTGGCCTGGAGAAGAGAAGGCTCAGGAAGGATTTTATCAATATATATAAGTATCTGCTGAAAAGATGCAAAGAAGGCAGGGCCAAACTCGTCTTAGTAGTGCCCAGTGACAGGAGGAGAGGCAACGGGCACAAACTGAACACGGGAAATTCCACTTCAGCACAAGAAAACAGTTTTTTACTGTGAGGGTGGCCAAGCACTGGAGCAGGTTGCCCAGAGAGGTTGTGGAGTCTCCATCCCTGGAGATATTCCAAGGATGGAAGGATGCCCATCCTTCTGGGCATGGGCAACATGTTCTAGGTGACTCTGCTTGAGCAGGGCAGTTGGACTAGATGATCTCCAGAGGTCCCTTCCAACCTCAGCCATTCTGTGAGTAAGTATGAGAGGCTATGGAGTCTCCTTTCTTGGAGATAATTGAAACCCATCTGGGCACTGTCCTGGGCAACCTCCTGTAGGTGAACAAGTTTGAGCAGGGAAGTTGGACCAGATGATCCCCAGAGATCTCAGGTGCTTCCAGCCTCAACCGGTCTGTAATTCTGTTTCTTTGTGTCTGTAAACAAAATGACCTATGTTTGCAGTTAAAATTTTGTAGACTTAATAAAGGTTGTTTAATTCCTTAGGAAAAGTGATATTTTGAAAATAATATGCTTAGAAATTAATAACAACAGTTTTAATATTTTTCTTCTGTTTCTTTGCAGGTGTAACCCCTGCATGGATAATTGTCACTGTTCTTTTTGGACCCATGTTGGCTGTTATAATATTTGTTCCCATTTGCTTCTTTTCCTTTTTGTTTCTGTATCGACTGATCAAACATGTTTTCTGCCCTTCATATTATTTCCCACAACACCTCAAAGAGGTTTGTTTATTTGTGTTCTACCTAACAGAGTTAAAATCAGCTTTTTCAATAGAGCTGCCTGCCTCCCAAAGGCTCTCTCTGTGCCAAAACTTTTACAGCTTCTTTCATTTCGCTTTCTTGCATATGCAGCTGATCGTTAGTCAAATGTAAAATGCAGGCTATTCTGAGGGGTTTTAGAGAGTATATGGGGACAATGCTGGTTATTGGTATGGAGGCTAGAGGAACCCATTCTATTATCTGCTTTTATATAGTAAAGAATTGTGTGTGATAAAATTTGCTCTTCTGCCAAGCAATTTGGACTAAACAGAAAAGTCATTCCAATAAGTAGAAAAGATAATGTCATGAACTTTGGTGTAAAAAGGTGAGAGAGTAAGGTGCTTTTCAATGTGAGAAGGGTGGTGGAAGTTAGTTCATTTAATGATTAATTTCTGTTGTTACAAGGTCATAAACTTTGCGTGAATGTTACCTCGATTTCCTTATGTTTTCATCAAGTTCTGTGGCACTACACAGATACAAGGAAAGAGCCATGAAATCAGACTTTAGTGTGTACAACACACTAAAATACTGTCTTTCTGAATTCTTACGCACAGAACACTCCAAAATATTAAAAAGCTAAGAGTTTTATTCCTAAAACAGTTGCATGATTTGTAATATGAAGCCTTATATGGCTTGGAAACAGGAAGTTTTTTTCATTCTAAAGTGGGAGAATAACAGGTGTTAACATGCAGTTCCTCTTTTTAGACAGTGAACAACTGAGATCTGTCTCCATGATCTTGTTTTAGAGTTACAATTGCACATTCCTCTCCTGAAACAAAGCTTTTTCCCCAATATAATAAAAGTCAACTTCAGCAAAGAATTTGGCAAGGTCTGAAAATTCAAGATAAAACGAGAGCAATGAACATTAGCTGTTGAGGAATACCACTGACCCTTGTTACCCAACTAGCAACTTAAATGCTGTATCAGAATCTCCTCCAAGAAATAGGACTATACAGAATACTACATTGGTAAAGTTATCATGCTATACTAGTCCAAGTTTTATGCACTTCCTCTTGGATCTATCGTTCTGACTCATTTAGAGTTCAGCAGACTTGAGCTTTATAATTGATTTAGCACAAATCTTGCGCTTTAAGTTGAGCGCACACAGCAGTAGTTGCTCTTGCTGAACCTGGAACTCAGCTGCTGAGAAGCCAAAATTGTTTTGATTAATACAGGATAAGGTAGAACTTAATTTTTACTCTCACATTTCTCACTAGAAAGGGAAACATCTTCATTTTGGGCTATCAAGTGGAATTGGTTAATCACAGCAAATTGTCTAATAAAGCTCAGCCACGCTTAACTAAACTGATATTATCAAAGGCAATAGTTTCACTACATTTGAGATTGCTGATTAGTGAGAGAGCATTTCAAATCACAGTTTAAGAGACTAAGGCTAGTAGTAATAATACTAGTATTTTTTTTAATTACAATGAACAGAACTGTTGATAGAGCCGCTTACTTTCTTATGTACGGTATATTAAAACTGAAGAGTCAGGTCATAGGAAGAAAATCCAGTTGTACACATCCAGCTGCCACCAAATAAATGAACTCCCATGTGAGCTGCCAAAATGAATGGTTGCCCTATTATTGCTAGGTTAAGTTGGTGTGCTGCTTTTGTGCTGGTATTCAAAATACAGTCATGATGTCCTGTGAAGTCCAAGGAGATTCTTGAGTCTGGTTCCATTTTAATAAGAGAAAAGGGCATGGGAGGAAAGTTGTGACATTTTAGTACCAAAATTAAGTCATCTTTCTCACTGAACTACCTAGCTCTGCAAATTGCCCTCCATCTCCTTTACTTGCATTAACGGTCATGGTTTATGTTGACATTTAAAGCTACTTGATGTCTAAGCTAACAACTTTCTGAGAAGGCAGGAACAATTCACATCTCATGGAGCTGTTCTACAAATCTCTCCGTGGATGACTCCTTTGCCTACAGTCAATTCACCATTTTTAGTCTTTCCTTCCAAACAAAACCTAGGTACTTTATTTTTTAAAACGAAGTTTATATTCCAAAGAAAGCACTGATCTCAGGGATATATTCTTATAAATACAGGCACTTCATAACATGTTAAAGTGAGCAGAGAAATCGTTACGTTATCACCAATCCAAAATTTCCAAGGATTGGTAAAGCCAACTAATAGGTAGAAAACATTAGAAAACAAATTTCTAGGCAGATATGGTATGGTGCCACCTAATTCTTGTTTCCTCTTCCCTTCACAGTTTTTGAGCAAGCCTTCTAATGGTTCGCAGTTCTTTTCTCCAGTCCCCCAAGAAGAGCATCTTCTTTGTGACAAGTTAACGGTTATTTCAGAAAAATCCCAAAATCAAAGTGAGGAGATTATGGATGAGGCCAGCAATACAACAGAGCAGCTTCAGGACTCTGAACAAGAATTTTCTAATGTAAAAGTAGTACCAGCTTCAGAAGGGGACTAAATGCACTCCTCATACTTCACTCAGACTGAAAGAAAAGCAAATAGACTACTATGTTTAACTTCTGCATACTGCATATTTAAGAGTAAAAATTCATATGCAAGATTTTGTACATAGACTTTTCACAGAATCATACTAATTTTTAAAGTACAAGAAACATGGCTATACATGAGGAATTAAATGATATGTAAATTTTTGCCACCATTTTTGGTGTCTCATTCTTAAGTTATCACAATACCTACGACTCCATTTGTTTTTTAAATTAATATCATAATATATAATACTAGTTAACTTTGATGTACTATTTATTGAAAAAGCTAATCAAAATGGCCTACTGTATAAGATTTGTAAAGGAAGATCATATTTTGCAAGGAAAGAGCTGATCTTACATTTTTTTAATGAGAAATGGTGTGTATTTCCTAAGATATCTCTATTGGCATAATCTTTCTGTTGGATTTTTACCTGATGCTCAAATACAAAGTTACTCACAACAAGTTATGTACCATCTTAATAAACCAAACACAAATACTCAGTGTTTTGCATTGCAAGGTGTTATTCGTACTTCATCGCCACGGACAATAAGCAGTACGCTGCCAGATAGCCCTCTCGGTTCCGGTACCGCTGTCAGTCCCCTGAGCATCTGCGCTGTTGTTTCTGTGATTTCTGTAATTAAATCTTGCCTAATCCACTGAAGTCTGTGAAAAATTTTGCAGCTAAAGCAGGAGTTAAAAGGTAGGATCATTTCCTTTATCTGTTGATGTTCGGTCTCGATTGAAGAAAAGCGAACACAGGCAGGCGTAACGCTCGTGCTGCGTAACGCACACCTGCCTAGTCCTGCTCATTCCAGTCGAGGCTATGGCCACACCAGTATCAGGGCATATTGTACGGCCTTTGCACTGTGCTGTAACCCTTTGAGTGCTGCAATTTTTTTTTCTTTCTTTTTCCTTTTTTAGCCTGAATGAAGACAAGGAACACACAGCATAGCTAATAGGGCTTACGCTTGTGCTAGCTGGCTGGTCAGCTGCTGTCAGGCAGAAGAGATGAGGGTTGAGATTTCCCAACCTCTTTTCCTCACTCTTTTAACAGAGCTACTTTTGTCTACTTGGCTGCTAATTTTTATGGACGAGTTGGAATTTATTCTCTATCAAATGTGGCTGAAATTGGTCAGTAAGTTCAAAGGTTACGATGAGGGCACAGATAAGGCAGTGCTCTGTGCTGTGCTATGTTACTACAAATTAATTAGTAAGCCAAACTGCGGGCAGGGGGACTAACATTAATACTCATTATACTCTTGGCAATTTGAGGATACAGTCTTCAGACCAAAGCAGGAGGAGTGTGTACAGCAATACATCGCTGATATTTTAGGATGCTGGTTTCCCCATGTGAAAAGAGGAACCGTTTCCCTTCGTGATTTTTGCTGATACTGGTTGTTGCAGAATCATGTAGGAGGAGAGGGAAAGAAACATTTCTCAGAATGTTTCTTCCTCTTTCAACATCTTCAGATGTGGGCAAAGCGAGGATTTGTCCTGACAGCTTTGTTTTACTCTTAACTTTCCTTTGATAGGGACCTACTATCTCTAAAGAACCATAGCTGGTTTAAGTTCATGTGAGCCCATCTTTAATTTACTGGCTGTATCACTATCAACAATCTTTATCTAGCGAATTCCAAAATTAAAATTATACCATGATATTCCAACTGTACCACAACTAGCATGAAATAGGAAGGCATTCCCCAGCTCTGCTGCTCAATAGGTCATTGAAGTTTCCAGAAAGTCCAGAAACCCATATAATCCTTACAAACGTATAACCATAATCTTAGCATGTTCCAGTTGTCTGAGGATGGTAATTTTCCAGACACAACTGTTGGACTCTAACATTGCTAGCATTGTGCTAATATAGATGTCTTGGTAAATAGAGGAAGGCAATCGTATGCCATGCAGAACAGAAATGAAGAGTCCAGAGCAGAATATATTTAATAAAGATCATTCTGAAAGGTTAGGGAGATGTTCTGTGAAATTCAGATTAGCTTATCTGATGCCTAAATTCTTATTTCCTCTAGAGCCAGTCTGGTAGTCAGGGTAGCTCCTAACACTGACAGCTGCTCACTTGTCTGCTCTCTGTTCAGTCCTCTAAACATCCAGCATTTAGGTTTGCGCAGCGTAGCAAAGCGGCGTTTGTGTTGCTGTTTGTAAAGGACTTCTGAAGTGATGTTAAATAGCGATTTGACCTTGTGGAGGACAATGATTAACGCTTCACTGCTGACGTCTCACCTCTGGTGAAATCACTCAGCCACGTTATCCTTACACTGATTCACACGGCTCTTACATGAAGATTATGGTATGCAGATATGACAGGGACAGGAGAGAGGCCCCCAAAGTAGAGAGGCAGGCGTAATGCGTGTACTGACAGAGGAAGCCGGAGAGGGGTAAGGCCCAAAGCAAGTGCAGATAGTACCCAAGAAATGTCAACAACGGAGTTCAACAAAGAGTGAAAATAGGCAAGGCTGTGTATTTTTAATGATTGTTAAAATTTAGCTTGCTCAGGCAGATAAGAGATTTCTTGGATGGCTCCTATTTTCTTTGCTATGTATGAAATTTGGCTATTCTGACACCAGAACCTGGTTTGTGACTAGAAAGACTATTATAATAAACTGAATTTCAGAGCACTTGCGTGTAGTGCTCATTGAAGACTGCCTTGCTGTAAACGTGGAGGATGTTGGTCTCCAGGCACGATCCACGATATCGCAGTGAGCCTGCCATAAACAAGCTAGGTTCTTCCCATATGCACATAAAGAATGATACTTAAAATTCAGACACGTCGACACAAAGAGCAAATACAAAGAACTGCAATAAAGATCTGAAGAATTCACAGCACTATGAAATTCTGATTACATGGATAATGAGAAAAAAAAAAGTATTACACTTAACCTTGGCATTCTCCAATGAGTAGTCACATTAGCAGAGAGGAAGATCTTACCCACGCTTAGAAACTAAGTTTTAAAGAAGATCCTAGGAAATCTGCAGAAGGAACCTTCCACGTGAAGACAACGTCAAAGGAACACTAACTCACAAGAGACCTGTTCTGTTTCTACCATAGAGCCAGTACAAAATTGTCCTAATTTAAACAAGATTATTACCAGTACCAATTATGCTCATCCGGTGATCATCAAATACATCTATTAGGAAGACACCGTTACCTTCTTCCCTATAAAAGCAGTAAATACAAACAATTTGTGATCAAGCTGGTGTGCTGACCTTCACCCAGGGACAGCCCTGGCTCACTTTTCACTTTAACTCTTCACCTCAGACACTTTCTGTTCACCTTGTTTCTTACTAAATTGTCTAAACCAAGCCAGACTTGCACTGCCTGCAGCTTTTACCCATGCTTTGCTAAGCAGCTGTTCCTGGGGATATCCGTTTTTTTCCAGTGTTTTGTTAGGTGATGGACTACGGGCTGCTAAACGAGTTCCAGTTAGACCAAAGGGCTTCATGACAGGAGGTGATATAATCAGAAACTCTAATTCTGGCCTCATCACGCCAATCCCTGGGGATCCCCCAAGTCATATCCTGCAGAAGGCAGCTGTCTGGGACCCTTCTCTAGAAGAACCTCTCTTTCTTTGCTGATTGCAGAGGGAACTAGATGATTTTTTTCCTCTTCAGCAAGGCTAGACCATACTGATACCTCTCAGACAGCTTGAACTCCTTTTCTCTGCAAAGAAGTTAGGCAGCGGGTTGTGACTGGCATTGAGCCAGACATGGCTACAGCCAGGTATAGCCGTGGCACTCAGGAGTAGTTAAGGCTGACTTTTTCTTTTTCTTTTTCTTTTTAGAGGTCAGCTTTTTCTAAGAGCTCTTAAAACCCGTTCAGATTTTCTTTTTTTCTTTGTTTTTTTCTTTCAGATTGACTGAACAGGCCTGGGGGGCAAGCCGTAGCTCTCCATGAGCAGTAGCCCACACATCCACTGCCCCTTTGGAGAAACAGTAATTTAGAGAAGAGTTGACCTTGAACTAAGCTTGTGGAGACTATAATAAAAATGAATGAATAAAATAGCCAAACCTCAAACCTAGGTGTTATGACTAAAAAATGCAGGAGTACAACGTACAGGAGTGTGTTGCTAATTCTGGCATAGTCTGACGGGTTTTTGGTGAAGTAATCTGAGTAAAACAGCTATCCTGAAGGCCTGGGTGTCACTGGAAAATTATTTTACATATGAAATGCTAGCAAGAGCAAGAGGATTAAAGAACAGTGAAGTGGAGAGAAAAGAGGGGGAACAGCCGAGGCCTGCAGTGAACAAGAAGGATTGTTGAAAAGGGCACTAAGATAAGGCAGTAAGAGAAGGAGCAGGAGTTTAGAAGGTCCATGGGAGTGGAGTGAGGCTTTTAGCGAAAGGGGGACATTGGAGCCTATGGCCAAGCAAGGGACTAGGGACGAGATCATCCATCAGCTCCAGGTTTTCTTCTTCCTTCTCCATGCTGGGATCTTCAGACATTTCCCTCCTCTACATGGCCTGGAGGCATCAGAGAAGGTTGTCTGGCTCTGCAGCGCAAGTCTTCATCTATGGGCTGGCCAGAAAGAGCCCATTTTGTTTGCTGAACAAAATAGCCTGGAAGGGCACAAATGGCTTTCAGAAACTCTACGTCCATGACAAACTGTACAAAAAGCTTGCAAACAGCCTCTTAATGAGAAATATACTGTAAGAATTTCTGGGTTTAAGTTCCTCAAATCTTTCTGAAGCAGATTGGGAAATAACAGAATTACTTAGCAAAATGCAGTTTTCCAGTAGTCATCTGTTATTGAATGAGTGGTTACAAAGTGTCTGTGAGAGGCTGTGCTCCCTTCCTTGACATTGCACTGTCATGAAAAAGGAAGGTGAAATTAGCTACTTTTAATTTATAAAAAGTACTGTGAATAATCAACAGGCTCAGCTGACTGTCTGCATGTAATATACTGGAAATTACTCACTTGTACTTCCTAATACAGAGCCCTCTCTTATTTCTTCCTCACAAATTGGATTTCCTTAAGTAACTTTTGCATGCTTTCAAGCAATTACTGTAAAAGAGTGAAGGCATGGAACAATAACGATGTCAAAAAGACAAATGAGATACCACTGGGGAAATACCATAGAGGAGATCCTGGCTCCAGCCACATTAATGTGCATTCACTATTGCTAGGATTTGCCCTGGAGAAAGCACCAAACCAAAGAATCTGTTTAATAGCTTTCAGCTCTTGCATTTTCCAATTGACTTTGACATCATATAACTGATACATCTGCTCCCTTCTTTCAGCTGCCATTGTTTATATCATACTTTTAAAAAGTAGATTGCAATGTCCATGAGAGAGAGACTTTCAGCCCTATAAGCCCCGGGCACAATCCTGGTCCTTGTGAACTCCATGGCAGTTTTGTCAGGGAGGTACCTGGCACTAGAATTTCAGATATTGTTTATTCTTTACCAGACTATGCGAGTAATGTAGTTACAAAGATTATGGAAGTCACAACTGGGAGTTTGCACGTGGGTGATGTTGTCAGACATGCTGACATAACAGCTGGTACCATGAAGCTCTGAAATACACTCAACCCAAGCAGAACTTCCAGAACTTTGTAATGAGATAATGAGGTATCTATAAAGACAAACATTGTAGAGGAATTACAGTTAGGTATTTTGAAGATACTAGCTAGCTCTTATCAAGCTGCAAAAAGACAGAGGTTGTCAGCAGACTGTCCATGTTCCGCAAGTTACATTAAATTTGAGTAAATTCTAATCCCTCTGTCCTTCAAAGCCTAATGTGCCATTCTGACCAGATATCCATGTTTTTTTTCACCTGAGATTTCTTATGTGCTGAAAACATTCAGTCCTCTCACGGCTAAAAATATTTCTGATATTCAGAATGATATATGTACCAAAAATAACTCTTAAACCCTAGCATGTGAGGAGGATCAAAAGGAGAGGAGGGCAAGAGCTGGTCATGAGAGGCCTTGCAGAGCTCTGTAAGTGTGAGAATGCAACACTGGTGCAGGAAATAATATCCTCTGAAATGCACTTAATAACGAAGTCCTGTAGTGTAACACTAGGGAGTCCCCTACCACATTCATCCCTCCAGCTCTGAGCCTACCATTGGGCATTGCTCCCTGCTCTTTTCTGAAGAACAGCTAACATTCAGCACTGGTGCCTGCAGTGCAGGATGTCCAGTAGAAGACAAAACAAAGACCAAGATCTGTGCGGGCGCCACCACTGTATGTAATCTATAAGAAGGGTAATAGCAGACAAAAAAAAACCAGTTTTACTCAATGAGACCTCGCTGATTTTAATCAGAAAAGCCTCAAGGGCTTTTAAAGAAGCGTGACATTACATGTTCAAGGAGATTCTGGTGGAGATGATCATCACTAAATGTGAGGGAAATCAAAAACATGTCTCCAAGAGTCTCTGACTGATATCTAATTTACACTAATCAGGGCTGCAGCAAAGACCAGGCAAGAAGGGCACAGAGAGCAGGTACAAGGTGTGCCATCTCAGCACAAGCATGGGAGCAGCTGCGAGAAACAGGCAACTTCAGCTCTTGGCTTCAACTGCATTGGAGCCTTCCGCAGAAGCAGGGATGGGGCCATCTGATTCCCATGCAGCAAGAGCTGCTCTCCAAACCCTGGGAGCTCCTCCTGGCAACATGACCATGCCCACCTTTTCCCTAAAGAAAAAGTGCAGTTTGCTAGAGCAACTTATAATATTATGACTGATGCCAGGTCTGTTCCCCTTACTCCAGAAGACTCACAGGATCCTATACTACCTTAGCATCTGAAGCCTTCACCAGACACTTAGATCACTTTATCTCTTACACAGCACCAGCAGAAAAAGCAGCAGGGATTGGAAAGTAGAGGACAAGCGCTACCTGGAAGGTTTAATGTAGCTGACTATTTTCTTCTCAAATTATAGCTGCGTCCTGGACAACACCTGCAAAAGTCAGGGAGAAATTCCCACTAGGGGACAAATCTACAAAGATTCAGAAATTAGGATCAGAAAAAAGGGTATAACACCCCAGCAGGGGATATGCAACATAAAAGTCACCAAGCAGCTGGTCAAGCTGAAGTGCAAAATAGTATGAGAAGGAATATTGAAATATTTTGGAAAACTTACACTGCTATTATGTAGCCAGTCCTGGTGTGAAATACCCTGGTTCCAACAACAGGAAAATCTCAGAAGCAAATTCCTTGTAATGTGATGTTTGAAGGATACAGATACAGATCTGTTTACATGGACAAAAGTTCTCTCTGTTGCAGCCCTTTTGTGGAAAATCCCTAAACTAGAAACATATTGTAGTTCATACCATTTTCTTTCGAAGGGGGAGGGAAAAAATCTCCATTTGTGAAGAAGTCAGTGGGGTTTCGTGTGACACAATGCTGGGAAGGAAGCAGCAGAGGGGAGGTTGCTGTTGTTGGTGGGTTTTTTTGTTTGTTTGTTTGTTTGTTTTTTGAATGCATACTTATTGCAATGTTTTCAGCTTCCCAAACTATGTAGGTAAGCTATCCATGTGGAAGGCTATCCACTAGCTATATAACTGGCCACATAAGCTATCCATTGCTGGGAAAAGTCTGGAGAAGGACAACAAAACATGCTCTATGAAGGAAAATTAAAAAGCTGGTATTATGGGCTGACAAAGAGAAGCCTGATGGGGATATAATAGCCTTCAAATATGTAAAACGCTGCTGAAAACAGGAAATGACTAATCTATTTCATATGTCCACGATAGGCAGGGAAGGAGTTACAAGACTGCAACAAGCAGTCCTATTAAGAAAAACTTTCTAATGATGACAACAGAAAAGATATTGAAGATACTGCCTTGGAGGTGGCATAAAAATCTAAAAACAAATGAAAGGGGACAAAAACGACCGGTCCTGCCTTGGGGCTGTACAATGAACTACTGGACCTCCTAAGGTCCTTCCTTTCTGGCACGAATTTTCTATGTTTTTCTAAAAAGATAAAATACTTTACTTGCTTCTTTTATTGTGCTCCACAGTTCACAGGAGAAGAAACAAGCAAAAGATTTCTTCTTTGTCTGTTAGCCAACAAAAATAAATCCAGTGAAGCCTGCATGGCTTAGCTGCTGCCATTACACAGTACACAACACAATATTTCAGTATTGACAGTGATAATCACAGGAGAACATATTGTCTTACCCTGTGTTGGGTTGTCTGTCTATCGTAGATATAGCCTCTCTTCCACCAGAGTGTGCCGACTCACGTTTTTGTCTCTTTCTTCTATAATACCAGTGAGGAAGTTGTGTCCATTTTACAGGAATACGAACTGTAAGCATGGTGGTATATTTATGAGATTTATAATTATTTCTACCAGTAATAAACTAGCAAGTTAGGTGGAGTTCATTTCATGATCAGATTGCAAAATGGTTGTTGTGAAATGTGATTCACATAAATAACTTGCTGTAAAAATGCTTTGCTGTGCAATGTTTGAGGTAACAAATTATCATAGAATAAATTTGGCTCATGGTGAGAAATGCCCTGCAACAATACATTCTCCTGAGACATGTTATAGTCACTCATTTATCTTCTACAAGCTCCATCATAATGCATCACTTGTTTCAGTAACAAGCTCCATCATAATACATCACTTGTTTCAGTAACAGTCCACTCTTGAAGCGCAGAGTATTTTTTTTTTTCTGGTGATGCTTTCATAACTGAGCAACTCAGCCTCATAATATGCTTTTAACCAACCTCACCTCTTTAATATCTGAGTACCCTCCATTCTGCAATTATATATCTTGCATAATTCTGGCAGCCAACTCCTAACTTTAAAGGATTTAGTTTTCTTCCTTCTAGACTTGAAAGAAATGTGCTAAGTACCTCTCTTGACTTTTAGCACTTCCTGACTGTCTATACTGGGCTGTTAAGTCTACAGCTGTGTAGAACAATTCATCCAGTCCACAGCTCCTTCTCAGTAGTCTTTTCCTAGGAGCCTCTTGAAAGTGACTTGCAAGGTGGAAACACTAGCCAAGACCTGGCAGTCACACTCTCAGGCACCAGCATTTTCCGTTGTCCAAAGCCCTCCTCTGATCATGTAGTAAGTGCTGCCACCAGAGCCCATAGCCTGATTTCAGGAGCAGTTGGGTGTGTGAGGAGTCAAGCGAGGCTGTATGAACTGCTCTTAGAGCAGTTCCCTCATCCTATGTGGCCGTCTTCCTGCATGGTCCTCAGATCCATGCAGCTACAGGCTGCAGGCACAACATACATGCTGAATATACATATCTACATGTATAATAATGTAATACATGTCTTTTGTGTAAGAAACACATCGTGTTTCTTATCAGTGTGAATGTGTCTGTAAGTTCACATACGTCAGAAAAGACCACACTTCCAGGAAATACTGAAACTTTTAGGTATCTGCCACATACACAATTTGCACGTGTACAGTAACCCTAGCACTTTTGGGAAGGGGTGGAGCACCCCTCAGGGACAAGTCTACCCTTCATGTGCAATATAACCCATCTTATGATGGGAAAGAGCTGCATAGTACCGGCCTGGTTTGACCCTATAGGACAGGGTGAGTCTTCCTCAGGTGGAGGACTGTGGTATCACTGACACACAATGTGAAGGCCTGTTTTGTAGAAGCCCTTGGCAAAACAATATGCCATTTGGGTTTCTTAGTAGGGAAACCACCCATCTGGAGAGTCATACAGGTGTCAGGAGTGCGGCCAGTCAATGTCAATATTACCAAACAATTATCCACAAAGGACTAATAGAAAACTGGCTGCCACTGAAAAGTTTGTCTCTTAAAAATGGCATTCATAACACGATAGAGCAGAGTTATTATTTCACTTAATTTATTAGAGAGTGCTTACTGCTAAAAGGTTAGATGTGTACTGCCTGTGGCAGTATAATAGCTACATTTAATGTTGCTTTGAAATCGTCATGTTAAGATTTCAAAGATGCTTCAATGATACTAATATAACAACATCTTTTTAACAGCTTCATAAAGCAAATAAGTAATTGCCTTTGTTTTAAAGAACAACTGGTTTACACAAAAAAAACACACAGGAAGTTGTGGTGAAGCTGACAATATTTCACAAACAGATTATGCCCTACTTGTTTTGCTTTCACCACAACACTGCTTTTCCTCACTGATTGTCTGTTGACTACATCATATGATGATCCTGATAGACATGATAGCCCAAAATTATTGATACTCAGTAGCATAACAGTTCTATTATTCACTTACTCAATTCTATAACACAATAAATAAACCTCTGCATTATAAACTTATTGCATTGTATATCTATTGATCAAAAGAGATTAATAATAGAAATTAGAAAGTAAAGTTATATTCATTGTTTTAAAACTCCATATACTACTTTTTTCTTAAAGAACTTGTGCTAAGTACAGGCACCTGTAACATGCTAGATAACAATAGACACTGGATGTTTCAGAGGACATCATTACCCACAGTCTCTTATAATTCTTCAACAAAATGGTATTAGTCTCCTCTTAATCATCAGTCTTTTTGATAATACAGGTTTGCAGCTTTTGACTCCCTGAGTGGGCTAAGAGAGTTCATTCATTCATTTGCAGGAACTAATAGCATCTACATTTCACAAGCCCAGTTTATTATGAACATAATTGTTACATTTCTGACAATACTGGATCCATAGTATTTCACCTTCATTCACATATTTAGGAGCACCTAGAAATGGAATATGACTGAGATACAGACAACTCTCTAAAGGATATTTAATGACTGACTTCCAGTGGAACTACATTGGCACTAGGATCTTCTGAAGCTTTGTTACTGATTGATGTCTTCAGTGACTGATCAAAAGGATGCACACTAGCATTTCTCTTCTTGGTCCCTGAGGACATAACACTTACCATTCTAATTACAATACAAATTCTTTCTAATTGCAGATTAAAAAAAAAAAGCAATCATCAATGTCAGGCAAATAGGAGCAGCAGCAACAGATGTACAAATAGTACTGACATTGTGGTTACCTGTTCCCATGTTGATGATCACCCTAGAAAAGCAACTCATAGAAAGGTTATCACATGAAAAAGAAGATGATGCAGACCATAAAAATTATTTGTCTGGCTCAAATTTTGTCATCTCAGATGGTACTGATGACTTAACTGCTTCATGTGCAGAGCAGGGTCCCTACACCTCTATCTCAGAATAAAACTGATTTTGCTGATTTTTATATCTTGCTTGAGTGGTCTTCAAGCATTTCGTAAGATTTATAGACCAAAAGAATTTAGGCTCCAATTATGCATATCTTGTGTGTCCCCTGCCTGTGTTCCTGGAGAGTCTAGGCTTAGTAGATGTGCTCTAAGTATATTGAATACCCCACAGCAGAAAGGGCGACAGCAGCAGCTACTACCATGTTTATCCAGAAGTATGTCTGGAAGCACTGCTGCTTCCTTACGGAACAAATAATGTTCATAGCGCCTAAGACGTAGAAAATACAGGCCTTCACCTGCTAGAGTTTCAGATCCTCACCTTTGAGTACACTGTTATGCCCACTTAGGAGCAGGTTGTTTTCAGGGGGTAGGAAGTGAAAGGTAACGTCTCATTTTTCCCCTAATTGCAGCTGGACAATCTTACAAAAAATATGAAACAGAAAAAGGGAAGGTGAACTCTGCAGCCAAGAAACTAGGACTCCGGCCTGTGAAGCGAGCGAGCTGAGGTCCAAACGCCACTTCAAGGGCAGCAGCACACATGCCGCACTCAACACTCGCTGCAGCATTCCTCAGACGTTCAAGGAGCAGGGCACACCAGACCAGATCTTCTCCTTTCCAAACAAGTGCCCTAACTACTGAACTCAAGGGATGACATTTCCTCCTCTGTGACTCAGTCTATCCTGTGGGGGGTTGTTTTGGTTTGGTTTTTTGATTATGTATAATGGGACACACTGTCCAAAAGGCCCTTTTCCCTCAGAGTTGTGTGAATGGGTTCTGTCAGCATCTATAGGTTTGGGGGGAAGAGCGAGCTACCAGACAATACAGAGAGGACCTGGATGCAAACGTGAGCACCGGAAAGGCCGCTGAGGAGTAATTTACCGCAAAGCCAAGCTCCTCGCTGCCAGAAGAGGCACAGTTATTTGGGTTTTCTCCGGAAATGCACTACAGAACATCCAAACCCACTCGTTCTCCTTATATAACATCTCCTACTACCACTGCTGCAGGCAAGCCCCCAGACAGACTGTTAATTGCCCCCAGGACGACATTTCTCGCTGTCTTACCACGACACGCCCGCCGACACCCCCTCGACATCCACCGCCATTTCCCCCTGCCTCCCCACCCCACCTCCCGCCGCCGCCGCCGAGGGGCGCGAAGGCTGTTTGCGCATGCGCGGCCGCCCGAGGCTTCCGGGAGCGGCGCGGGCGCCCGCGGTGCCGGGAGCCGGAGAGGGTGGCGGCGCCGGGGATATGGCCGCGGCGGGGCTGCTTTCGTGCTTCCTTTCGTGCCTCCTGGTCGCACTGCCCCTCCGCTGCGCAGGTGGGCTCGGGAGGGCAGGGCGCCGCGCCGCGCCGCGCCGTGGCGGGGGCAGGGGGGGGCGCCTCAGGGCTCGCCGCCGCGGCAGTTGGCGAAGCCGGGTCGGGGCTCGCGCCGCGGCCGTTGGCCAAGCGGGGTCGGGGCTCGCGCCGCGGCCGTTGGCGAAGGGGGGGGTGGGGGCGTGCCCAGCCCTCTCTCAGCCGTGTGGCCCCTGGCGGCGCCGCGGAAGCCGCCGCTACCCGTAGCCGTGGGTCGTGTTTTGTGCGTGGGCTGCGCGTGTGCATAGCCTGCCGGCAGTACGGGGGCTGCGGTGTAGGCACAGCTCAGAGGGTGTAAAAGCAGCTCGGGGCCTTGGGTCTGAACTGAGTGCCTCTTCTTGAGTGAGCAGGGCCTGGTATAAATTAGCCACACGGTGTTTTGGGTTTTACTGTAGAGGATACATTCAGGTAGTGGTCGCAATCCGATTTGTGTTGAGTTTGCCTGATACATATGAAAAGTAGTGACTGTAAGTGTGTTGCAAACAGGTTTTGGAATTGTACTGATTTGCTTGAAAGGCATCCCTGCTTAGCTTGGTAGAGCATAGAGTATAAATAAGGAAATAAGAGAAGTGAGATTGCAAGAATTGAGGATTTTACCTCATGTGATAGCAACATGTGCCTTTTGTTACATCTTTAAGCAGAAGGAAACCATATGTTGCTCAGAACCGACTTTTTTGAGAGAGGTGTCAAACATTCCAGATAAGCCTTAGATTACCTTCCCGCATATTTACAGTACACAGCAAAATGCAGCAGAGCATATTTGGGTGTAGCTAGTTTGAATAACGGAGGTGTTTCAGCTATGGGCTAGCGCGTGTGTGTGCTTCTGAAACTGGGCTAGCCTGAGTTCCAATACGTCTGTGTAAGATTGCGTTGTTCCTGTTTGGTATACCTAAAAGAAGGCTAGAGGCCATTTTCTGGGGTCCATATTTTGTGGTAGGATTCAAGCAAATAAGCAGTTTTGGGACCTCTTCTTTTTCTTCCTTTCAGCTTTTTGGTATCCTCTGTTTTGTAAATGAGCACTTAGTGCATCACCTCAAATTTCCAGTCCCAAATTGGAAGTATTGTGATACATGTGGCTACTTTGATTAACCCACACATTTGTAGAAAATGAGTAACATGCCACATACCACAAGGATTAGAAGAAACTGTCTTGCCACAGTGACCTCTTCTGCCTTGCTAAAAACAGCCGTTCCTTTCTGCCACTCCTGGTTGAAAGTTCTTGCAGTGGCCTTGGTTCTGTAGAGAATGGAGCCAAAGCAGTTTGATTGTCTCAGGTACCGGTTTGGTTGTTATTTTTTGTTTTGTTTTAGTATCACATATAATAGATCTCCTTTCCTTTGTATGCTAAAAGTTGAGTTAAAGTTTCCATTGGTTCCACCCACGCACTTAACAAGATGCTCTACTTTGCTCTCTCCTGAAGGGGTATATTTGTCTTGCTAAAACTAGTGTCTTCTGTCATTAGATGCTCTTTTGTTAGGCTGCCATGTTACATAATCTTCATTATTTTCAACCATCACTTATTGAAAATATTCAGTAGAATTAATAAATTTCCATTTATTCTTTGAATATCACTAATCTATGATATTAGAACAAATTTTTATTTACTCAAGTTTATTAAAATATGATGAGAAGGAAGACAGAAAATCTTGCTCAAATTTTTTGTCTTTAATCTCTTTTTATGACAATCTAATCTCTTATAATAGTATTCACTACCAAAGTGTTGTGATGCTTTGCATCAGGAAACATGAATTGATCTTAAATGTGACTGCCTTTAATCAAGAGTAAAATAAGTCAGCAAGAAGTCTTGCTAACTTTAATCTGATTTTCATTTGTTTATTTATGAAAATTTTGACTCTAATCGTCTAAATATCTAAAATACTAGGTTTATCTGAATTTTGGCTATCCTTTTTGCTCATCATAAGATCGTGCTTCACACATCTATGTAAGCACTACAATTATAGTAGGCATTTATATTTTTAACACTTAATTAAACTATTTCAGTATGATTTTCCAGCTTATTAAAAGTAGTTGCAGTTCACTGTCAAAATGGAAAGATATATTAAGTGGGGATCTGTTAATGATCTATGTGATACAATAGTAAATGCTTATTAAATCCGCATATGAGCGGAAGGAGCTTACAGTTGTTCTGAAAAGCAGGAATAGAATTGGGAAGTATCTTGACAAACTGGAGAAACAATCTGGAAAAAGTACAAAGATCTCGAATAAGCACATGTGCAAGGCTCTATGTTTAGGCAAATACAGAATGAGAAGGGATGGTCTAAATAGTAGTTCTGCCAAGCAAAGATCCAGAGCTACTGTCTCATAACTTCTGTTCAAAAGCTCTAGTGCCGTGCTGTAGAAAGTCCCCAAAGTATTGAAGTGTAGCAGTGCTAATTAGAGTGAAAAGGTTGGGTCATGTATCTTTTAAACTAGACTTCCATTTATAAATCTCAGCTGGAGCATTGTGACTTTTTGGAGTATTCTTTTTCAAGAGAATTCAGCCATTTGCAGAGAATGCAAAAGAGAAAAATGAAAATCATTCAGAGAGCAAGAAAAAATGACTTACCAAGGAAAACTAAAGGAATTGTTACTTCCATTCAGTTTTCTCTTCTTTCTTTTCTTGTATTTAACCTGGTCTTCAAATAAATAGAAGTCTGAAGTAGTGTGTTTTAAACCCATGTAGTTTTCCTCTATGATATTAATGTGCCTAGAGGAGATCTAGATTAGACTTCTGGTTTAGCAGTCTGTAGACCCTTTGTTGTCCATGGACCATGAAAAAATAACCAAGCAAGCATCCTTGTGAGGAAACTTAGATCTGTTCTGCAGAGATCCAGACTTCCAATAGAAAATATTGTGAAATCTGATTTGGGAGTGCTTTACTTTTTTATTTACAGAAAGCTTTTCCTAATCTCTAATGGTAAAGATAGTGAAATATTTCGGTAGATTGGAGACCTGTAAAAATAGATGATGCAGTGATGGAGACCACAAAACTTCTCTGCATAAACATCTGATGATGTAGGTAGAATTGGCCAGCTACTTTTTCCAATGTGAAATGTAGGTGATTTTTCAAGGTTTCTTTCAACTCAGTTTCTGTGCTTCCACTGTGTGAATAGATTACTAGAAACTGTTAAAATGTGAATCATTAATCATTACCTTTTAACAGAATTCAGCCAAGGATATTCCTTGAATTATGAATTTATAGTTAGCTCTATGATCATATCAGTTTTCCTTACCTGCAACAGGAGGTGGAGTGAACAGATGAAAGCAGTGTATTTGGGACCTGAAACCTTCAGTAAGTAGTTATTTGGATTTGGGGAAGAAATTTGATGTCCTAGTGAGGATAGCTGTTTGGATTATCAGGATTGTCAGTCAAGACTGGGAGATCTTTTTGAAGTGGCAAGGGCAAGGAGGAACGTACCTACTCAAATTCAGGATAGATCTGTAAGGAGTGTGTTGTGGTTTTTCTGTGTTTTTGTTTGTTTTTATGTTTCATACCTGATTGAGCCAAAAAGTTCTCTCATCCAGCACTTTCTCTTTAGTGGCTTTTAGTGGAGTAAGAAAGAATATACAAGTAAATACAAAGTGCACTTCACAGCTTTCTGTTATAGGCTCTGTAACTTCGAGACTTTGTATTTAATAGCACTCTAGGGATTTTTTTTTCTGAGCAGAGCCAGGTAGAGTGTTTAGCACTCATTGAATCCAAAGGAAAAGAGTTCGAGTTCGACAGCTTAACGCGGCATTGAATGAAGTAGCAGTTCATCTGAGAGTTAGTGATACTTGTTTTGATGCTTCCTGCTCTATGTTAAAGAGACTGCAAACAATCTTTTCATGTTTGCCTTTCAGTTGTCACTCATAACTTGCCTGTAGTCTGTCCTATCCTTTCCTTAGCCTGCTTTTCAGGCTGGAGAATCATAGTGCGATTTCCTCTGGGACAGAAGCTGTTCTGTACCTTGGGTTTTCTTTGTCACCCTTCTCTACCTTTTCTCATTCTATCATCTACTATTTTATGGGAGGTGAACGCTCTAAAGCAGCACACAGTGTTGAAGGTAAAAGTACTTCATGAATTTATATAACAACATTGATCTTTCCATATTTCTTTTCTTTCCCTCTTAATTCTGTATCATTTTTTTTCCTGCTTTCTTAATTGCTGCTGATCATGGAAATTGTACTTTCTGAAAATTCTGTTAAAGATATAAGATCTTCCTTGAATGGTTAATGCAAGTTACTTTTAAACTTGTAATGGATCTTGAGTTAAAGTAACAGGTAATATCTCTGACTAGCGTATTTCTGTTTATCTGTGTTCTGGAAAGGCTATCTTGTGCAACCAGAAACAGCTCTTAATGCTTGGTTTCAGCAATTTGTAAGGAGGATTAAAAATGTGGTGTCATTTAAACTTGCCCAATGAAGTAGTCAGAGAAAGAGATAGTCATATCAGAGACTTATGGTAGTCTTCTTTTTGGTCCTATTACTAAAGCTGTTCTGAAATAAATCACTCCTAATTTGCTGTGAGTGCTCTTATTCCAGCGTTGAAATACTACCTCTTCATCCAAAATGGTTGTGACAAAATGCATTGTAAGGTACCTCTAATATGGAATTAGAGGATTTATACAAGAATGGTTCTTATTTTTATGTTACTCTGCTGCTAACTAGTTTATTAGCCAGATAAGCCTCAAAGTGTACATTCACACAAATATTGTGGAACTATTACAAATCTCCTGACAGGAGACTAATGTCTCCTGTATTAGTCTTCAATTAATTTCCTGAAAAGTTTCATACTTTTCCATGGCAACTAACATTACACTTCATTGCAAAAATAGTCTGTGTTGTGGCTGGAATAGTGTTGGATGAACTTAATTTCCTTTACAATAAAACTTGAAAGTTCATAAGCTACCTTTTATATTCCTTCTGGTGAGATTACTAGTGGTTTCCTTCTTCTCTTTGCAGCTCGTGAAAGAGATGCTTTTGATGCCTTTTGTCCAGCTAAGAAGGGAAAATAAATTTTGATCTCTTATAGAACTACTGAATATGTCTAGTGCTCTTATATTTAATGTTTAGATGGAGGAAAAACATACTACTCAGTAGATTTAATATAAAGATAGTATACAGCCTATTGAACTGTAAATATCAAGTTTACAGCTGTTCCCTTCCTTGTTCATCTGTGCCTCCCACACCTGCCCCAGTAGTAGTCAAATTTAAAGGTTTTCGTTTCATAAATGAATTGAGGAGAAATAAGTATATGAATTTTTACTGGTTGTTTTGTAAGAGTATTTAAGAAGTATCTTGATGGTTATAATGTTTTGTGTGATTTTCAGAGGTATCTGTGTTGGCTCCTTTCCTTGGGAATGCTTGGACAGAAAACTCATAATTTCATTGAAAGGCTTCAGACAGATGATGTTTATAAAGTAGGCTTAGTGGGTGGGAGCTTACTTTCCCCTTACCTCACCCACCTGCACCTTTGAAACATTAACTTTAATGATTGAATTGAAATTCATATTCCATGATATTTCCTGATTTTAATCTCAGCACTTTAATTCCTTCTTAAATATCCCAAGGTTTTACAGATTCATTTGGAAAATCAAGAGGAAATGTCAGAATCCAGAGCTGTGTCTTTACAATAGTGTTTATGTTCAAAGGCAGGATATGATCATTTGCTGTGATATTTGCCAGCTTTTGAAACAGTTGGCAAATAGCTTAAAACATTACTTGGAAGTCTGATTCAGTATGTGGGTTTTTTTGGTTTTTTGATTTTTTTTTTTGCAGGGGTGTGACCTGGGGAGAAAGTGTATTTACTAGTTAGAATATAAATCTTGAAACAATTCTATTTCCAGACTTCAACTTCCCCACCTATCCTTTAGTTTTAATTCTTATTGTAAAGCTTGATAACTGTGTATGATATAAGGATTTGAAAGCACACAAAAGATGCTATGGAAGTGCTGTGGATTTTTTTTTATATATATATATATATACACCTAAGACAACAAAACCAACGGTCTTAGCGGAGAGTAACTTTTCATTTTTTATTAGTTTTAGAGCTCTGTAGGTGCGGTGTGGATCTCAGCTAATATCATGTTAACTAATCCTGTCTTCTTACAGTTTACTTCAAGACTTGATGTTGTTAAATGTAAAGAACCTACCTCAGGACTCTCCTGTTATAAAGACTTCTCTTCAGTACTCCAGTGTCAGGTTTTTAAACCTAGTGTGTATGATGGTGCTAGAGAATTTAGGAAACTATCAGTTTCTATCTGCTTTAGGAAGCTTTTTAAAAGACAGTGGTTGAATTATGTTCTAAAAAGAAATGGTCTGAAACAGGTTTTCAGTAAAACTGTCTAGTAAAATCTTTATTACGAATAAATATTTGAACGGAGATTGAATGTATGAAAGATTTTTTTAATCTCTGCAAGTTTACAGAGAAAAGCACTCTGTGTTTAATGTGAAAGACATCAATCTGTTAATGTTTCTGTAGGGCTAACATAGAAAAATATTACTCTGAATCACAACCCTTAAATAATTTTCTGCTGGATTATAAAGCACTGAATGTTACAAAGCAAGATAATAAAGTACCTTCTTGAGTTTAGAAGAAATTCCTAACAATCTGCTTAAATATATATTAGCATTTTTTTTAATAAGAATAGGACTACTACTTAGATACATTGCTATGTCACTGAGAAGAAAGGAAATTGAAGTTCTCTGGGCATTATTGAAAGGGTAGACATTTATGAAGTAGCATACATATCATACACCAACAGAGAAGGAGCTTATGGGAAGGAATTTTCTCTGAATTTAGTGGCACACATGTATTAGACATATTATACTTAGCATCTTCTTCATGAAAGAAAACATATTATTTTTTCTAGGATGATTGGCTGTGAACTTGGAGAGACTTAAAGCAAGCACATGAAAACTTTTTGTATCCTAAACAAAACATAATTCAGTTGCCTGAAGTGTATTTTTCTTGATGTTAATGTGGCTCTAATATTTTCTAGTAAGGAGACCTTATAATACTTACTATGAAATTATTCTGAGGGCAACTCTATGAAATTAAGAGCCTGATTTGGTTATTTCTGTGCACGTGTTCTTGCTCTCTCTAATGCACAGGCTCCCTCTCCCACATTCTCTCTCCTCCTCAGTCTTCTGTGCACCCTCTCCCTCCCTCCCTACTTGCACTTTTTCCCTCCCTCCGTCTTGCTTGTGCTCTCTACCTCCATCATATAGTAAGTAGTAGTAACCTTTAAATAAACAATTAACTCTTGCTTTTTTTTTTCCAAATGTGCATCTCTGACAAGTTTGTGTGCTCTATAATAATAGCAGAATTTATTTTCTTTATTAAAAGCTGGTAGAAGTTTCCCTTCGCCAATAAATCTATCAGTTTATTTGACAGCACAATATGTACCTGTTTCTCTTTTACTTGTATACATTCTAGCACAACTAAAATGTACGAATAAAATTAGTGTGTGCATTCAGACGGGTTTTTGTTTGAAGTTTTGTTCAACCTCATAAAGTCTCATGAATATTAACAAAAAAAACTCTCCAAATAGTGTTTTTTTCACAAACAGAATCATATGTCATCTTTAAAAATGTTTTTATATGTATACAATTTAAATGCTTTAGGATTTAGAACACTGTTGAAATGTTGAATGTTTTTCTAAACCATCTTGTGATCTGCTTTAAAATAGTGCAGCTTACATACAAATGTTTTGGTTAAAACTAATACAAACATTCTCAGTCAAATAAGGGGAAGTGACATCTTCCCTTGAAATGAGTATTTTCTTTGTGAAGGGACAGAAATATTCTAAGTTACTGTTTTTTGCCAACATCTGCAATAGGTTTCTTTTTCAAGCCTTTTCTTTCTGGCCTTTAGAATATTTCCTGCTTTCTGGCTTTCTTTGTCATTTTTACTACTCTGGCTGATAATGCAGCCATCTGTAAGATGAATATCTAACAAAGCAAGTTATTTCCTTTGCTTGCTTTGTGATGATCCAGTATAGTTTTCATTCTTTGAGCATATATTAGTCCCTCAGCTGGGAGGAGTAACAAATTCATGCCTGGTGGAACTACCACAATAAGGTCTATGAAGTTTTATGTTTAGTGAGAAGAGCACAGGTGTCCACTGCCTAAGGTACACGTATCCTGGGCTTTCAAGGATGTCTAATACGAGGTACTAGGCAGAATGCCTTAGGTGAAATTTAAGCTCTGTAACAATCTGTAACTGCTTAATTGATGTCTTTGTTATTATTTTAGTGACTCTCACCTGAGCTTTTTCTTGGTTTACATGTACACCCAGCCCCTTCACCTTTTTTTTTCCTGTGAGATGCACTTTTGTTTTATTTTTTAGCTTATATTACCAGAAAACTTTCCAACCAAGTGTTGGTGCTATTGTAATTATGTAGCCTCACTGTTTTCAAGCATTGTCATAGAGTGGTATCAGATAATTCAAAGCAAAAGGTACCTTACAAGTAGCCAGATAAATTTCAGTTATCATAAGTATCAGAAAGTAATTCCTTCTTCCATAGCATTGTTTCTCCCCTTGATCCTGTAATAGCTAAATTGTATCCTAAATTGAACACCTAGGATTCTGCATGTCTCAGATCAAGTTAATGATAAATAAGTATTCTGTAGAAAACAGCATATGAATCATTTATGATGCAGTTCGTTTTTTTTTTAATAATAAAAAGAGGAGAGAGCTGTTCAGCAGATGGGTCTAGCATGCATCCTTCCTGGTCTGGTCTTTGATATTTTGGTCATTCTTATACATGTCCTGAGACTTAACCCTTGTCTTCCATAAGTCATTTTACGCACTGTTCTTTGTGTAAAAGAAAACATGGGTTCACCATGACTGAGTTACAAGAGCCTACTCTAGGGGGAGGCCTTGTTGAAAGCGGTTTGTATTGTTCTAGGCCATACATAGAATGTATGGCAGTAGCATGTGACATAAAACAAGTCTGAAATGTCAGATTGTTCTGCAAATGTGAAGTGACAGAATTAGGTCAGTCTCTAGGAGTTTGTAGCTGAGATACAGGTGTTGGATTCAGGAAAAAAAATACTGATTTAAATGCATTCAGACTGCTTATAATCCATCTGTAACGATGAACTACAGGCATTGAATCTTACAACTGTTTTGATTTTAAAAGGGGAGAGGAAGATTTTTTGTACTGAGGAGAGAAATGCCTAGTCAATATGGGCAAAGGGGAGTACCTGATGCACAGCTCCTTAGACTGTATATTGAAGTGCCATTTGAATAGCGGGGGGGGGGGGGGGGGATTAACTCTTATGTTTGTTGTTATTTAGTTTCACTCTAACTCTCTCCTATTTTCCAGAGAAGTAGATCACCCCTCAATTGTTTACATATCACTTATCCCAATTTTTGCATAACTTCCTGGTAGGTCTAACTAATCTGAAGAGTCCTCAAGATATTCAGATCTACGTTGTAAATACAAACTTCACTCTGAGGTGGAACTACACTGAGGATGATACCCACATAACGTTTTCAGCTCAATATCGCTGGTAAGTGGTAACTTCAAGCTGAGATAGATAAGTCTGACACTTATTTGTGTTAGAGGAACAAATTAATTACTATGGTGGTTGGTGCTCTCATTAGCCATTCTGAAATCCATGAAGTAGATGACAGGAAATTAAATCTTGAACTGAGGTGTGATCCTACAGGGATCACCTGTCTAATTTATATGTGAAATTAGATTATTTGCTGATAGTGGTATGTTATAAATGCAGAGCACATTTAGTAGTAATGCTCCATATTGAAATGGATACACTGCTACCCTTGAAACTAGCATTTAGATTCCTGTATTCTTGTCTATTTTTTTTTGTTTAATTGAGCTACGTTTTGTCAGCCCCTCCTCCAATGAGTACACGCAGAGATTGAGAGAATTTGTAGCATAGATTTTGAAAAAAATATGAGTGTTTATGGACTGGATTTCTGATCTGCAAATTTTAGTCACCAGATGAAGGAATTTAATTTTTGTTCTTAAATGTTTAATTGTTTTTTCTCGACTGCTTTATATATTAATACATATGTATAGCAGTACATTTGGTATTTTGTAGAACTTTCCTGAAAAGTAGATACTCCAAAACACTTCTGAGATAAAGTAACTTAAGTTTTTTATTTTAGGATTTCCTAGTAAATGATTTTGGATTAAAAAAAAAAACACAAAATGCTGGGCTACTTCTTCCTTAATGTGTAGATGACAAACTGTTGCTCTGAAAATGCAGGCTTATTTCAAAAACGTAATACTGGTCTGTCAGAGGTAAGATAAAGATAGAATTGCAGAATCATAGAATCAGTAAGGTTGGAAGGGACCTCTGGAGATCATCTAGTCCAACCTCCCTGCTCAGCAGGGTCACCTAGAGCATGTTGCATCCAGACGGGCCTTGAATATCTCCAGAGAAGGAGACTCCACAGCCTCTCTGGGCAACCTGTTCCAGTGCTCCGTCACTCTCACAGGGAAGAAATTCCTCCTCACGGTCAGGCGGAACTTCCCTGTGGTTCAGTTTGTGCCCATTGCCTCTTGTCCTGTCACACGGGACCACTGGAAAGAGTTTGTCCCCGTCCCCTTGACACCCTCCCTTCAGGTACTTGTACACACTGATAAGATCCCCCCTCAGGCTTCTCTTCCCCAGGCTGAAGAGGCCCAGCTCTCGCAGCCGTTCCTCAAAGGGCAGGTGCTCCAGCCCTCGGATCATCTTCCTAGCCCTACGCTGGACTCTCTGCAGTAGCTCCATGTCTCTCTTGCGCTGGGGAGCCCAGAACTGGACACAGTCCTCGAGACGAGGCCTCCCCAGGGCTGAGTAGAGGGGCAGGATCGCCTTCCTCAACCTGCTGGCAACAGTCTTCCTAATGCACCCCAGGAGACCATTGGCCTTCTTCGCCACAAGGGCACATTGCTGGCTCATGGTCAACTTGTCATCCACCAGCACTCCCGGGGGGGGGGGATAAAATTACTTCTTCAGGTCTGTGCCTCTTTTTGGTCAGATCATCACTTCATGATTTCTGAGTGTCTCTCTGAAGTCAGAAATGATTGTCTGTTAACTCACAGGAAACAGAGCTTCTGGGAAGCTGATTACTGTATTCCAATGTTTTCTTTTGTCTTATTGGTGAACTCCAGTTTTTATCTTTTGTGCTTTGACATTTCTCTGGGCTCTCAGTTTTCTTTGTTTCTTTGATTTTTTTCTGCCATCAGTATTTTTAAGTTTCTTCCAAGGGATTATAAAATAAATGCCAGACTGGGATCATGCACTGAGGATTAAATTCTGGGTTTTGACAGTTCTTTGATGTTCTTTTCTGTGTGTTTAAATGGTGAACAAAGCAAATTGGTATCAAACCTTGTAGATTATGCTTAACTTTGGCTAATAAAGTAGTATAAATCAAATAGTAGATCTGTGAATTCCAGGGTAACTAAATAGAAAACGCTGCTTACATTGGTGCTGGCAATAAATGCCAGAAATTGCTTAGTTGTTCTGTTAGCATTAAGAGGAAAAGTAAGAAGAAAATACAAACTTGAATTGTGTTGTTCTATTTGTTTTTTGTTTTTTCTTTTTTCCTTAAAGGTTTGAAGACTTTGAGACAAATGAAACAGAATGGAAAGATTTGCCCGGGTGTCAAAATGTCACTCACACTGAATGTGACTTTTCCTCAGCAATAACTGAATATTATGTTAAACATCATGTGCGTTTAAGGGCTGAAACAAGAGAAGACAAATCTCCATGGTCTAGTATTTTTGAAATGATTCCGTATTATATAGGTATGAGCTCCATATATAGTGTAATGTTTTTAGTTAAATCCTTTAACACATTATTGTGAAAAAGATGTGTGATTTCCATTTTTTATAACATGGGCTAGTGACTTTCCCAACCTTGAAGTAATAAAAGATTCAGGTCATGCAGTGCTACAATTCCGTCTTCGTAGAGAGGGGAAAATAATCAAAATGGTTCTGCTTTTCTGACAGAATTTTCTGTCAGAATTTTTCTGTACTTCTCTGGAGTGAGGGGAAATCTTCCTGAAAAATGACTTTTTTGGAAGTCATCTTCCGGCCTTGCAACTTTTTGTTAGTTAGCATCTGTATAATATTGAAGCCTCCCCTCAATATTCCTTTGTTTGTTTGGGCCAGTCTTCCTTCCTTACTCTTTTAAAAGAAATTGTACTGATTTTCATTACAGAGTCTGGAGAACATTAATTAGTAATACTGCATTTTAACCTCACTCTTTTCAGAACCAGGTAACACTGGTAGTTTATTAGGTTAGATTTCTATTAGTTACTGCTAGATAAGAATTAAAAATAAGATAGAATATGCAAGTACCATTTTATTAATATGAATGCCTTTGCGGTAATTTTTCTTTAAGCAGTTTTGCTTGACTACCTTTTTTTTTTTCTTTTAATATTTACAGCTGAGATTGGTCCACCAGAAATAGAGTTGCAGTCTACAAATGGAGTAATAAAAATTAAGGTTTCTCCTCCAGAAGCAAATCAGGTCCAGAAAATGTGGATAGATGATCTGAGTTTTAAATATAACTTAGTTATCTGGGAAAACTCATCAAATGCAGAGGTATAATCATGTTTTGATTTTTATATAATTGCTATAATAATATAATTGCTTTGTTATGTAACTATGTATAGCTTAAGCTACACGACTTTTTTTTAACTAGAGAATTGTATTAGATATTTTATAAATGAGCTTTTTATTTCTGTAAATATAAATACTGGAACCAGCTGCCAATGCATGAGGAAGGAGATGTAGCCATTTCAGATATATTGGAACAGGAGGCAGACTTGGCCAGTAGGAACGGGGAGAGATAAGAGATCAAGGCAGTAGGAAGAAACATTTATAATAAGGCATGGGGAGAGGAGAGATAAGATGCTTGCTTAATCTTGATGAGTCCATATAGCATGACTGCAGCTCTGAATACACTGTCCTGTGTCATTTTGTTTTCATACTGTAAATTGGGGGGGGGGGAGAGTTAGGGATGCTTTAGAGGTCGTAGAACTGCAGTAAATTAGTCTTCTAGCTTTCATGTATGTCTCATGCAACAGAATGTAACTATTCTCTAGAGATCAAAGTAGAAATTCTATGTTTTTTCTATGTTTGGGGATGTGCCAGTTAGATTAGGATAGCAATTGAAGAGATACCTATGTTCAGCTAGAAGACCTAGTCTCAGATGTTAAAGAGAAAAAAGCGTGAAGCTAAGTGCAAGCTGTGTACTGATCGCTGAGACATCTGGTCAGCCAAGCAGGGTGGGAGCATTGGGGAGAGGAGAGAATACTCATTATCAGCTGAGGGATGCAAGTGCGCTATTGCTCCTCTGAATATGTGTCTGAGTGTGTGCTGTGAGTTAAGCTTCATGTAGAAGGGCCCTGCAGTCCCTTCTTGCTTACACATATAAAGGAGTGCAGCATCTTCCTCCCATTTGTTCACGTGGCTAAGCTGGAAAATTGCCTTCAGCTCGTCTGTTATGCTTCGTGACCTATTTTAGCATTTTTGAGGCTATATTAAATAAATGAGCTGAAACCTGGGGGGGGGGGCAAATAGTTTAAAAAGTAAGCTTATCAGGAAGAACAGTTGTCTTCATATGCTGCTCACAATTGTTTCTTGCAGTTCAGAAAACAAAGTATATTTCCTACTGATACAATTAACGATCTTGCACCAGAAACTATCTACTGTTTGAAAGTTCAAGCAACCCGTCCTTTGGATTTTCAAGAAGGCTTATTCAGTCCCATTCATTGCATAAAAACTACCCGTAAAGGTACAAAGAAAGGTCATTTTATTTTAAAATATGGTTACTTGGGCTAGAACTGCTAGAAAGTGAATTGTCCTAAAACAATAGAAATATGCAGAAGTACCAACTTCTTACTCATCTTGATATAAAAGCAATCTTAATAGTTATTTAGATTTTTCTATTTAAAATATGAATGCATAAAAAGTTGAGCCAAGCTTTATTTTAATTTTTTATGAGCCTTGACTTCTTTATTCTTGCAGATTCTGAAGAGCAGCTTAGTGCAAGTTTGCTTTTAACTAATGACTTGTTTTGCATGTGTACATTAAAGTTCATTTATGTACTGCTCAGAGGCCTGTTTAAGAACTTTTCAATGTTTGTTTTAGGAAAAAAAATTACAGTGGGAATGCAGAATGTCAGGCATTAGTTTCAACAGGTGGTACATCAACTCTAGTGGTTTTTTTTTTTCCCACCATCAGTATGCAGTACATAAGAGGATAGATCAGAAGCTTTCTTATGAGGGAGTATCAGGTTACTTGCTCCTGAGGAGACTTCCCTCCTATCCTACAGTAACAAGTGGGTTTTAGTTTTTAAAACATTTGCCACAGAATCAGAATTTAAGTAAAATGTTTACTTGTATCTTTTGCCTTAGATCCCTCACTGTGTGCCTGCACTGAGCAGTGAGTGGGTCAAGAACGTTTTGTTGCTTCAGATAGTTTGTGGCTACTGTACAAGACCTCTGAGAGTAGAAGAGACATCTTATCAGTGTTTGCTGCAAATATGCTGCACGCTGCCCATCCACGCTAAGGGGTGGCAGGAAAGAGGCCTTGTGCATGTGAAATGGCCCGCTTAACAGCTCAGCCTGAGCTAGGTAGTCTAAAAGGTTGGGGACTTGGCAAGTGGTTCTGTGTTGTCTTGACTTTCAGAACCTCAAAGAAGAGGTTCTATTATACATCAGTTCCCCAGAGTTAGGGGTCCTCGTCTCTTTCTGTGCCAGAAGTACTTGCCTATCTCTGCCTTGAGCCATACATTGCAAGAAATGTCCTTTCATGCATTGAAATTAGGATTGCTAACAGTGCTACAGCGAAGGATGTGGACACTGGCAATGATGGAAAGCAGGGTGATTTTGACCCCAGGAATTTTTGTCAGCTATTCAAGTTTTGCTGTTTTGAGGGCCCTGGGATATGGCTCCCTGGTATTTCTGCTGAGACAGAGCTTGATATTGTCCAAAAATCACATGGGAAAACAGGGCTGATAGATGTTGAGGAAGAAAGGAAAGGAAAAGCAGGAAGGCTTAAGAGGATCTGGAGTAAAGAAGTAGGATAAGCAGGAGCAGACAGAGAACAAGCTTATGTAAGGGCAGGAGATGAGGTGGGTGTTTTTTTTTTTTTTTTTTTTTTTTTTTTTTTTTTTTTTAAGGCTTGTAGGGAACTAGTAGTCAAAGATAGATTAAAAAAAAAAAAAAGACAAGGCTGCTACTTGGGCTCTATATGGTGTGCAAGCTTCTGAGAGTGTGGCATAATGCCAGAGACCCACTGGAATAATCTGTTATGGTAGACCCTGTATGTGGATAGATTCAGGTCTTTAGATCTCCACAGGCTTTCAGGTCACTTTCCTTTGATAGAAATCAGTTCACATATGTCAAAACCACATAAGGATCTGAACTAGTATAAGGCAATTGGAGATGATTGCATCCAAAAAATTCTTATTTGTCTAAGCCAAGTTAGTAGTGTAAACAATCTGTGTGGCAATTAAAATTTTGGTCGTTTAAAGTGTACTTGTGTGATGGATTGTGATATGTGATAGTTGAGAAATCCATAAACAACTTAAACTTCATAAGTTTGGAGTTCATAAGCTCTTAAGAAGTTCATAAACTCTTATCAAACGTGTATTTTTATTGCTCACCTTGTTTTCAATATCTATTTTGTACACTGTCAAAGAGGTGCTGCAGTTCAAGCTTTGAATGTTTGAATGGACACTGCAGATAAAGCTAGGGAGAGGACTTTAAGTTTATCGTGGTATTCTTATAACTAATAAACATGATCATCAAGAAAATAACTTTAAGTTGACGTGTATATTTTACATTTTCTTTCAGTCAAGTCCTTACTAATGCCAGTTCTTTATTTCCACTAATTTTAATATGTCTGTGCTTGCTTTTTTTCCTGTACTGATTTTTAACTGATACCCTTTTTAGCAGTGACTTAATAAGCTTCATATATCATGGACTTGAATTTGCCATCTTAATAATGAAAACAGACTATTATAAATTTGTTAGTCACATGAAAACTGCCGTGCCCGTTTAATATAGTGAGAAATTGAGGTACATAATGTAAAGCTTTTTAGTGACTGTAGGCTTCCTTTTCTTTTTATTTTGTGCAGCAAAAGACCTACTTTGTCCAACACATGTGAGAATTTTTGCTTTGGACATGATGTTTCATCTTCACTGGAATAGTCAGTACAAACAGCATGTGAGCTATACTGTACAGTATCTCCTGTGAGTTAAACAGTTTCTATATGTTTGTGTAAACAGATTCTGTCATTTTAAACAATTTATTGTATTTTAGAAACTGTTACTAGAAATAGAAGTGCAATACTTGCAAAAGTGCCTTAATACATTTTGAAGCATTTGATACCTCATCTGGGCACAGTGTGGCTCTTAAAGGGATTGCAGATAACCTAGAATTTCAGGATGCTTGGTTTCTTTTGAGAGTGTTAAATACTTGATGATATGGAATTCTAAATATATACTAAATAACATTTCTGTGAGATGTAAAGTTTGCATTACTTAATGGTTTTTTTTAAGATATGAAGAAATTGGACAACTAATTGAACAAAATACAAGTGTTAAAGGTTTCAAATATCAGCATATTTGGTTACTTCTGGTCAGATAGTGAAAAGAAAAGAAAATCCGTTTGCAAACCTGTATCTTAATGTCTAGTTGTAGCACAAATACTGTGGGCATCATCTGGATGTTTTCTGATTTCTTGACTTGCATTTAGTTTTTCTGTGTTTTATACTAATAGAGGGGAGAGAGCTCCCCTTTTTTTAGGGCATTGTCAGACAAATAATCAATTTAGTAGAATTGTATGAAAAATCGTAATTTGAATTTTCAGAATATTTAAAAACCAACATATAACTTTTCTATTGAGGGGGGTGACTAAAGCGGTAATTTCAATATCCTGCTCCAAATAGGCTCCTAACATTCATTATTTCAATTATAAACAAATAATAATAATAATTAATCATTATATAGGTAAGTAAAATTTTAAAGACCATTCTTCCAAAAAGGAAGAAAAGTATGAGGCACATGAGAGCGTGTTTTTTTCTAGAGTCTGTAGACCTCATATCAAAAAATGTTAAAACATATCTGTTCTAGGGGGTATTTGAAGAAGCTTCATGGTGATTACTCTGCAAAGTGGCTCCATGTGCCTGGATGTGAAAACATCACTAATACAAAATGCAACTTCTCATCTATCATCACTATTACTCGCGGATTTTATTATCTCCGTGTACAGGCAGTGAATGAATATAATAGATCGTGCTTGTCTGATGAAGTGAAAGTAGATCCTCTGGTAACAAGTAAGCAGATGTGTTTTCTTAAATATTTTTATTTCTCAACCAACTTGTTGGTAATGCTTGTATTTGCAAAAATAAACTTGTCAGATTAATGAAATTGAATACATAGTTTCTGTACAGAAACTCTGGTTGGAATCATGGCCTCATCAAATTCAGTGGGAGTTTTTCGAAAGTCTTTTCTAATTCAGCACAGGCAATATTTCACTATTTAGAAACACATCATTTGCTGTAGTAAATTAAGGCAAAGCACTATATGGCATTTTATAGTCTCATTGTCTGCTGCATTGATCATCTTGTGAGACTGTACTACAAGTAAACCTAATTTGACTTTTGCTATTCACTGCCTCCATTTTCCTTGCTTCTACCCTTGTCTCTTCCTTTTTCTCTGTCCTGCCACAGGGCACCTTTGATATTTGTGCTGAATCAGTATTATACAAACACTGAGTTGCAACCCTGAAGAGTTTCATGAAAAAGCATTGTCTTAGACATCTTTCTTCTAAGTCAAAAATGTTACTGCCTCTAAAGTGAAATTAGTCATTTTTATCACTGTTGCACTTTTAATTTTGTGATAACTGTAAAAGCTTTTGTGGTAAACATTTTAGTAAGCTTTTACAGTTGACTTCAAATGAGTTACCAATTTGCGAAGTTGAGAAACATCTAATGTGTGGAGTGGCATCGTTTCCCTCTATATTGAAGACTGAATCAGTAGGTATTTTCTATGTCAGCTTTCCTTTGTCATTGAAGCTTTTGAAAACTAGATAATCCTTTAGTAAGATGAACAGTGACCTAAGTAAACAATTTTGGAAAAGAGAGCAAAAATCTTAATGATGATTCTCTCTTTAATTATAACTCTGTGGAAGAAGAGATATGCAAAAAAAACTGGGGCCTGTCTGATCAGATTAAGAAGCATTTGAGACTATCCTGTTGCTTGTAATTTGTTACTTCCTCCCACTGCATTGAGTTGTAAGGCACAAGCATCTACTACAAGTTTGTATTGGGGAGAAACTGAGTGAAATGGAATATGAAATATTTAAGACATTAGTATTAAACAAAACCAACTTCAAACATCAAGCAGGCAAGTCCTCTTTCAAGAAATGTGACTTAAAAATTGTGCCTGCTTCTAAGGGAGCACCACCTCCCTAATGCTTTCCTTCATTTACAGAGAATAACACTGAGAGCGACATCCTGTTTGCAGCTCTTGCAAAACACACGACACAAACACATAATGTTTCCTCGGAGAATGGAGAATGTGTTTTCATTAATGAAAAAAAGCTATTTAATGGCACTACTGAGCGTTTCTTACTATAACATAAATTATATCTTGATAATATCAATTCTCTCTCTTTTTTTGGGGGGGGGGGTTAATTCATTCTCTTAAATTAGAATATCAACAAAATAGTACAGTGTTAGGTGACATATTCAGTAGTTTCAGTTTGACTTGCACAGATACAATCTAACCATTAAGTGTATTTCACATTACTGAAACTTGCGCAAGCAAAATATGAATGTGGAAGAAGAAGAATTAAAGCTTTTATTTTCTCAGCACTTGACATTCTAAATAAAGCTATTAGTAAAGTCAGGCTACAACCTTCTAAAAATTGTTGTAAATTTAAATTGCAGCATTTTATGTGATATTTTTACTTGTATTCTTTCAATCTAATTTTTTACCTTTTAAAAAAATGTCTTAAGATGAAATCGGCCCTCCCATTGTAAAACTGGACATCAGTGATGTTTTGCTCCATATCCAGATCTCTCCTCTGGGAGGATCTGAAACTAAGGCCTGGAGAGACCATTATAACTTATCTTACCGGATTCTGTATTGGAAGAATTCTTCAAATAATGAGGTATGAAGTGTCTAAATACTTAAAAACAGTATATGAAACTTGTTATGACTTAAATACTGCACAAGTTTTCCTCAAGAAGTCTATTTTCAAAAGAGGCAGATACATGGTGTATCAATCGTGAAATTCATGTAGATATTTTTCTAAAAGTTTCTTCTAAAAATCTGATTAAAAAGACTTATCACAAAGTAGTCAAGAGATTTTAATCTTATTCTGTTGCTGTATGTAGTGTGATTTTGCAGAATTTGATCCTGTGGACAAGCCTATGGATGGCTCACTTTTGAACTGTGGCTGTAGGGTTCTTGTGATGTTGTCTGTCTTAGGGTATGACTGTGTATGCTGTCTTAATTACTGTGGTTTCAGGCTTGGCTAGCTAGTTCTTTTCTTTTTGTATTTGCAGTTTCTTAACTGTATGTGTTAAGAGATATGTTAATGAAGTCTTACATGCTATAGTTCACATTTTAATGCATCTTTCTGTATCATTTAAACTCTTCTGATAGCAAAATATCTAAAATATCTAACTGAAATATCAGTTAGAAGTGGTTAACTTCTTACAGAATTACTTCTTCAGTTCAGCAGAGACCAAAACTCTAATCTGGCTGAATGATTCTTACATTATTTATGTGCATCTTTTTTTCCTTCTTTTTTGCTTCCTTTCTTTTTTTTTCAGGAGGAAATGAAAACGAAAGTGATAAAACAGACAATAGGGACAGTTTCTGATCTAGCACCCTCAACTTTGTATTGTGTAAAAGTACAAGCATTCTCAGAAACTTACAACAAAAGCAGTCATTTCAGCAAGGATGAATGCATCAGAACACCTGGAGGTAGGAAGAATTTGGGACCTGTTACACCTTGGTTTAGAATCAGTTATCTCAGATTAATAGCTATAAACACACAGATATTATTGGGAAGATGTACTCTACGTAGATTTTATAAAAAAAAAAAAAAAAAAAAGTAATGAGTATGAATTAAACTTAGTTCTGTACAGTTAGTTTTCAATGGGCAAGCTTTAATTTCATTGTTTTTATGATATTTTTAGGGGGATACAAGGAAATACTAAATGCTTCATTTTCAGGATTATTTTGTTGTCTTAATTTTTCTGTGAATGAATTTAATTCAAAAAGAAATCCTATGCTGAAAAGCGAGGAGACAAATCATCAGACTTATTATGGGTGTAGTATTTTTAAACAGTTAATGCCAGATACTGTGTTGCAAAGTAGAATAGGGGAAGGGAAGAGGAAACTTGCAAGACTCTGCAACTTAAGCGCTGAACAACTTACAACTGTTCAAATGAAAGTTTTCTTTGATTACTAAAATATTTTGCTGTCAAAAGCTGGATTCTGTTATTTGTACTCCATCTATTAGAGGGTCTCAAACTTAAGTTCTGGAGTTGAACCTAGCCTGTTAGAAGGCTTTCCACAGTTCCTGGGTTAATTCAGGAGGGCAGAACCCCATCTGAGTGCTGAAGTGAAATGCATCTCACCTTTGTGCACCTTCAGTGCAAAAACTACCACTGAACTGGTGTCTAGACCACCAATATAGAGGATATGTGGAATATCTGTAGGATTGGATTTCTTCCCTGTTGGTTCATTGCTTGTTCTCATTTCATAGCCCATAGGAATTCTTATTTCTCTATCTCCACCTTTTCAAAGGAGCAAGCAGCCTCAAATTATGAACCTGTACGCAAGAAGTAGTCGTAGATTTCCATGCATCAGGTGCTCCGTGATAACTATGTAGGTGCAGCCATTTTTTCTTGCTGTCAAATAATTGGATTGTGGTTCTGCTCTAATATACAAATGCCTATGTTCTTATATTTGATTAGTAATTTTAAATAGTAATTTATTTTTAAAATAATGATCTAAGGTATTAGAGTGGTATCATGTTTGTAATGGTTGTCATCCATGGGTATAGCATTACAAATATGAAATTTTATGATAAATACTTTAACAGATTTGAAGATCTATTCTTTAATTTTCCTAGTTTATGAATGCCTGAATTTAATATTTTTAATTTACCTTTTTTAGATAAAGTGGTACCTCTGATCATTTTAATAACATTCGTAAGTGCTTTGATTGCTGTCTTGCTTGGGGCAATGCTCATCATTTTTGTCCTATATCAAGCATATAATCGGATCAAGTATGTGTTCTTTCCTTCGTGTCATCCTCCTTCAAACATAGAGGTAAGATGAGATTTGTTTTCTCATTCATTGGGCAGATGTATTTTTAGAAAAATAAACTGAAAAAAACATGAAAAAGTTTTTCTCTGTATATTCTATGGCATTACAGGTATTTACCAAGATTAACTTCATAGGTTTTAACAATAAAGTACAGAATTTCCTATAAGGGGGAAAAATGGATGGTGTTAATTTCTCAAATTCTATGATAAGCAAAGATTTAATATTGGGGTTTTTTCTTTGGTCCATGTAAAACTATTACTAAAGATACTTTATTTCAGAGAGTACATGCATTTCTCCAATGTGAGAATGTACTTGTGGTCTGCTGTATGAGACCAGAAATGTTTTCCTGTAGTGTTATCTGAGAGAGCATGCTTCAGCCTTTTGCCTTTTCCCTTTTAGTGCATGGCACTAAAAGGGAGCAGTGTCTTACTCACTTTTTCACTTCTTCTGGACTGCCAGCTTGATAATTTTTTCTCACTAATAGCGTTTATCTCTGCCCCCCCCCACCCCCCCGTTTTTTTTGTTTTTTTTTTTAATTTGCTGCATTAGAACTCAGTGTTTCTTTGAAGGCTTCCTTAGAGGGAAGTAGGGAAGTCATGAATAGTGTGGAGAGATGACTAGGGATTGGGGGCAGGTTTAGCTCAGTTGGTTAGAACGTGGTGTTGCTAATGCCAAGGTTGAGGGTTCAATCCCCATATGGGCTGCACTGAGGGTTGGACTAGATGATCTCCAGAGGTCTCTTACAACCTTACCATTCTATGATTTGTTTTAATCAGGGGGATTAGCTCAGTTGGTTACAGCGTGGTGCTGCTAATGCCAAGGTCGTGTGTTCAATCCCCGTACGGGCTATGGTGGGGGTTGGACTAGATGATCTCCAGATGTTGAGACCTGCATGGGTGAGCAAGGAGCTCTTGGCCAAATTCAGACAGAAGAAGAAAATACACAGAATGTGGAAGAGGGGACAGGCTACTTGGGAGAATTATAGGAATGCAGTCAGAGTATGTAGAGATGCTGCGAGGAAGGCTAAGGCCCATTTGGAATTGAGTGTTGCAAGGGTCAAGGACAACAGGAAAGGCTTCTTCAAATACATCAGCAGCAAGAGGAGGACTAGGGAAAATGTGGACCCGCTACTGAATGGGGCAGGGGCCCTGGTGACAAGGGATACAGAGAAGGCAGAATTACTGAATGCCTTCTTTGCTTCAGTCTTCACTACTAAGGGCAGCCCTCAGGAATCCCAGAGCCTGGAGGCAAGGGAGAAAGTCCAGAGAAGGGAAGACTTTCCTTTGGTTGAAAAGGATAGGATTAGAGACCTTCTGGGCAGGCTAGACATCCACAAATCCACGGGCCCTGATGGAATGCACCCATGGGTGCTGAGGGAGCTGGTGGATGTTATTGCCAAGCTGCCCTCCATCATCTTTGAAAGGTCCTAGAGAACTGGGGAGGTGCCTGAGGACTGGAAGAAAGCCAATGTCACTCCAGTCTTCCAGAAGGGCAAGAAGGAGGATCCAGGCAACTATAGACCAGTCAGCCTCACCTCCATCCCTGGAAAGGTGATGGAACAGCTCATCCTGGATGTCATCTCCAGACATATGGAGGAAAAGAAGGTGATCAGGAGTAGCCAGCATGGATTCACCAAGGGGAAATCCTGCTTAACCAATCTGATAGCCTTCTATGATGGAATGACTGGCTGGGTAGATGAGGGGAGAGCAGTGGACGTTGTGTACCTTGACTTCAGCAAGGCTTTTGACACTGTCTCCCATAACATCCTCCTAGAGAAGCTCAGGAAGTGTGGGTTAGACGAGTGGACAGTGAGGTGGATTGAGAACTGACTGAAAGGCAGAGCTCAGAGGGTTGTCATCAGTGGGGCAGAGTCTAGCAGCAGGCCTGTGGCTAGTGGAGTTCCCCAGGGCTCAGTACTGGGTCCAGACTTGTTCAGCTTATTCATCAGTGACCTGGACGAGGGGACAGAGTGCCTCCTCAGCAAGTTGGCTGATGATACCAAGCTGGGAGGAGTGGCTGATACCCCTGAGGGCTGTGCTGCCATTCAGAGAGACCTGGACAGGCTGGAGAGCTGGGCAGAGAGGAACCTCCTGACGTTTGACAAGGGCAAGTGCAGAGTCCTGTACCTAGGGAGGAACAACCCCATGCACCAGTACAGGCTGGGGGCTGACCTGCTGGAGAGCAGCTCTGCAGAGAAAGACCTGGGAGTGCTGGTGGATGACAAGTTGATCGTGAGCCACCAGCATGCCCTTGTGGCGAAGAAGGCCAATGGTCTCCTGGGGTGCATTAGGAGGAGTGTTGCCAGCAGGTTGAGGGAGGTGATCCTGCCCCTCTACTCAGCCCTGGGGAGGCCTCGTCTCGAGGACTGTGTCCAGTTCTGGGCTCCCCAGCGCAAGAGAGACATGGAGCTACTGCAGAGAGTCCAGCGTAGGGCTAGGAAGATGATCCAAGGGCTGGAGCACCTGCCCTATGAGGAATGGCTGCGAGAGCTGGGCCTCTTCAGCCTGGGGAAGAGAAGCCTGAGGGGGGATCTTATCAGTGTGTACAAGTACCTGAAGGGAGGGTGTCCAGGGGACGGGGACAAACTCTTTCCAGTTGTCCCGTGCAACAGAACAAGAGGCAATGGGCAAAAACTGAACCACAGGGAAGTTCCGCCTGACCGTGAGGAGGAATTTCTTCACTGTGAGAGTGATGGAGCACTGGACCAGGTTGCCCAGAGAGGCTGTGGAGTCTCCTCTAGAGCTCTTCAAGGCCTACCTGGATGCAACCCTGTCTAACATGCTCTAGGTGACCCTGCTGAGCGGGGAGGTTAGACTAGATGATCTCCAGAGGTCCCTTCCAACCTTACTGATTCTATGATTCTGTGATTGATACACTGTTTTCTGACTCCTCCATTAATAGAATTACAGGGCATCAAATTGATTTATTAGGAGCCACATTCAAAACAAGAGCCTCTTCAGGCAGTGGGACCAGTGGGTGTCTTAGCCAAAAGAAATTGTAGGTGCAAAACCAGTTATTTGAATCAATGACATGCTCATGGAAGAGAATTCCCCTGAAGGGTCACTAAATTAAAAGAATCTACATTTGGAAGCTGAAGAATTGGAAGCTGGGATTGTGCTTCCATCCTTTTGCTATCTGTGAAGTTCATATTGCGTCTTTTACCCTCCTTCCATGTATTTGCATTGCCTGAGAGGCCACATGGTTCAAAAAGTGTTTTTATTACCTGTCCTGTAAACTTGGAGGAGGAAAAAATGCAAGCCCAATCTTTAGAGGAAGTTTGCTGTAGCAGGCAGTAGATGCTTCCACTGTTACCTGAGCTCTGGTGGTCTGGATGGTTAAATTCCTTGAAAAGGGCATATGTTCCGTTTCCAGCTCTGCTTGGCACAGTGCACTGCTTACTAGTGATCTCATTGTGGAATGAACGGAGTGACACAAGTGTGGTGCATTTTGAAATGTAGCGAGAACTGCTCTTCCCTGAGCTTTCTTTGATGTCACTCTGAACATTGATTCGAGCAGTGTATGGCCTTCTTAACATGTATCTTCTTCTTACTGAAGCTGTTAAGATGTATAGGATACAGTTATTTCTAGAGCCTTAAAAGACTTGGTGTCCTACTGTACCCAACAGCTCGCTTTCTCATGTTTCCTTCAAACTTTACTTTTCAACTAATCATCATTTGTAGACTTTGCAAACAGATACCCATCACCCGCTTGCTATCATGTGTTCTTTGAGAATGTTCTAAATTGGGATTTTTCTTTAGTTCTCGAGTCTAGCTTCCTAAGGCTAGGATCAATGAAATACTATAATTATATAGAGGATTGACAACCACAAAAATAGCAAAAAAAAAGTTGGCATTAAAGTGTTATAGTCATCCTGTAGTTCTTTAATATATTAATGCAGCTAAACTTCATTCTAACTTCCAGTTTGTTGGGGAAACAAATTGTGTATTAAAGGTAGAAAACCCAACAATGCTACAGAATACAATAAAGCAGATTTCTGCAGCTGCTGTGTAGAACGGGACCATTATTTAGGTATTATATATGATTATTTCTCTTCTGCTTCTCTTTTTGCAGGATCTTGGAGGACTACCTTTCAGCAGTCCATACATGTTAACTGAAGAAGAGCCAACAGAAAAGTTTTCCATAATTGAAAGTATCATCACAGAAGAAACAAATCAAATTGATTTTAAAGACTACAAACATTCTAAACAGAGCAGTCGAGATTCAGGAAATTATTCTAATGATGATGACACTTCAGGGAGCAAAGTGTCAGAAGAAGTGCTAGAAAAGGAAATAGTATAACTTAAGAAAATAAAACTCAAATGTTGGACTTGCAGTATATCAAGCACTTAAACTTTTTTATTATGAAGGTCTCGAGCTAATGAAGACAGGATGACTTTGGGTTCTGGGTGCTGAAGCTCCCAAATCTGAAATTTGCTAATGGAAAGTTAGAAAGTTACATTCCTTCTCTGCTGCAAGAGGACTCAAATCAAAGCACAATTGACTTCTAGTAACTTAGGCCATTTTGACGGAATTTTCTGCTTATGATAAAAAGAGTGCCATTTGAACAAAGGAGCAGATCTGTACGCTTTGTATACTTGAACCTGGTAACATCGATGAGACTCTACTGACGTTCTGCAAAAAGTTTCTCACTATTTAGGAGACTGAAGCATCAAAATCCAGTGTTGAATTTTTGTGTATTCACACAAGCAGGAGGAAATCGTTGCCTAATAGGATTTTAAGAACTTCTCTGACCTCTTCTCCCAGCCCCCTTGGGGCAGTGTTTTTTAGCTCGATGGGTCCACAGCAAAGGATATAAAGAGAGCAATAGCCTCAGCGAGGTGCCTCCTCTGAGCCTACTCGTAGAGTTCCTTGTGGCCGATGCTGCGGGATGCTCCTGGTGCCTGCTCTCCTGCTCATATATCTGTGTCCCTGCATCAGGGTGCTCTCCTCACACAGTGCTCAGTGATCTGGGCGAGTATGGGTGGGGGGACGGAGCAGGAAGGAGGTTCACTCTGCTTAACTATGAAGAAAAGTTGTAACAGTGGAAGCTCGTTTGACCAAATTATTTTGCACCACATGTAGGACAACAATGAATGTCCAAGCCATGTGTACACTTCAGGAAGAAAACATATTATTAATTTAATGACAAGGCATGTTAAGAGGCATATTCTTAATTTTGCTTCTTTTTTGTTTTGTGGTTAGATACCCAGAAGTGTAAAATATTTACTTCTTAATGAGTTTTATTTAGAAACGTGACTCTCTCTTAACAAAGAAGGAACTGATTTCTGTAATTAGAAGGACTCAAGTTGCATTAAGAATATATCCTAACAGAGTGGTGAGGATATTTGTCATTCAAAACTTTCTCAATTTGGTCTCATTTTATTAACAGACTTTTCTTTCTACAAAATACCAGAATATGCTGCAATAACATTTTTCCATTTGCATATCACTTTCTTTTTTTATCCTAATTTTTAATGGTTTATTTTTTATGAAGAAATTGATTTAGAGTAAGCTGAGTTTTTTGAGTTTCGTATGGATTTTTTTATTGTAACAAGCAGCTTTTAGTTCTTGTTGATGTTTAATTTTTTTTAATTTCAAATATGTGATATAATTTTATAAATATCCTTGTGTTCTTTGGAGAACATAATAAATTTTGCACATTTATGTATTTATTCCCTTCTTGATTCTGTATTTTTTTGGATATAGTGATACCAAAGCTGTATTACAGATATTTAGGAAGTCTCCATGTGTCTTCAGTTATTGTCCTTCGTGAAAAGCACTGAAGAATACCGCATGTAAATTTAATTAGGGTTTACAAAGGATTGTTGCATGATTTAGAAATATGAAAGAAGTGTTGATCCATATTCTGAACTAGGCCTTCCAATGAGAGTGCTGAATGTGAGCATTCCAGTCATTGTGGTCTTTGGTAAATATTTTGTGAATTGTTGCAAGATAGTTACGAAAGACAGTATGAAGTCTACTGCATTTATGTGGTCTCTTCGATATAAGTCCATGTTCTCTGTTCCACTGCAGCAATGAGAGCTGTATGTGCAACTGTTCCTTTTAGTGCTTTATGCTGAAAAGAGTTTGGGGTTTTTTTTTTCCTGACAACTTCAATTTCAGATTGTTTTTCTTAGTTGTGACCTACTTCTGCAATAAGGTTTGAGGAAATACTACTTTTTAAAAAGCTTAGTTGTAAGATGGGTTACAGCAAACCTTCTATCAGCTCTTTTTAGGATTGCCAGAAGAAGCAAAAACAGGATCTTAAGATGCAAATAATCATTCTGTCTATATTTTGTCTATCACTTAAGCAAGAAAAATAAGTTCTTAAAAACCTGCTGCAGTCTTATTGTAATGTATGCTACGGATGTATCCAGAAATGATATTAGGAAAATAATTTGACAAAACTTTCATAGTTCACCTTCTAAGATCTGGTCATTACAATGCATAAAGGAACATTGTTCCAGTTTCTAAAGTCTATCCAAAGATTGAGACCCCGAAGATGTTTTTCTTTTTCCTTGCCCAAAATATTTTTAACAAAAGAAGATATTTATTTCATATGGAAGAGGTTGATGAGGAACTATATTTGATACTCAGACACAGCCTTATTAAAAATTGAGTATTTTCAATTGGGCAGCATAGAGTTGGATTTGTCAGTATTGACTGTAGAAATTGCAAGCAAATTAATTGAATCCGGTGTGTTTGAAGTGAACATTGTTACCAATGTTGATACTGTGGAATACTTGGAATATAATCGATTTTTAAGACTTGATATGGGGAGGAGTGATGGATCATCTCTAACCTTCCAGGAGTAGCCAGCATGGATTCACCAAGGGGAAATCCTGCTTAACCAATCTGATAGCCTTCTATGATGGCATGGCTGGCTGGGTAGATGAGGGGAGAGCAGTGGACGTTGTGTACCTTGACTTCAGCAAGGCTTTTGACACTGTCTCCCATAACATCCTCCTAGAGAAGCTCAGGAAGTGTGGGTTAGACGAGTGGACAGTGAGGTGGATTGAGAACTGGCTGAAAGGCAGAGCTCAGAGGGTCATCATCAGTGGGGCAGAGTCTAGCAGCAGGCCTGTAACTAGCGTCCCCCGGAGCTCAGTACTGGGTCCAGACTTGTTCAGCTTATTCATCAATGACCTGGATGAGGGGACAGAGTGCCTGCTCAGCAAGTTGGCTGATGATACCAAGCTGGGAGGAGTGGCTGATACCCCTGAGGGCTGTGCTGCCATTCAGAGAGAGGTTGACAGGTTGGAGAGTTGGGTGGAGAGGAACCTCCTGAGGTTCAACAAAGGCAAATGCAGAGTCCTGTACCTAGGGAGGAACAACCCCATGCACCAGTACAGGCTGGGGGCTGACCTGCTGTGGTGCAGCTCTGCAGACAAGGACCTGGGAGGGCTGGTGGACAAGTTGATCGTGAGCCACCAGCATGCCCTTGTGGCAAAGAAGGCCAGTGGTATCCTGGCTTGGTTGATTTAGGAAGAACAGGCTGAGGGAGGTGATCCTCCCCCTTTACTCAGCCCTGCTGGGGCCATGCCTCAAGTGCTGTGCCCAGTGCTGGGTTCCACAGTACAAGAGAGACATGGAGCTACTGGAGAGAGTCCAACAAAGGCAGGGGGAATTCTCTTCCATGAGCATGTCATTGATTCAAATAACTGGTTTTGCACCTACAATTTCTTTTGGCTAAGACACCCACTGGTCCCACTGCCTGAAGAGGCTCTTGTTTTGAATGTGGCTCCTAATAAATCAATTTGATGCCCTGTAATTCTATTAATGGAGGAGTCAGAAAACAGTGTATCAATCACAGAATCATAGAATCAGTAAGGTTGGAAGGGACCTCTGGAGATCATCTAGTCTAACCTCCCCGCTCAGCAGGGTCACCTAGAGCATGTTAGACAGGGTTGCATCCAGGTAGGCCTTGAAGAGCTCTAGAGGAGACTCCACAGCCTCTCTGGGCAACCTGGTCCAGTGCTCCATCACTCTCACAGTGAAGAAATTCCTCCTCACGGTCAGGCGGAACTTCCCTGTGGTTCAGTTTTTGCCCATTGCCTCTTGTTCTGTTGCACGGGACAACTGGAAAGAGTTTGTCCCCGTCCCCTGGACACCCTCCCTTCAGGTACTTGTACACACTGATAAGATCCCCCCTCAGGCTTCTCTTCCCCAGGCTGAAGAGGCCCAGCTCTCGCAGCCGTTCCTCATAGGGCAGGTGCTCCAGCCCTCGGATCATCTTCCTAGCCCTACGCTGGACTCTCTGCAGTAGCTCCATGTCTCTCTTGCGCTGGGGAGCCCAGAACTGGACACAGTACTCGAGGCCTCATAATGGATATTCTTTAATTTATAGTAACAAATGGAGAGACGGCCATGGCTATTTATCTGTTTTTTGAAGATTATGTGACTGTTTAGGCCTATGTTGCCAGTTCGCATACTGAAAATGAAGACTTTTGACTCATTAATAGTTCTTTCAACATTGTTTATTTGGGGATATCCACTTAGGACTCCAGTATATGTGTGTATCCATATTATATTTTATATTTATAAAGAATTCTTACCCTTTTGTCTCAGCATTGTGATTTCCTTTGTCATCCCTGCCATCTCTGGCTTCTGTGAAATGTATCTTACAGCTCTGAATAATCCATACATTCAGACTTGCATGGGAAGACTCTCCCATCTCAAAACCCATTTGGACTACATGTGAAGTTTGGTTTTGTTTTTTCTGTTCCCATCAAGCTAGTAATTTCAGAATGAACCAAAACCTTGTAGCATATTCTACCTCTTGACTAGATTTTTAAATTCTTTCCTTCACTGAAAAAATTCTTCCTCTCAGCTCCTTTGTCCCTATGAGCAATTTCTCATGCCCGCTCTCAGGTATTTCCTATTTTATCTTATCAGCTCTCAGAAGACATATGCTTAGAGCTCACCAGGTGGTTTGGTTTATTTGGATCCGGACCTATTGTCCCAGCCAGCCTGTAGACCAGAAGCTAACAGACTCTTGTTAACGCCGTTCTGCTCCCCTGCTAGGACCCCTCAGTATTAAGAATGTGCCAGGTGAGCCAGGCTCTTGGGGAACAGGGCAGGGGTCTTTCCCACACGTTGCATGGGGAAGCTGAAGGAGTCCGTGGCTGTGGCAGATGACTAACACTGGTGTATCCGCCTAGAGCTGAATGCTCTTTCTCGCAGCTTTTAGTCCTCCAAAGACCATGTGCTACACTGAAATTTTGGTGGTGTACTGAGAACCTTCATGAGCTCACTTCATGAACACCTTGTGACTAGTTTGGGGTTGCATCTCTATGAAGGTGGCATTTCTTACGGCTATTGCTTCCAGCAAGAGTAGTCCTGATTCCTGTACATTATTTGGCATTTGGAGAGACTCCAACTCCCTTCCAATGTAGTTTCTGACCACCATCTTAATAAGGAATTTAATTATTTTATTTATCCCATCACATTGGGCCTATAAAGTGGGACAGTATGTCCTCAATGTTAGGAGGGCTGCTGCTTTCTATTTCAGCAGGAACAACTGTCTAATTGGAAGTGTTAGTTTTTTCCTGAAGGATATCTATTTTGTGATTTCAGTAATCCAGACAGTTTTCAGACTATTTTACATGTATAGGAGGAATTCTTAAGTTAGTTTTTAGGATCAAGAAAAGGTGGAAGAAAAGCATTCAATGATTAAACCATCAACTTCAGGAGTAATTTCTTTGTCCTATAAAGACTCATGTAAGATCTACAAAGACAGTGAACTTTTTTGGTGTGTTCCAGCTTTATTTGCATTTTATTTATAGAATTCTAAGAGATCTTGGAAAGAAAAACAGCTTGCTATCAGTATTTTTCTATTACTGTTTTAAAATCTTTTTTTTCTTCTGATCAGCATTTCTGCATAAAACTCAGGATAAAAGATTTGTATTTTAAAATTTAGTAAGAATTCAGAAAGAAAGAGGTCCAGTTCCAAAAACGTTTCCTAGTATTGTTTGTGAAATGATTTGCAGTGTGCATCAAGGAGTATGACAAAAGGAGATTAAATTTCTGTATAGGGTAAAACATTTCATATGCGTAGTTCACCGTTAGCTTTGACAGTTTCTGTCTCTTTTTTACCTCTCTTCCCTAAGAAGGAAATGTCACACTTTCAATTATTTAATATGATTCATAAATACAGTTAATACTGCTTAACTACAGTTGATGCCTGGTTAAACAGAAGTTATTATGTTTACAGGAGTCAAGCTTGCTGTTCTACAATTGCTTGCCCTGCAGCTAGGAGGTAAGATCTACTAGATTTAGAGTATGTGAAAGGGAAGTTCAACTGAAGTTCTTCCTGACTTATTTGGGGAAATAACTATTTCACCTTGACAACTGTATGTGTTTTCCTGCCTGCAAAACTATCTGTGCTCTCTTAAGTCAAGATACTCCATAAAGGTTTTGTTAGGCTTTAATTCCATATTGTTTGATGTCACATTCAAGTGGATGAAAGGGCTTTAAGTGCTTAAAACCGTAATTGTAAAGTTATATATGTTTAAAAGATGGGGGTGGGGAGTGCGGAGATAGATGCCAGGTGCTGCCACAGACTAGACATTAGGGTGAGGAGGTTGAATACAAGTCACTGGCAGTGGCAAGCAGCTTGCCAACATCCCTCCCTTATTATTTTTTTTAACCAAAGGAAACAAAGCACACACCAGTTTCTGTTAGGCATTGTCTTACCAGGGGCAAAGGCAGATGTCTGGCAAGCCTCCCATTCCCAGAAATAGTATTTGTTTAGCTAATTTGCTTTAGGGTGCGCTCTTCAGTGAAGAACGACTTACAGAATCAATCAGATTCAATCTCCCATTTCTGCCACCTTGAAAACTCCCACACTGAGAATCCTATCTTCTAAACAGTTCTGCATATAAATTTGAACAAGACTTTTCTGACACTATTATCTTTCTTTTTTTTTTTTTTTTTTTAATACAACCATTTACTATCAACAATATGCCCACATATCTTAAATTAATGATCACGGTTCAGATATCAAGGCATTCATTTCATGCCTTGTCCCAGAAATAATGAACTAGAAGACGAGTTTATCTGGAGCACACATAGGATGTTTTTCTATATACTTCCGCACATGTCTGTTTTTGCTGCTTATGAAAGCTACTCTAGGTAAGCATGCCATGACTAAGTAATTATACTTCCTCGTGTTTCTGGGAGGCTTTATTTCATCAGATAGTAATCGCAAATTAATCACTAAAGCTTACTTTTTAAAATTTATTTAATCAGCACAATGTACTGAAATACACATGCCACAAAGGGCTTACATATATATTCCCCTAGGAAAGTCCATTCTAGTTCCTCAATTCACCAATAAATATCCTAAATGCTCTACTCCAGGATACGCAAACAAAATCAAGGTGGGGGGTTGTCCTTCTTTCTTCCTGTTCTCTTCCTCTTCTTCCCTCTTCACAGGCACAAACAGTGTAATCTGAGCCTCATGCGAGTACAACTTGCTGCTGTGCCTACCCAGTGTAAGAAGACACCCTGCAGAGTTTAGCATGACTAAGCTCCTGCTGTAACCCCTTTCTGTAAATACTAAACAAATAAAAGGATTCCCCACCTTTATGCATGATGATAAGTACTAATTGATACCTCCTATAAGGAAAAACAACATTTCCACATGCCAATGGTTATAAAAATCAAAAATGAAAGCATGACAGAATCACCTTTCCAACTCAAAAACTAGCTAAGTGTGAAGCAGATCTCTGTGTTTAGCAGTGCGACACAACTGCCTTAACTCACTCTTTCACTTGAATTTACCCCAAAACAGCCTAGAGAAATGTATTGAACATACTATAATAATAATGTTTTTTCTATGAGGGGAATGCCGATCTTTAAAACCTCACATCATGAGACTCAGACGTTTCTGATTGTGTAACACCACGGGAATTCCCGTCAGTCTCAATGCTTTCTCAATGATGGTATTAAACTAATGAGTTCCTGAAATGTGTTTTCCAGAACTAGCGTGCATCTAGCTTACTGACTGAAGCTTTAACTTCTGGGAGATGCTGAAGAGTCTCAGATCATGAGAGAGTTGGTGGGAACTCAGGTCCTGAAGAGGCTGGCCTTTAAAAACCTCTGTTCATGTGCATAGCCTCAGCATGGGCCTTATCAAGCCCCCACTGCTAAGGTCACCAGAATGAATATTGAGTTTGCATGGCAGCATGCAAAATTAGGTATTTCTAATACTTCTTGACATCAGGGCAGGGTAGAGACACTCTTAGCTCCTTGCAGGGTGAAGACCATTTTATCCTGATTTTCCTTCTGAATGCAGAGATCGCTGCATGCAGCCTAACTGCCAGTGGTTCATGATTCCTGGTGTCTGTGCAGTAGTTTAGGTATGCTTTTCTCCCTGTTGCTTTACAGGCTCCTCTTTTTCAGTACTGGATACCTTTTGCTTCTGCTCTTGCCCACCTTTTACAAGAGAAAGTGAGAGAAATATATCCCGTGGCAGCTGAAAGAGCATAGGTGCAGTTGGGAGAGTAGAACAGATCCAGGTGCCAAGGGACAATCAGTAGGGAAGACAGCTGCCCCAAAGGTGAGGCAAAGAGGAGCAAGTTCTAGGTGGTTGTGCCAAGGGATGACAGAGGATAAACAGTCACAAAAGCTCTGCAGCACTATCCCAAATCACCTGTATCTATGGATTTGTGAGGCAATATGATGCTCATTCTCTGTCTTTCGTTTGTTACGCAATGCTGCTGCCATCAAAACAACTTTGTGAACAGATGGAATCTGCAGGTGCTGGGAACCAGAGTACTTTAGCTAATGAAATCCTGGTGGGACTTTTAAAAGTACCAAGATATCTTCCTGAAGTGGGGATGCACCTTTAAATGCCTATATACTTTTTCATCTATCTCCAAAATGGCCTAGCTGCCAGTAAAAACAAAATCTCCTAATTGCTGTAGAACGTCCAGATCATTCCAACTTTTTCCCACAGGTTAGTGGAGCTGTCATGGCAAATTCTGCAAGGTGAGGCTTTACATCTAAATAGAGCACTGTGGTTTTCCTCTAAGCTATTTTTTTGCATATAGGTCAATAACAAACCATTCAATCATATTTATCTTCCACGAAGAGGCTTAAAAATAGTAGCAGTGAATACTCTGAAGTGGAGGTAAAGGGGTAAGAGTTTGAAGAGATAGCTATTGTCAAAGTCATTCACATGCTTAAGGCTTGCTGAAGTATTGTTTGAATAGGAGTGGGGTTACTTATTTCTATTCTACTTCAGTCTCCTGTTTGGTACATCTGTGTTGTTTCTTGTACATTAGTGACATATTTTGGAAACAGCTGTAAGTTCACATTACTCTAAACAATGACAGAGGAAATACTGTATCTGAATTCCAAAGCTTGTCAATAATTTTGGGTCATTGCAGAGCGAAAGGGGTATCTTTTTTTTTTTTTTTTAATCATCCTTTCTTTGGTTTCTTAGCTGAGTTAACCTTGGTTCTTCACATTAGATCCCTTGAAGAAGGTTAATGAAGGAATAAGGGAAAGGTGTGTGATTTCCCTCTTACTCCCCTGTGGTTCCAAAACTGTTCACCTATCACTTACTACTTGATGCATAAGGCATCCCCAAGTTTTATAACTGATGCATTTCACTTCTGTATCTCAAATGTAAAAATGAAATGTGTTATTTTTGGAAAGATTCCTTATCTTTTGTGGACTTTTTGGGGGGAGGAGGTCAAGATTCTGCACTGGAAACTTGGCGGCAGGAAAATGATTGCCTTGATTTTGAATAAATATCTTTTTATTGATGAGTGCTTTCAGTGTTACAAGAATGGACCCAGGCATCCACACAGAATAACTTGCAAAGCTGGGACCTTAGAGTAGAAAATTGCTGCATAGAGGATATATGCCCAAAGTTACTTAATATGTCAATCTACTGCTGTTATGAGCCATAATGACTTCTTTTTTTTCCTACATGTAAGACTTCTCAGTAATTTTCCTTTTAAGAGCCTGTAATTTGCAGTGATGGATGGAGCTATTTTTCCTCTGAAATGCATTTCCTTCTACCTTTGTTTGCTATTCTGCACTTTCTCATGCAGATAGCTTTTAGTGAGGGAAGGGAACCAGCAAGAAAAGATGAATTTATCCTTTATGTTCTGACTGACATTTTTTTTGCTCCATAAACTCTAAGAAAAGTAGTCAATATATATATTTGCCTCTGAACTCTTATAAGTTATGAAGTTTTACTGAGTTAATTAATATTTTTTGCTTTTGGACTTAAGGAAAGGATCAGATATACTGTCTCCAGTTCTCTCCCTTTATCTTAATTAAATCACTATTTATTTTCAATTCACTCCTCTCTCTGTTCATCTCTCCTTAAGATACCAGCTTTAGGATTCACCCTTTCTCCTCTGCTGGTGAAAATTACATATTTAATTAACCTTATTCATGAAAACACACCCGTCATTTTGACTTTCTTCCTAGCAGCCTTTTAGCCTGTAAGAGGAAATTCCCGGGCTTTGAGTTAATAGGAATTTCAAGGTAAGAAAAAGATCAGCTGGAACAAATCTAGAAGGCTGCAAAGTTTCCTGTCTGGTTTGATGAAGGGAAAACACACATGATTAGTTGCGGGATTTCTCCAACAATTACAGTAAACACGCATCTTTCAGAGCAAGGGTGGAGGGAAACTCTCCTTCAAAATTTGTATTTTCAGCTGCTTTTTAATATACATAAGTTTCTTCTGTGCATCAAAATGTCATTAATGTATGAACTAGAGATGTCACCAAGATTAACTTGCTTTCAGGGCATGCTCTGCCCAGCAGTTTTGCTATTTAAATTTCACTCTTCTAAACTGCCAACAACTTTCCCAGCTACCCGCCTGGCTACACGTGGCCTGAATACGCCACAAGGCATGCTAACATTGCATGACCAAAATTCCCTTGCTGGTTTCAGACATGATTGCTAAGATACAGATCTTTTAACATAGGCCTAGCATTGGGGAAATCCCAGAGTGAAGCTTATAGAGTGAATAGTGTCACTCAAACATTACTGCTCAAGTGAGCAATGCGTGAGTCACTTTTCTGAGAAGGGTTCAAAAACAAGTCAGACAAGTTCAGTGCATAGCTGAATTTATAACTGAATGACTTTAATCTCCACCATCCCTTTCTAGCCCATCTTTTCACAACAAACGAACCAGTAAGTCTGCTTTTCACTACTTTTTTTCCTACTGTTAAATCCTTTTCTTGCCGTTAGTATTTGTGTTATGGTTGAAAGGCTTCAGCTATGATTCTGACCCATTTTATTACTGTACCTCCTTGTAGGAGGAGGATCTTAGCCCTGAAAAGCAGGCAGTTGACGTACACTGGCTGTAAAGGGAAAGAGAAAGGGAGGATTACCTTTATCTTTTCAATGAGGAAGAATGGAACTGCAGAGAAACTAAGTGATTCATCTGAGGTTGCTCACAAGTCAAAGGTGCTCAACTCTTACCTAGTGCTTTCAACACAAGATAATCTTGTCTTTTTTGCCCATTTCCTTATGTTGAAAATCCGATCACAATGGTGTGAACCTTTCTGGGTTTGGTATGGAGATTCTTCAGGCAGCTGCACATCAGTTTTATTAATACCTTCTTAAAATTACAGATGTTTTAAGTATCCTAACTCCATGTAGTTTACTTTTTTTGGTAGTCCTGCTGGTCATAGTTCTGTTGAAATCTCAAATTTTTACTCAAAACATGTATTTTCTGTTTGAAGTGCTCAAAAGAGAGTATTTTGACTTTGCTCAGGGACATAAGAAAGACTCCTCCACTTTACTGTGCTTTTAAAGTAAACTGAATGGAAACAGTGTTAAGGCTCTTTAAAGCAAAGGATCCCTACCTAGTGAATTATTTTAAAATAGTAATCATTCTACTAAAACAGTAAACATTTGGGAGAAACATTGCCTTCTGATATCACCTACAGATTTTTGAATCTCAATATTGTACAGTCAATAACATCAGTTAAAGGTATGTGGTTAGACTTAACCACGTGTTGGTGTTATGCTACTTACAGCCAGAGGAAGCTAAGGAACTTTAACCACTTCATGCAAGACTTTCTCACATAAACCACATGCCGTAAATATGCAAACAATACTTTGCGCTTCTAAGTGCATTTATACCACGTGCAGTCATGACTGTAAATATTTTAAATGGACTGACACAGAGGTATGCGGCCAGGTTCATGATTTTTACTTTGCATCTTTGGCCTCCTGCATTTAGGGTAGCAGGGTGAAGCCTGATTTTTGGGGTAACTTCATGGCCATCTGGGACACACACAGCCCATCCCAGGGCCAGAGCAGGCTGCAGCTACCCGTTGTACAGCAGTGGGAGCCGCTTACCTCAGTGGGATTTCTGTGCTGCGCAGACCTGGGAGGGAGGAAGTTGTCTACCTTCACCCTATATATTTTTCACATTTTATGAAACAGGACCGAGCAGCTTGCTCTCCACGGGTGCCGGCGCAGAGATTTCAGGACACCAGCGAGGCGTTTTGCCGCTCCCTGGGAAGATTATCCGTGCTCCAACCCAGATGAAGGATGCCCTTTCCGGGGAGCACCAAGCAAACCCGCGTGGCCTGGGCGGAGCCGCGACTTCACCTCGTCGCGGGGGCAGCCCCTTCGCCGGGCTGCAGGGCCCCGGGAGGGGCTTGGCGGTTTGTGTTCGTCGTTTTTTATTATTATTTTTATTTTTTCCTGAACTCCCCGCCCCACATACACACACGGCTGGGGTTTCCGCGGCCGGGGTTACCCTGGCCCCTCCGTGCCTTGCTCCCGCGAGCCCCCGGCACGCCTGGGCGGGCCGCGGGAACCGTTAGGGCCGTTGGAAGCGCGCGGGCCGCAGGAACCGTTAGAGCCGTTGGAAGCGCGCGGGCCGCGGGAACCGTTAGGGCCGCTGAGGCCCTAACCTCTGATGACCCTAAGGTAGCCTGGGGGTGAGTGAGCCCCCGCCGCCGCCCAGGGGCCGCTGCCGGCCGCCGCGGCTCTTCAGGCGGGGCCGCGCTCTGCCGCGCCGCCGTGTGGGGAGGAAGCGAGGGCGGAGCAGCGCGGCTGGCACGTAGCCGCTGCGCCGGCCCCGCTGCGGCAGCCACAGCCGGGCCGCGGGCGTGAGGCGGCCCCGCAGGCCGGCCTGCCCCGCTCCTCGGGGGCCGGGGAGCCGCGCCACAGTCTCTGCAGGCGAGCGGGGCCGGCGCGGCGCGGCGGGCCGCCGGGGCCGGGCGCTGCCGGACGGACCATGCCGCGCCGGGCGCTGCGCCTCTTCCTCCTCCTCCTCCTCGGCCCGGGCTGGGCCGCGGCTGCAGGTGCGTGGCGGGGCGCTTGCGGCGGCCGCGGGGTCCCTGCGCAGCGGCGTGCTTCGGGCGCGGGGAGGAAGGCCGAGAGCGCGGGAGCGCGGGCGGCGGTGGCGCCCCGGCGGGTCCCGGCGCCGCGCGGTGTGTCAGGGGTTTGCCTCTTCCCTCGCCCCGCTTCGCCCTCCTCCTCCCGAAGAGGGCAAGGCCCCCCTGCCCCGCTCTCTCCGGGGGGCTCTTCCCAAAGAATCAGCCGGCTCCGCGGCTGCAGACCGGCCGGGTCTGCTAGGGAGAGGTGAAAACCCGCACGGTCTCAGCCGTGAGCGTGACTGTATGAACTGCTGGTGCCGCTGTCGCTGGTGATGCAGCACCCACTCTCCTGCTGCGGGTGGGTCTCCTCGGTTTAGCCTTGTGAGACGACAGTTTAGCTTCCGAAGGTTGGGTTGGATTTAGACTTGCATGTAAATGCTTTGCTGTTTCTTCTAGGCATGCAAGGCCTGTTAGTTAACCTCTCGGCAGTGCTGTTTCAGAGGTCTTATTTGGCTCAATTAAGATTTTTTTTCTTTGATGTTCAGATTGGGCTAGAGCTGCCTGACTGTGGTTGAATATTAATTCTGGCTCCACTGTTTATCTCAGCAAGGTCAAAAGAGCTGCTGCAATGTGTTTTTTGAGTTATGGTTTTATCAGTCTAACACGAGTAGACCAGGAGAGTAAGTGGATGCTGGGCTACAGTACTTGCTGAATAACCTTTGAAATGAAAGAAAGTTTCATACCAGTGTTCAAATTAATAGAAGATTTGGAAGAAGTGGGAAATGTCAACATGCATCAAGGAAGTAGTCAGTTTGTAACTTTGAGGCGTTCGTTTCTGAAGCAGATCGTCCTCATGAGTAGTGTATCTGGATGCCTGTGTTGAAAGGGGCCCTTCAAGATGTTTGTCCTCCTCTTGATAATCTTTTCTGTTGCATTCTTTGGTACAGTCAGATGTCTGCTTTAATTACATTTCAGTGCCTCTCCCTGTTACCCTTCCAAAGACTAGCAGACTCTTACCTGATTTACTAGGAAATTTATCAGCCTTGAATTTGCAGTTATGTTTTTCACAATCTCAAGCAGTTCATCAAATCAAACTGGCAAAACATTCTCTGAAATTAGAGCAGTTCTTCATTTTTGCTTACCAGCTCTTTCAGGAGCATTGATAGTGTCTTGTGCGTGCAAGTTATCCTAATAGCAGTAAGGGCGTCTGAATAGGAAGCTGAACGTTGCAGAGAGTGCTAATGGAGGCTGAGCAGAAGAAATGGCTGCACACAGCATGGCCCGTATTCAGGAAGGCAGCGATCTCCCTGGGTTCAGTATGTCAGCTCCCACATGTTTTGTTGCATCCGTTTAGGTGGGGCTGGCCACTCTGTGATTGGTGAGCCGTGTGGGGCTTTGCAGCAGTTTGGGAGCGGCTGCTTTTCTAGGCCTGTGGTACTTGGCCAGATTCTGGCATCCAAATATCCATCGGTGGGTTAAGGCGACTAGGGGAGCTGCTGTAGTCAGTGCTGCCCGGTTCTGTCCCAAAGTGCAGCAATCGGATTTTTCAGGGAATTGTTCTGGTGTTCAGCTGGTGAGTGCAGCTTCCTTCCCCGCTGGGTCTTCAGTAGCTGTGCGTGTTTCTTTTGTTGCTAAGGGAGATGTTACACATTACAATGTGGGCCAAAATAAGTGTGTTGCAGCTGGTATCACTCCTTCATACCTGACCACATACTTCTGGTCACCTTTGCAGGCTCTTATGTTTGTCTGAAAATATGAGAAGCCAGTTCAGTACACCAGAACAGGAAAAAAAAAGCATAGGGGAAAATAAATGGATTTCCTTTCTGCCAGTTTTGCAAAACACTGTGTTTTAAGGCTGGTGAAGGGAAGAGATCAGGGATCACTCAGGAAAAGGCGTGGGAGCTGTGAAAGCAATGAGTAGGCTACGCTGACCTGATTTCCCTCTCTGTAACTTACAGCTTCACACTCTGCTATATGAAAACATTGACTTGTATCTTGAAGAACTGAGAAGTTTCTGTATCAGGAAACAAGAATCTGAGAATTGCTTGACCAATGCTTTAAAAGAGCCTGTTCACTGAGACTACATTTGAAACATAAGTGAAGACAGGGCATTCTTGGCTTTTCCTGGATAAAGTAGTTTGAATGTTGGGGTCTCATACTCCATTTCTAGGATATTTGCAAATCTAGGTGCTTTATTCCAAAGCATGCATTTTGTTACTTTGGATCATACAAAATAATGATCTTCATGGAATTCATTGTGTGATTTCATAAATTTAAGTAATTTTGCTGTCAGGTTGAGATCGCTAATTGCAATATGAATGTTTTCCCTTAGTGTGCCATGAAACAAGTCCTGAATGCAGTAATTTTTGCTGTGGCACACAGCAGTTGATTCTCAGCTACAGAATTGTAGGGTTGGTACCTCTTTCAGTGTTTCTGAAGCTAGTAAGGGAAATGATCTATTTCTGAATTGCAATATCAAACAAATTCATCAGCATGCAATCCTGATAGAGGGGAAAATAGACCAGCTGCCCTCTTCCTTCTTCCTCCCTCTTAAAGAGCAAACAACGAAATGCTGATACTCACGTTTTGTTTTGACAGCATCCTTGAATTCTGCAAAATCAGTTGTATCGGATGTCTGACTACACAGATTACTGATGGTGTGAGATATCTTGCCACATGCCAGACCAGGAGTGAGACTGCAAGAAAGGATCTGCTTGACTAGAAAGCAAAAACTTATCTTGATTGAAGAAAGCCTTAAAGTAGCCTTAAAAATATACATGAGAGATTAATAGCTTCTGTAATATTTTAACTGTAAAGGATCTCAAACACAAGTACCAAACTGAATAATCCATCTATGCTGTAATATAATATGTGTTTGTTTAGCAGCATCATTTAAAAGTGGAGGCTAAGAAACTAACAAAATATCTAATTAAAATTTTGAGAATGTAACTAGTTATTTTGTATTGGGGACACCAGGTTTAATGCAACTTTATGAAAAGTCTTGTAGTTTGTTTCCTGAATGTGGGGGATGTTAAAGCCCAGCATTAATTCTGTTCTGAAAGACAGCACCATCAACATCAGTGTGCTGCCTAGTACTCTGCAAAAAGATCAGACTCAGAAGTAAAAAAGGAAAAAACTTTTTACAGTTATCTCCATATTTCCACAGAAGGCTCAGCTAGAATTTGCCTTGAGTGCTTGATCTTCTGAACTTACTTATGTCAAAATAAACAATGTCTTAAGAGAATATTGTCTGAAGAAAAAAAAATGGATCCCATCACCTGGGATCATATTTATAATGTCATGGTTGTTGTTGAGGTTAGCACCTGTAGACTCACCTTGCTCAATGGAATAACTGATCACCAGATGGGCGAGGACCAGTTAAGTGTAGAAGGAGAAGCTGTTTCACCGTGAGGACAGGCAGGCAGTGGAGGAGGTTACCCAGAAGGGATGCACAGGCTCCATCCTTGGAGCTTTTCAAGATCCACTGGGACCCAGCCATGAGCAGCCCGGTCTGGTCCCAGAGCTGGCTCTGCTTTAGGCAGGAGGTCAGGCTAGAGACCTCGTGGGGGCCATTCCCACCTGAGGGATTCTGTGATTCCAGGTGTGAGGTTCATCTGGCTTTAAAAGACATTTGATGACTGTATTCTCCTCTTTTTCACCCTAGGCTGCTTGTTGTAATCTTAGTCTCTCTCTTTCGGTTCTCCCAATTCCTTGTCATCAGTCCCCTTGTTATAGTTTGTGTTTTTGGTATTCCAGCCTACTGTTTTCCCTCTTTGCCAGCTAACGTCTCTCTCCAGCTCTCCTCTATCTTACTTCTCAGTTGGCTTCCTTACTTGATTTTCCGAGTCCCGATTCTCTCCTTTTGCCGGTCCATCCTGGCTCCCTCTGACTTCTTCCTCCTCCCCCCTCCCCTGCCAATGCCTGGCCTTTGGCCATGCTATAGTCAAAACAGACAGCTTGCTCCTCCACACTGCTCTGGTCAGCAGAGAAGTGGGTAGTCTCCAGTCCTAGAGGACCTTCTCTTTGCACTCAGCTTCCATGTTGCTCACTTCCTGCAAAGCTGTTTGAGAGCACGTGTGGTCTTAGTCTTCCCTCACCTCCAGTAGCTTATCCTGTGGCCAAATTTGGGTGGGAATTTCTATCGCTAATAGAAAGTACGCCTCTAACAGAGATTCCTGTCCTTCGCACTGTGAAATCTGTTACAAACTCTAAGTTGTGTCAGTGTTTGAAAGTGGAATGGATGCACTGTGTATATGTAAATATTTAAGGCCCTCTCCACACCTGTTTCTAGGCAAGTTTCAACAAAGTGACGTCAGCTTGTTCAAACAAGTTATCAAGAGGCAGGTGTCAGGAAAAGTGTAAGAGAGACAGGCACAAAATAGATGAGTTTTTTTTTAATGGCTGTGGACCATAATTTACAGCTTCATAGGAGATTTTTATGGGGCTTGGGAGGTGAATTCCTTGGGTTTTTTGCCTATAACTTCTCAGCCTTCCTTTGAAGTGCTGGACTAGGTACTTTCTGTGCCATAGCCTGAACAGAATAAATAAAAGCTGTAAGTTGCAGTTCAGTGTTTTGTGGATAGTAGGGATTTAAATATACTGGTATTAGTGCACTTAGAAATGGAATAAGGCGGAGGAATGTCACTGCCTGCAAAGCAGCTAAAATGTAATACATGGTAATAGAATTTGGAGACTCTGTACTTGAATGTTTTAGTAATTATTTTTGTTTCTCTTATTTTAGAATCTTTCCATTTACCAGCACCACAAGGTGTGATGGTTTATTCCTATAACTTTCACAGCTCATTGAGGTGGTCTCCTGTTAAAGTGGATAGAGGTCCAGTGTTTTATACAGTCCACTTTAAAACGTAAGTAAATAGTTCTAAAATAACAAGTTGATTTTTGTTCTAATCCAGTAACAGAATTAGTATTTAAAAAGAATGCTAAAAATGAACAAGCATACAAATGGAAAAAATGACTTATTGCAGCTGTTCTTATGTATATGTGGAGAGAGTTTCTCAAGACTGAGAATCCTTTAGCCTGTTGTATTCCCACTGAACTAAGAAAAAGAGTTAAGACTTTATTTCATTTTTTTTCCCTGAGGCAATTCAGTTGGTATTTTTCATGGATTCCATTGGATATTCTGGCTTGTTTTAAACTTTGCTCTAAACACAGTGTTTGAACTTTTTTCTGATGCTGATGTGAACTGCTCTTAATGTTTTTTTTATACTTTAAATCTCAAGATGATGGAGCCTTTTCATCCAGATCAAAGAGGATGCCAAGAGCACACAGTAATGTTGCATAGTTTCCTGTATAATTCTAGCCTTACTGAATTCTCTCTAAAAAATTTTAGTCTTCCTAGCTACTGAAGAGTTGCAGGTGTTGAAAGGGCTGTGGAATAAACCTGCGTGAAAAGTGGTAGTCTTGTAACATTATTTTTAACAGAAGTTGGCTAGGTGGGAAGGATTGTATTTTGGAGCTTTGACAGTTGCACTGTTTTGCTGATGCTTTGTTTGTGATTTGTTTTGTATTGCAGAGGGGCCTTTAACCAGTGGGATGAGATGAACTGCACCCGTATTACTCAGACTGAATGCAACTTCCCCCTGTTACTTAATGAACGGCGTTGGACTATTACTTTGCGTGTGAGGGCTGAGTTAGGGCAAATGGTTTCTGACTGGGTGGAATCAGATCCATTTGTGGCGGAGAGAAACAGTAAGTGTTCTCTATGGTTTCACTGAGTCTCTCTAAGGAGATTTCTCTGAAAAATGTTTCTTGTCTGTTCTAGGCTTTTTTGACTCTATTGTGTACAGAAGCCAAGTGAGAGAACTGTGGGTGTTGGTTAACAAAGATAACAAGGTCTCTGTGCACTTGCTTCCTCTGTAGTGGTGTTAGCATCTCTCCTTTCAACAGGAAGAGGAACTTGTAACATACTGGTAAACTAGGAATTAATTTGATGTCTGTGTGAACAAGTGTACGGTTCTTCTTTATGAAGATTTGCTCTTTGTGTGATTGTGGCTACTTTCAGGACTAGGAGGAGATAAACGTTGAGTTAAAAATGCCTCTGAAATAATAACAAAGCTGAGGAAAGGTGTTACTAACTCTTTAGTTCAGATTCTGCCTTACCTTGTGAGGAGCAATGGTGGTACATCCTGTGAATAGCATGATACTTTCCCTGGTGACTTCAGTTCTAATTCTTGAATTTTCTCCAGTAGTAAAGAATGTGGGGATGAGGAATTGCCTGAATCTTGAGTTAAAGGCTACAACTGATGTATCGCTACCTTGTGATGCAGAATTGCTTGTGTAGGGGGAGTAGGATCCTTGAGGGGGTTAGAAAGGCATTGTGTGAATGGGAATATAAGACCAAGGACAGGTTTGATAGGGGAGAGTGGTGTTTGTGCATCTCTTCTCAAAGGAGCGAGAGAAGCACTGGATGTTTCTTCTTGTGTGACCAGCCTCAAGATCAATTTGTAGAGGCCAAGACTTTGGGCTACTTGGGCTATTTGTTGCTTAGATCAGTTCTCTTGGAGAAGGAAAGGGTGCTTGTCCTGCAGTAGTACCCCATGGAGGAGACTCATGTCTCACCCAAGAAAGTGTTTGCAGTTGTACAGAGACAGGAAGTAGAAAGAAGCGGAAGTTTCTGTACCAACATAAAAATCACAGGGCTGTTTTTCTCCAAGAGTAGACAGAGCAGGATCTGCTGTTTTTTTTTTTTTTTTTTTTTTTTTTTAACAAGGCAAAAGAAGTAGTGATTACATGTAAGAATTAACTGATTTTTGTCGTTAATATTCTCCCCTCTCCGGTATGCAAAGGGCAAGTGTTTTGTTCTGAGATACTGGACTGTTTTACAAACACTGGTAAGCCTAACCATTGAAAGAAATCAAGATTAAAAGGTTAAATTACTTGTGATCACATAAAAAGTCTCTTGTAGAATTAGGAATAATAATAACTTGCACAATATTTTTCACGATTTAGATGTCAGAGCACTTCACAAAAGGAAGTCGTTGTCCATTACCCTATAGGACAAATGGAGAAATCAAAGCAGGGGGAAGAAAACTAGTGATTCCTGTTCCAGTCTAATTAGACCCAAATAGATGTTATTAGAGAACCTGGAATTATGTGGCTGAATTAGCTATTTGAGGAAAAATTAAACAAAACTATATCACCATTAAGTACAAAGAGATTCAGCTACGTTCTCGTGGATATTTACTTAATTTCCAGGGAAAGTTAACTGGAAATGGTTCTTTCAATTATCTAATTTCATGCATGCTTTCAAGCCTTTTTCTTAAGGTTTCTAATATATTAGATGTTTTAAATGCGTTAAGTAGATAAGCAAATACTGTATACCCATTCCTCAAGAAAATAGATATTCAGCAGGTTTGCGGAGTGTACCAAAATAAAGCTGGACACAGCTGCAGTGAGGTGTTTAGCATCCCAGTGGTTCACTGCTCTTTCTGTGTTTGTTTTCAGCTATTATAGGACCCCCTAAAGTGAACAGTGTGATTGTAAGCTCTGACTCGCTTCTCATTAGTGTTATACCCCCTTTTGGATCTGAACTAGGTGACTTTCTTCAGTATCATGTGTTCTACTGGGAGAATGCAACAAGTACCACTAAAAAAGTAAGAATTCTAATTTATTTTGTTCTTAATGTCTCTGTGCCTGAGAGAGATGAGTCAGTGTCTCTTGGCAAAACAGCAGAAATGGAGGAAGCAAGCTGTAATGTGATTTCTTTTTTGTAACAGCAAAGGTCAGCAGTTGGTGACTTGAACAGAAGTTAATCTGGTCTTGTCTCAAGTATTGCATGTATTACTAAACTTTAAAAAACATTTTTTTTCCTCCATATGAAGTCAAGGTTAAACCACATCTTTGCAGATTAAAGGGGAGAGTCCACAAAGTGCAAAGTTGGTTTTAAAATGGCGTTTAGATTCCAAAGTTTGAGCAATTTGGAAGATTCTGAAATACCCTCCCACCTTTCCTGTGCTGGGCTTGTTTGTTCCAGCAGCTTCATTAACTGTCTGCTTGGGTCTAATGTTGACTGTGCTCATAGGGTAGAGAAAGGCAAGAGCTATTAGAAATGTGTTGGATACAGCTGGGATGAGCAGCTGTCCCTGATCAATCTGAAACTTTGTCCTGTGTCACTGTGTGCTTATTTTGATGTCCTTGGGAACGGGTGAACGTGGTCTAGACTGACTGGCCTTGTGGGGTAGAAAATAAGTTACATTAAAAAAAAAAAAAAAAAAAAAAAGAGAGAATTAAAAGAACAGCATTACAAAATTTAAAAACCAGAAGCAGAAAAAGTTTAATTATTTATTTTTATTTTTAAAACTTCTTGTTTCAAAGGATCTTGCTAAATCTGAAAAGCCCCCACTTCCTTCCTCTCTCGCAAAAATGTATGTTTTCCTGACATATATAAAAAACTTTCATGTTTGGCATTCAGAGAAGAGGTCTCTCTTGAATGGTTATTCAGGCTTCACTGAGCTTGTTATCCTAGCCCCTTAAAGGTAAAAATTCACAAAAAACACTGTGGGGGCCATGTTGAGACTGAATTTGTTCTGTCCATCAGCTCTTTTCCTAGTCGGTAGGAAGAGATGAGACTTTGCTGAACTAGGGTTCCATCAGCCACCTCTGAAGGTGGAGACACTTCTCATGATTTGTTTTTCCCTCTACCTTCCTATATTGCTTTCACTGCCTGAGGTGTTAGAGAAGCAGTGTATAAAGTACCTAGTGGGATATTGTGCATCAAATGAGACCTTGCAGCAGTTTTCATGCCTTTGCTGTTTGTGTCCTTGCAGATGGTTTTAAATGGTCAGACTTCATTTCATTTAAAAACAATGAAAATTTCAAATCCATTAAAATAGGAAAGTTCAAATATATTCCACTGCTCTCTTGACATGTTAGGGAACGCTGAATTATGAAAATAAAATCTGTGGGTTTTTTGCATAGGAAACTTAGGTATGCGGAAGGGAATTGTATTGAACGCAGCTCTGTGGGTTTTACAGTAATACTTGCTTTTTTTTTTTTTAAACAGGAGATGAAGATGAGCAATACGCTGTTCAAAATTCAAAATCTAAAGGAATTGACACTATATTGTTTTGAAGTGCATGTAGAATTTATGATACAGCCAAATCTCCAGAAACTTGGACTACCAAGTGTCCCAGAGTGTTACAGAACTACAGTCAGTGGTATAAATCTGATTTTGTTAATATTTTTTTTTTATACATAATGGAATGGGTGGAGGACATGAGTCTTGGATGGTACAACTAGTCAGTTATATGAGCATATTTGCCAGGAGGGCTAAGAGGGTACCACTGATAGTAGCTCACAGTTGTCATTAATAGCAAAATAATAATGAGGCTTTAATCAATAATTTAAGGTCTGTGTTTTACTTTTCCCTTTGTCTTTGCTTTAGAAATACTTTAGGTTAGTCAAAGACCTTTTTTTTTTCTGTAGGAAGTAATACCTGTAAAACAAAAACAAATATTTGGTGTTTAGGTGAAAATATGGGTGAAAGAGACAGTGTTATTCTTGAGAAATCCTCAGTCCCTCAGTGGCTTCTTCCTGCAAGACAGGCACATCCTTCTCGTCTTTGGCCTGTTTCCCCTTCTCTGACATTTTTGAGCTTTGTGTGTTTGTACTAGATATAAGATGGGGTGTGGGAAAGAGGAGGCAGCTACAAAATAAGAATTTCTCCCTCTCTCAAATCCCTCTGACCACTGGCACACAGGTGAGCTGCATCTTTAGCATGCTTTGAACATGCCCAAAGATGCGTAGGTGAAAACAATTGCTGTTACCCAGAAGGAGCTGACCTCAAAAGTACCTGAGTGCCAGCCCGTGCTCTGTGCCGCTGGAGACAGAGATGCTTGCTTTGCCTGTTGCAGAAGAAAAGCCCCTGGTGTTAGTGGCACCTTGCTGACAAAGTTGCGGGCAAGGAGCGGGTTGCACTCCCTGCCTGCCCTCTGCCCAGCAGCTGCGATTCCTCCAGCTCTGCCTTTGCCTTGCTGGCAAGGCCTGGAGAAGGTGGCCTTAGGCTTGCGGGTAAGGGGGAGCAGCTCATTGCAGCTGGTTATTTCCATGCATAGTCACAGAACAAACAACTCCTGAACATGGGTATTTAGATTTCTTCTATATAGTAGGGCTGTGATCTCAACCTTAGAAATTCTACTTTATTAGCTTGTCAAGCATTGTGTAATAAGCTGAAATTTGCTACACGTGTGATGTGTAAATATGAACCTAACTTTTTTTTTTCCTTTTTTTCAGAGGCAACCAGAAATGGATATATTATACTAATATTTCTGTTAATCTTATTTCTTGTAATTCTTGTGATAGTTGGCTTGTTTCTTATGTGGAGATACCACAACACAATTAAATATTGGTCTCAGCCACCTTTCAAAATCCCATCACACTTTGAAGAGGTATGTGTAGACTTATTTTCCCCCTACTCTTCCCCCCTGCACAAGGCAGTGATGAGCTTGGACTAAATGTAAATAAAACTAGTTGTAGCTTAACAGAAGTCTTTCTTCAGCCTTTCTGTTTAGATATAGTCAATTGCTGATTTAGTATGAAATACTACTTTTCTAATACGTGATATTCCACTTTATTCCTCTTTTACTTAACTGTAATTTTTATTTGTCGTACTAAGATACAAATACTGCTATATTCTCGTTACGAAACTGGAGTAAGATTCTGTTCCTTGTGTATTCGCTTCTCTAATGAATCAGGTCTGAAACAGTTGTTCACTTCAAGCAAAGGGTTTGTGTGCTACAGAACGTGTACTTAGGATTTAGGTCTCTGATTAGAAATAAAATATTGAAAAGTGAACACTGATCATTTTAAGAGCAAGGACTAATTTGAAGAATGAAGACTGTCTAAGGAAATTTTTTTTTTTTTTTTTCCCTGTAGCTTTATGTAATTCTCAGATACAAAACTGGGACTTCTTATCTGTGCAGCTCACACATTTCTGCACTAAACGATGTTGTTTCAGTCCTGTTCCTCTTTTTAGTACTTAAACAGGAAGTAGCCTTTAAGGAAAGGGTTTTTATATTTAAAAGTTGTTGTTCGGCATATTTTTCATATTTAAAAAAAAGTTTGTACTTGTGGGGTTTTTTTGAGGTTTATTTCTTTGGCCGTATATATCTACGTATCAGCGTAATCCTTTGTATCACGCTGGATTTTAATAAAAATATGAGTGAATGAACCTAGTCTTTCTGCAGAACCTTGAGCAAATCATTTTCTCTCTTCATGCTTACCTCTGTTTCCAGTTTATCAGGACTTCAGTGAACACAGCCATGTCATATGCCAAGCAAAGTATATCTTATGTAGGAAAAAAAAAGTCCTTGTACAGTGCACTAAAACAGTGCACACTTTATGCAAAGGACTGCAAGAATTAATTCATCTACTCTCTTATTTCTTTCCCATTAGAGTTTATAATCACGTGTTCTGGAATAATTAATTTGGAAAAAACACAGCAGAAGTAGATACGCTTGAGCAGTGGTGAGCCTGGCTTCAGGCAAAATACCGATAACAAAAGAAAGAAAATCAGCAAATATATACGATTTTCTAAATATTTTTAAATGGGATCAGCTGGTCTGGGGCTTCTCCTCTTAAAGTAACTTCCATTAGTAAAAAATACCAATTATTGTAAGGCAGTTTCTTATATGCTATTCTAGATTTTCAGAAAACACATAGATGCTTCTGTAAAAGAAAGAACCAAGTTTTCAGCATCTGAGTTACAGGAAACAGTTGTAACACAGAAACACCTTCACAGAAAGCCAAATCACAGTTCACTTATGTCCTGAATATGTGTTTGAGGCTTCTGTATGAAATGTTTTTAAGTCACCTGATAATTCTGTTGCTCATCATCCCTGCTGTGATGAAACGGTGATGTCCTAATTGAAACCTGGGCTAATTTTGTCCCGTGACATGCATGATCGGAGCTGCAGCCCTGTCTCAGCCAGTCCTACAGCAGGGAACAAGCTTTTGGGTAAAATTAAAATGCTGTGATGTAATAATGTGAAAGTGTCTGTATTCTGGACACTTTTTTTAATCAGGGAAAAACATTTAATACTAAGTTTTTCTGGTTTAGCATATGAAGAGGTGAATAGCTTTAATTCCCCTTGAAACACAGACTGATTTTAGTAATAAAGAGATTATATGGAGTGTCAAGAGGAATAGGAAATATTTTCTCTGGTCTGCATCTTTTTTCTAACCTTCCTTCCTTTGCTCAAAACAATTATATATGCAGTGTAAAGCTGATGACTTGGGAGGGGGAGGGTGCAACAAAGCAAAAAAAAATAATTCCAGTAGAGTTCTCTGGTACTACTAAAAGATGCACATCTGAGCTGCCTTACACTGCACAGAGCCTAATGTTGTACCTTATTTGTCCCACTGCTGTTTCAGACTAGTTACAAGGACCTGAGCAACTAATAGCTTGCATTTCTAGCATATGTCCCCAGCAGCATAGTTCACGTGTGTGGTTTGTTCTTATCTAGTAGGCATTTGCTTAAACTGATGTGAAAGAGAGTATTATCCAAAGATTAAATTATAAAATTTAGGAAATGCTGGGTAGCTTTAACTCACTTAAATGGATGTTTGCATGTTCTTTTTTTTTCACAGGAAGAAGAAGGTAGCTTTGCAGGTATTATTAACTTTTTCAGTGTAGTTTCAGGGAAGACAAAGATGAAATACACATTTAGCAGCCATCTTTGAGAATTCAGGTCTAAAGCAACTTGCCTGTAGGTAGTGAAAATGGTGGTGGACAGGTGGTACCTGTCTCTGTAAGTTCTAGTATATCTGCTGGATGGAACCTAAGCTGTTGTTTCTGGCTTCTTCCAGTATTTGAAAGATCCCAGCATGCCTGTTTTAGAGGCATTGGAGAATTGCATCGAGGAAGATCCCTGTGATTCCTTATTTGTTGTGTGTAATGGAGAAAGAAGCCAGGAATGTGATGGCAGTGCAGAGGGTAAAGCTCATCCCCCCAGCGGCTCCGGTGAAAGTGAACTAACTTAAATGGTATTCCAGTGAGACACCTGTACTCAGTCTTGCAGCACCTCCTGCCACTAAGTGGCACTCCCCAGCTACTGATAGCAGACCAAACTATGGACGAAGCACTGTCCTTGCTGAATCTTGAGCAAGATTTTGCTTCCTGAGAATACTGTGGAACCTCAGGCTTCGTTTAAATGGTTTCTGCTGTACTACAGTAGCAACTACATTCTCCAGGAGGAATATAGAAGGTGGAACACAAAGGTGAAATGAACACTAAATAGCCATATAACAAAGAAGACATGATGGAAACAGTTACATTGACATTGTCGTAATAAAACTTTTTTCCCAAGCTATAATAAAGCTTTGAGAAATATGGCACTTTATGGTAGGATGTAATACAACCTGGAATTGTTTGCACCATGAATTACTTTTTATAGTAGCTTTTTTTTTTTTTTATTTGCCTTATTTGTGAATTCTGTCTTAGCACCAAGTGTTATATCTACCCCAGTATCCTTTTTTGAATCAGTTTAAGTACTTGGTCTTCTGTGGCTTTTACTTCTTCCCTCCAGATAAAAATGACAGTCTAAAAAGAATCTGACTGTACTTTACCTTCCTCAGAGTGAACTTGTGCAAAGAACTACTCCAAGAAGGGCACCGGACAGTTCACTCCTTCCACCCTTGATAACTGCCTCCTAATGCATTCATAAGAAGCATTAATCTTTTGCTCCTGCGGAGAAATAACAGTGTTCTTCATGGCAAGAATGAACTTCAAAATACAGTTTGCTTAGCATTTGTATGAAATGTATGAACAATTACCAGACACTAAGAGTTTTTGTGCTACAAAAACTACTAGTACTAGTAGTAAAAAGTAGTAGTAGTTTTTGTACTAGTGCTACAAAAGGAAAGTTGAACTTTTGTTTTGAGTCCCATGAAGCAGAAGCAGTAAGACTTAATGCAGGCTACCGCACAACTGGCTAAGGAATGGACAGGAAGGTGAAACCTTTCCACCTCCCAGTGGGAGTCTGGAAAATATCTGCTAATAGAAAAAATCAAAGAAAAAGAACTTACCACTTCTTACACAATAAAATTTGTTTTTATTCCACTAACTCTGTTTATTTAAAAATGAAATAAAATAATTATGCTTAATTATTTGCAAGTGATTTGTTCAACTTATTTTGAGGCAGCTGTAAACAGACATGCCATAGCTTTCACTCATCTGAGCTAAAGCTGTTCCACCCCTTCTGGGAATATACAACAGACACATGAAAATCAGTAACATTTTTAATGAAGTTATTTCCTTGAAGAAGTACTCCTCTCATCACCTGTGATCTGGCAACATGCCAAGGCAGCGAGTTATCTGAAGACTTGGGCATAATTTAAGTCTGACAAGAATTTGTAAGTTGGCCAGAAGCTGCATACTATCCACTTGCTCTTAGTTCGCCCATATTTTTTTTCAATACTATGATGTAAACAAATGAAGAACCACAGACTCCTGAGAGGAGCAGCCTATGTGCACAACAGAAGTTCTAAGTATCAGCTTTCAAAATAAAGCCGTTTTAAAATACCTGCAAACATTTACCAATACAACATACGATTTGCAGATTAAGCCTGGCCTACTAAGTAAAAAAAATGTAGTAGACTTCTGAAATGATTATATTTAATATTTCTTACAGTTGCACAAAAAGGCCAAAGTTAAAAAACAACAAAAAAAACTTCCGTTAAATGTAATTCAGAGGTTATCTATCTGTCTCCACAATTACCACTCACAGGAAGTCAAAGCATTAGCTAAAATGAGCAATCCCTAGCAATCTTGGTCTGTGGTAGAACTACTTATGGTGTAAAAGTAAGCATAGGGTCACTGTGGCTGACACACCAGAGGCCTGTGCTGCCATTCAGAGACCTGGACAGGCTGGAGAGCTGGGCAGAGAGGAACCTCCTTGTAGTAGAACCGAGTATGTGTCCTGTTTCATTTTGCAAAACAACAGAATCTAGTCCTAACCAGTTTAAAGGTTGCAGGAACTTTGGCCAATCACTTGGCTATACCATAAAAGGTCAACGGTCGACCCCTAACGAATGAGAAGAAACTAGAACCCTAGCAACAGGACACACATGTGCAGGATAGGAAGATGGAATGATATAAAAAGAGGAGCCGGGACCCACCCGGTGCGGCAGTTGGCAGAGCGGAGACTCCCCTGTCGCCCAGCGCTGATATTTGCCTATATCTTGCTTGCTGTAATTAATAAAATTCTTATATTGGCTACACTGATTGAGTAAAATTTATGACAATTTGGTGCCGTGACTCGGATGTAACCTGTGAGACGGGATCTTCTTTGGCCTACCAGGGAGGCGCCCCGCCTATCAATAGGCGGCCTTGGCAGTCCAATTTCCTGTCCCGGTTGCACCGACGAACCCAAATTTCAAGATACTAGGCAAAGGAGGCTGGCAGACCCTATAAACTTTGTGCACGAAGGTCCGGACGAAGACGCGGGACGCCTGAGTATTTTGTGAAAAAGGAGATCCGTTCGGTCTGGGTCAGGGATCCTGGAGGCGCAGCGAATGTATGCGTGAGAGGGGGACTGGTAGTCCGGATTCCCCAAGCGAGTGCGGACCCTCAGTAGTGCGGTTCTCATTGCCCGCGAGGGCGTGAGCCACGAACCAGGGGAAGCGAGTGGATACATTCACGATAGAAGGCGCTCCAGAAGATGGGACAGGGGAAAAGCAAGCCCCCGAGTTCCATAAAATTCCCTCGGATACCCAGGGATAGTCCACTGGGGTTTATGTTAGACAATTGGAAACACTACCTTACTACAAAGGATAAAGATAAGACAAAGATGATTCATTATTGTATGGTAGTATGGGGAGGAAGGGAGATCTCCCGTAATGTTTTCTGGCCAATATTCGGATCATCTGAGGATTGGGTTAGGCAGAAGTTGAATCTTTGGGTGAAAAGTAAAATCCCCTTCAGTAAGGAGGAGAGCGAGTATGCTGACGTATGGGTGACTAGACCGGGCGTAGATGCCGTCCTTTCCTTGAGGGAAAAGGAGAACAGGAGAAAAGAAAAAATACCAATAGTTCCCCCCCCCCTTATGTACCACCCCAAGACGATCCCCTTCCTAATGCATCGCAAGATCCCTCTAGGGTCTATGAACTAAGTCAAGATCTCATAACTCCAGAGCGGACGCAGCAACAGAATCTATATCCGCTCTGGGAAATGCCCATTGGAGGCCGGGGTCCAAACCCAGTCATAGGATTCATCTCCGTCCCATTGAGTTCTGGAGATGTGCGAGACTTTAAGAAAGAAATGGGGAACCTTCTGGAGGACCCACTAGGAGTATCGGAAAGATTAGATCAATTTTTGGGACCCAGCATTTATACCTGGGAGGAGTTGCAGGCTATAATGAATATCCTATTCACAGCCGAGGAGAGGAATATGATTAGAAGGGCAGGAATGCGGATTTGGGATAACCAACACGCTCAGGGGCCTTTAGCGGACACCAAATGGCCACTTCAAAACCCCAACTGGAATCATCAACAGCAGGATCACCGAACGAACATGCAAGATTTAAGGGTAATTATTATACAGGGCATTAGAGAAGCAGCTCCAAGGGGGCAGAATATCAATAAGGCCTTTAATGATAGCCAGAAGAGGGATGAATCACCTACGGAGTGGTTGGAGCGGCTAAGGAAGAATCTACAGATGTATTCAGGATTGGATCCTGAGACCCCGATGGGACAGGCCTTGTTAAAAACACAGTTTGTGGCAAAATCATGGGAGGACATCCGGAAAAAATTGGAAAAGATAGAAAATTGGCAGGATAAAGATTTAGATGAATTACTAAGAGAAGCCCAGAAGGTATATGTGAGAAGGGATGAAGAGAGTCATCGGAAACAAGTAAAGATGATGATAACGACTGTAAGGGAGGTTGGAAAACTTAACGCCCCTCCCAGAATAAGGACAAGAACTCAGAGGAATGGGGGCGTACCTCCCCGAATAGAAAAGAGGGAGGTAGGTGTGTGTTTTTACTGTGGGAATAAAGGACATTTCAAAAGAGAATGTAGGAAGAGATTGAGAGATGAAAAGGCCTTTATTGAAGATTAGAGGGGTCAGGGGCTCTATCTGCTGGGGACAAGGAAACATCAAGAGCCCTTGATAAAGTTAAAAGTAGGTCCCCAACAGCAGGAGGTCGAGTTTCTGGTAGATACCAGAGCCGAACGATCGACTGTTCAGAAAATCCCAAAGGGATGTAAGATATCTAGAGAAATAGCTCAAGTAGTGGGAGCCAAAGGGGAACCCTTTGAGGTCCCCACAATTAAGAATGTATTAATTGAAACAGAATCTAAAATGGGACTGGGGAACCTGCTATTAGTCCCAGAGGCAGATTTTAACCTATTAGGGAGGGATTTGATTACGGAATTAGGTATTAATATGGAAGTAATAGACAAAGAAATAAGGATTAAACTCTGCCCTTTAAGGGTGGAAGATGAAGGACAGATTAACCCCGAAGTTTGGTACACTCCTAACAGTGTTGGGAAACTTGATATAGCGCCTTTCTCAGTTATTATTAGAAACCCAGAGATACCTGTAAGAATTAAACAATATCCCATCTCCCTTGAGGGCAGGAAAGGACTGCAACCTGAGATAAAGAGGTTACTGGAGAGAGGTCTCCTCGAACCTTGTATGTCTCCTTTCAACACCCCTATTTTGCCCGTGAGAAAGGTAGACGGGTCATATCGACTAGTGCACGATCTAAGGGAAATTAATAAAAGAACTGTGGCCCGCTTTCCGGTAGTGGCAAACCCCTATACTATATTGAGTAGATTGGGGCCTGAAAAACAATACTATAGTGTGATAGATCTCAAAGATGCATTCTGGGCATGTCCTCTGGACGAACAGAGTACAGACTATTTTGCATTTGAGTGGGAAGACCCAGACACGCATAGAAGACAACAGTTGAGGTGGACGGTACTTCCCCAGGGATTTACAGAATCCCCAAATTTATCTGGACAAGCTCTAGAACAAAATTTGCAGGAGTATCAGACGGGGGAAGGAATCACCCTCATCCAATATGTGGATGACCTCTTAATCGCAGGTGAGACTGAAGATAGAGTCCGTGAAGAAAGCATTAAGCTCCTGAACTTCCTCAACGAAAAAGGGCTAAAAGTGTCAAAAGCTAAGCTACAATTCGTTGAGGAAGAGGTAAAATACCTGGGGCACTATCTTCGGAAGGGAGAGAAGAGAATAGACCCCGAAAGGGTAAGTGGGATCTTATCGCTGCCACCTCCTAGGAATAAGAAACAAATACGCCAACTTTTAGGACTTGTCGGGTATTGCCGACAATGGACAGAAAACTATAGCACGAAAGTCAAATTCCTGTATGACAAATTGAGCCAGGAGGGACTATTAAAATGGAGCAATGACGATGAGGAACGCTTAAAGGAATTGCGACATGACTTAGTCAATGCCCCGGTGCTGAGCCTTCCTGACGTTAAGAGACCCTTTTATCTGTTCATCAACACAGATGACGGTACGGCTTATGGAGTATTGACGCAAGAATGGGCGGGTAAAAAGAAGCCCGTAGGATATCTGTCCAAATTGCTAGATCCAGTAAGTCGGGGATGGCCTACTTGTCTACAGGCTATAGTAGCCTCTGCGTTACTCGTTGAAGAGGCCAACAAGATCACCCTTACCGGGCAGCTGCATGTGTTATCCCCTCATAATATCCGGGGAGTATTACAACAAAAGGCCGAAAAGTGGATAACAGATGCCCGACTTTTAAGATATGAAGGCATTCTATTAGACTCCCCAAAATTATCCTTAGAGATAGCTAGCATGCAGAACCTAGCTCAATTTTTATATGGAGAACCAAATGAGAACAATTTGACGCATGACTGTTTGGCAGTCATAGAAGAGCAAACAAAGATACTGCCAGATTTGGAAGAAGAAGAATTAGAGGTGGGAGACAGACTATTTGTGGACGGGTCCTCTAGGGTTGTTAATGGTGAAAGGGTGTCTGGATATGCAATAATTTCAGGAAAGGAGTTAACAGTCCTCGAGTCGGGGCCACTGCACAAGTCTTGGTCGGCACAGGCCTGCAAGCTTTATGCTTTACTACGAGCCCTGCAGATACTGCAAGGTAAAATAGGTACTATATATACCGACTCGAAATATGCATATGGGGTTGTGCATACTTTTGGCAAGATCTGGGAAGAGAGGGGACTGATGAACTCCCAGGGCAAGAGCCTGATACATCAGAATTTGATCAGAAGAGTATTGTTAGCTCTGAGGGGGCCTAAGGAAATTGCTGTGGTACATTTGAAAGGGCACCAGAGAGGAAAAGATTTCAGAAGTAGAGGGAATAATGCCGCAGACCAAGAAGCAAAGAGGGCCGCACTATTAACTTTGCGTATCTCCCAGGGAACACAATGTCAGATTTGTGGGAGAATATATCTGCAACCTCCTTGCCATGTTTATCGAGAAAATGGGAAGTTGCTTGTGACGGATTGCATCTGTAAGGATCGGAGGCCTGAAGAATCGGTCCATGACCCACCTTGGAGAGTGTACAGTTTTACCACGCGTGAGCAGGAAAGGCTAGAAAAGATGGGGCTGAGGCGAGACTCCCAGGGGTGGTGGAGACTTCCGGGGGAAAACAGAATAGTATTACCAAAATCAGTAGCTATGGAAATTATGAGGAGGATACATGGTCGGACACATTGGGGGGCGCAGGCGCTAGTGGATCAATTTACTATGCAATACATGTGTTTTGGGGCCGACGACCTAGCAAAACAGGTGGTACGAGGATGTGTCACCTGCTTGAAGGTAAACAAGGCCCATCTACGGCACCCCGTGCGAGGGGGACGACCGGCAGCGCGGCGGCCATTTGCACATATTCAGGTAGATTTTACTGAACTGCCAAAGATTGGAAGGTATAAATACCTATTAGTAATGGTGGACCATCTGACCCATTATGTGGAGGCTTTTCCCACAGCAAGAGCTACTGCTCAGGTGGTAGTCAAAATCCTCTTAGAACAATTTATCCCCCGCTATGGGATTACAGAGACTATTGATTCTGATCGGGGCCCCCATTTCGCGTCTAGAATTGTGACCGACACTATGACTGCATTAGGGGTTAGATGGGACCATCATACCCCCTGGCATCCCCAAAGTTCAGGGCGAGTAGAAAGAATGAATGGGGAAATAAAAAAACAGTTAACAAAGCTCATAATTGAGACCAAACTGTCATGGATAAAATGCTTGCCGTTAGCTCTACTAAATGTTAGGACACAACCCAGAACGGACATGGGGATCTCCCCATTCGAAATGTTGTATGGAATGCCTTACAATATGGGAGAACCGCAGGATCACCCAATAGTCAGAGATCAGATCACGGCCAATTATGTTATTCAATTAATGAAATATAGGGAAGAGCTATGGAAAAAAGGAATTTTAGCGCAGAGACCCCCGTTAGACCTGAAGTTGCACCGTGTACAACCGGGTGACTGGGTGATGATCAAAACATGGAAGGAAGCGACCTTAACCCCACAATGGGAGGGGCCTTACCTTGTGTTATTGACTACAGAAACTGCAGTTCGGACGGCAGAAAAAGGATGGACTCATGCCAGCAGAATTAAGGGACCAGTGAAAATCCAAGATCCTGGCCCCGAATTCGAATCAACTTCTGAGTGGCAAGTGATTGGAAGTCCTGGAGGATTGAAGTTAAAAATACAGAGGAAAGGGACTAGCAGAACTCAAACATCAAATGCCCAGAGGACCTGAATCTCCACTCGGGAGGAGGGAATGTATGAGGTACCCATGATTGAATTTTTTTTTCCTTTGTAAAAATTCGCAGAGGCAAGTGGTAAGCCCATTGTGGCTAGAAAATTCCTGGCAAGAAAACTGGCGGAATCGCTTATATCTAGGGAACTTACCTGAGAGATATCCCGTGCGGTTCCGCCTTGATTGACCACCAGAACTAAAATTTATATACAGAACTGCGGGTGTTGTCTAGGAGGGCTCCTGAAGAATATCCTTGCTGCCGAGAAGATGGTTCACCTCGTGGCTCGAAGCAACCGGGTCGACGAGCAAGGCAGAGGGGTAACAGCTAGTGGAGAACGAAACCTCCGGATTCGGACACCCGCAGGATGTTCAGGATACAGCCCCGTGAAAGGGACTGGAATTGGTACCCCCTGTAAATCCACCGAAGCGCGCTCCCTCCTTCAACGCAGGGCTTCCCCCTTAACTCTGCAAATTCTTGTGTTGATTGTACAATTAACGGGTGCTGTTGGGTCCACATCTCACCAGCCATTTAAGTGGTCTTTAATAAGGTGGGAAGACCAAAAAGTCCTTGCAACTAGTACGACCCCGGGAGCCCCTAGTTTTAATAGTACCCCATGTCAGCTGTCCTCATATGGCCAAGTCTGTCCATTGATTTATGGATTCTACTTTTGTCCGAGCTCCAACCCTGGAAGAGGGTACTGCAATTACCCTGGACACTATTATTGCGGGTACTGGGGTTGTGAGACTGTCGCATCTGACTGGAATGTTCACCACAAGGACGCGTACCTGCAGGTACAATGGGGTCCTCAGGGATGCGAGCCGCCGACAAAATGGAGTGGACGGGTTAAGACTTCCCCCTATATTACTTCTTACACTGGGCAGCTCCCAAAGGGGGTTTGCTCCTGGATTTATATCAATATTTCCAAGCCTGAGGATCCTGCATGGATGTCAGGAAAAACTTGGGGGGCTCGACTGTATGAAACAGGTGCAGATCGCGGCGGACATTTCCTTATCAAAAAGGAAGTAATCCTGCAGAATGGAGAGCTTGTCGGGCCTAATTCAAGTCTCCAGGACCATATCCCCTCGTCAAATTACTCAGAAACAGAGATTGATGCTAGCCTCTATGATTACGGGAATGGGACCACACTTGATTCTGGGCCAGAGATAGCTGATTCTAACGCCCATAGTGCCCTATGGCAAGTCATAAATGCCAGTTATTCCCTCGTAAACAAAACATACCCTAATTTGACGGAGGGTTGTTGGCTCTGTTACAACGTCCGACCTCCGTTTTATGAGGCTTTTGGAATATCAGATGAAGGCGGACTGAGCAATGCCAGTAATCCCCTTGAATGCAATTGGTGACGCACCAAAGAGAATATCCAGGGAATAACTCTCTCTCATGTTACGGGGAAAGGGCGCTGTGTTGGAACTGTTCCACGTCATAAAAAACATTTATGTAACATTACGGTGCAAGACCCAAAAACCCAATGGGGGGCTGACTGGCTCCTCCCAGCCAATAATACCTGATGGGTCTGTAAGAGTATCGGGGTTACTCCGTGTTTGTCTCTGAAAATCTTTAATCATTCCCAAGACTTCTGTATTCAGGTCATTATTATGCCAAGGATTATATACCATTCAAAAGACTATGTCTCTACCCAGAACGTTATCTCGGAGCATTACCTTAAAAAAAGGGAACCTATCTCTGCCTTTACTATCGCAACTCTCTTGACCATAGGAGGGGTAGGAGCCGGGACAGGTATAGCCTCACTCATACGACAAGGAAAGGAATTCTTGGCTCTTCGAGTATCAGTAGATGAAGATTTGGCTAAGATTGAGCAGGCAATTGATGGGTTAGTAAAATCTGTTCGATCCCTATCTGAGGTTGTCTTGCAGAACCGCAGGGGCTTAGATCTACTATTCTTGCAACAGGGGGGTCTCTGCATAGCATTAAAAGAAGAGTGTTGTATGTATGCAGATCATACTGGAGTGGTAGTTAATACCATGAATGAGTTACGCAAACAGATAGAGCAACGAAGGAAAGAAAGAGAAGCACACCAGAGTTGGTATGAGACCTGGTTTAGCCGATCTCCCTGGTTAACCACTTTACTTTCAACCATAGCTGGACCAGTGATTTTGTTGGTACTTGGACTCACCTTCGGGCCTTGTATATTCAATAAATTGCTTGCTATAATTAGAAGTCGCTTGGAAGCAGCACATCTCATGCTTATTACAGCCAGATATAACCACCTGCCTGCTGCAGAGAATTTGCAAATGTTAGAACTAGCTGCGGAAGAATTACGCCAATATAATGAGCAAAATGGATCAGGATAAGAGAAATGGGGGAATTGTAGTAGAACCGAGTATGTGTCCTGTTTCATTTTGCAAAACAACAGAATCTAGTCCTAACCAGTTTAAAGGTTGCAGGAACTTTGGCCAATCACTTGGCTATACCATAAAAGGTCAACGGTCGACCCCTAACGAATGAGAAGAAACTAGAACCCTAGCAACAGGACACACATGTGCAGGATAGGAAGACGGAATGATATAAAAAGAGGAGCTGGGACCCACCCGGTGCGGCAGTTGGCAGAGCGGAGACTCCCCTGTCGCCCAGCGCTGATATTTGCCTATATCTTGCTTGCTGTAATTAATAAAATTCTTATATTGGCTACACTGATTGAGTGAAATTTATGACACTCCTGAGGTTCAACAAGGGCAAGTGAAGGGTCCTGCACCTAGGGAGAAATAACCCAAGGCACCAGTACAAGCTGGGGGCTGACCTGCTGGAGAGCAGCTCTGCAGAGAAGGACCTGGGGAGGGCTGGTGGATGACAAGTTGACCATGAGCCAGCAATGTGCCCTTGTGGCCAGGAAGGCCAATGGTCTCCTGGGGTGCATTAGGAAGAGTGTTGCCAGCAGGTTGAGGGAGGTGATCCTGCCCCTCTGCTCAGCCCTGGGGAGGCCTCATCTTGAGTACTGTGTCCAGTTCTGGGCTCCCCAGGACAAGAAAGACATGGAGCTACTGGAGAGAGTCCAGTGTAGGGCTACAAGGATGATCCGAGGGCTGGAGCACCTGCCCTATGAGGAATGGCTGCGAGAGCTGGGCCTCTTCAGCCTGGGGAAGAGAAGCCTGAGGGGGGATCTTATCAATGTGTATAAGTACCTGAAGGGAGGGTGTCCAGGGGACAGGGACAAACTCTTTTCAGTTGTCCCGTGTGACAGGACAAGAGGCAATGGGCAGAAATTGAAGCACAGGAAGTTCTGCCTGACCATGAGGGGGAATTTCTTCACTGTGAGAGTGATGGATCACTGGCACAGGTTGCCCAGAGAGGCTGTGGAGTCTCCTTCTCTGGAGATCTTCAAGGCCTGCCTGGATGCAACCCTGTCTACCATGCTCTAGGTGACCCTGCTTGAGCAGGGGCGTTGGACTGGATGATCTCCAGCAGTCCCTTCCAACCTCAACCATTCTGTGATTCTGTGACTCCAAATAAAGTCTGGATGGTTGTTGCACCATGCCTGTTTGGAGCTTAAGAGGCTGCAAAAGCTACATCCTCAAAATAAGTTGTGCCTTTTTTCTGCTTAGTTGCTGTATAATAAGCAAGCATAACCATACCAATTCTCTAAAACTGGAAGAGATAGTCAAGAAATAATCAGAAGCAAGCAAGCTTTGATGGGAAATGCAGATAACCTCAGAAAGGAGCTCCTTCCCTGCCAGTGCTATTAAGAAAACTGTTTTAAGTGGAAGCTTCTATTAAAGCACTCTGGAAGCATTCCTCCAGTGTTAAACACTTACCTCTGCTTATGCTGTTCAAGTGTCAGCTGTAAGATACTGTAAATGGACTAGTACTAAGCTACACTTGTTTGTCACTTAGTAAACAAGCCAATGTATACATTCACAAGCTCAGTAACGAGAAGCTGACAGGCAGGAAAACAAGAACAACTACATTTAATTATTAGCTGGTGTAAGACTTGCTTCAAGGCCAGTATTATTGGAGCTATTAAATAGAATACGATTGCAAAATTATCTTGTGACATTTATACGCTTATTTTGAGAACATAAGGTAAAGTTTATTGCCATTTTCTGGAATTACAGCCAAACAGACAACTTATGTACAATGCTATGATAAACACCAGTGAATATATCGTAACTCACTGCAGAATGGTGAAATCAGGATAGAAGTTAGTCTAGCCAGTAGAACAATTTCAGCTGCAGTATTTGCTTCATATTCTGTCCACTGGAAAGATTCCCACAAGGGAGTAATTAGATGACTAACAGTATACATAACCACGCACATAAGTTACATTCTTAAGTTTAATACCATATGATCAGCTATCTTGATATATGGAAAATTATAAAAGCTTTTAGACACAAGGTAGAGTTAACTGCTTTAGGAACACATAAAACTCATAAGATAAGGAAGTCACCAATAGCAAGAGGTATATACACAAGATCAATCCAAAGCTATAAAACATTAATGTTCTCCCTTTCTGTATACTGCTGCTAGAAGAAACTGGATTTCAACAATGGAGGCATTTCCATAAAGTGTCCAGCAAATTTAGGAAATAAATAATTTTTAACTGGGGCAAGAGGCAGTCCTAAAACTAAGAATAGTACGATCATTAGCTTTTTAGAAATACTACAGCAATAAATACATTTCTATTATATCCCCATTTGAAATGCTCACTATTTCTATTCAAAAAGTAATAGGTAGCAGGATAACCGTACATTTAATCTTTCTTTGAAGAAAATGTATGCTGACATAATGTTGAAGATATTAGTCTGACTTTCATTTGTTCTTTATGTTCCTTAAGGATGACTGGCATCAGTTTCAGAGTTCTTTTTTTACTTTAGTATTAGTAAATACAGTAAGTGGTTATTAGTGTCTATTATACGGAACAGCATGAGATAATTCTACAAGGGCCATGCTGCTACCAAATTTCATTTGTGCTACAGCAGTCAGCAGTCAAGAACAATTCCATTTGCCATGCAGAATCTGCTTAATACAGAACCTTGTTAAAAATTTCATTGCTGTTTACAAAAAATAATTAAAAAAAAATCTACTTTTTCTGAGCAGTTCTATAAAATTCTTGAAATCAACTTTTACCTCCTACAATAGAATTCACCCTCATTACAGGCTTAGCTGGGCTACTTCCATAAGCTCTCTACTGCTTCAGGTATACAATTAGCCCCTGCTGTCTACCCTTGTAAAATGAGCTACAGCTTACCCATGCATAAAAGTCAAATACTTTTACAGGGTACAGGCTTTATCCTGCTCATTCATTTGTAGTTCCACTGAAGTCTCTCTCACATGTGAAAATCTGGAAGTCTTTAAGGGTTGATGGAAAGCCATGTATTTGAAGAAATAAACCTGAAGATTTCAGAAAGAAAGCCTGACTTTCCCTTTTTAAGATATATACAGTCATATGTACATATTCACAAAACTTTCCTATGAAAAGAGGGAGCTTCTTACTGAAACAGTAATTTGTCTTAGTTCATATGATTTAGAAAGCAAAACGAGAACGAATAAATGTAAATATATCTACATACAGAGTACAACATAGCCGCTATGGAATAGACAATGCTATCCTTGATCTCTCATCCCCATAATTCTTCTGTTCTTCCAAACTTGTAGATCAGAGTACTAAAGAAAAATAAATAGATGCATAAATAAATAATGCCATACATAAGATGCAAAAGGTCATTTGAATAGGAACATTAGAATCTTAAACTGTCTACAGCACAAATCAATGTCCCTCCAGGAACCATAACTGTGCTCCCAGGATGCACAGCAATGTACTTGACGTACGCAGATGAAAACATTATTGCCAGTATCCTGAACATTGATAATATCTCACCTGGAATACTGTCTGCCCCCTTGGTCATCCATGTTCTGGAGCCGTAAATTCAATTGGATCAGAAAGAGCTGCACTAATGGGGACGTGAGGGGAAGAAAGAGCCTCTCACAGGATAAGAGGTGATAAATGAAGAATTGTTTTTAAGTACTGGAGCAAACAATGGTGAAAAAAAGCAGTAGAGTAAGAAAAGTAGTTTTTAAGAAATAGTTGGATTAGTTCATGAAGTGAATAACATCACATCAGTTCCCTGTACAATATCAGTTAACTCAGTGATATTAGAAGTGTCTGTCTTGTGTGCCATTCTCCTCATGGAGGAAAGCTCAGGGTGGGTAACACTGAAACCCCAGGGGGTCCTGCACTGAAAGTAGCAATCTCCACATTGTTTAAGATCAAGCGTGGTGTCAGCCTCTGGCTTTTAAAACTTATTTTCTATGGGTACCTAAGTGTACATAAAGAACTAAGTGTAACGCTCACTTGGAAGGAGGGAAATTTCCCCAGATTACTTACCTGAAAAATATCAATGCATTTTGGAAAAACACTGCTAATCCAGGGTAAACATTAGTGTCTGCAAGGTAAATAATACAGGAAATATTAAGTTCTTTTGTACTAGAAAAACTATTTCAAAACATTATTCTTAGTATCACTCTCAGTCTCACAGACTACAAAACTAGATGGTATTGCTCTGACAAGAACAGACCACATTTCCATTCTTTTGAGTCTTCTGCCTCCCAGTTTATAACAAAAATATTTTTCTACATGTAAAAATAAACCTTAAAACCAAACAGAGTCCATAATATTTTTTAATGATTTTAGACTTCAGTGAAGTCTCTTTCAATTTTATTTAAATATGTCATTAAAAAAAAAAAAAAGCAAGAAAATTCCAGGTTACACATTTTCACAGCTTAGTAATAATTCCTGAATTAGTCACAGTTATCTACTCATATGTTTAGTTTTTAATATATAAAATATACGTATTACACATATATTATAGATATACATGTAAAAATGTTTTTGTGTATACCTAGACAGAAATAGACATAAAATCTGTACTTGAATTGTTTGAAGCAGTTCATAGTGGTAGTTCCTCATTTCAATCCCCTCAAGCATCATTCACTAAAATCCATAGAAAAAGCAACTAGGAATGGCCCTCTAGATTTTCAGATTCACATTGTAAAGTAAAAAATGAAAAACAGCTCCTAAACAGGCTGCCGTATCACAGGATAGATATCAAATTGGAGCAGAATACTTTGCACCACATGTGACGACCAGAACAGCAGCAAAACCCATCTCTTCACTAAAACTAATCAAGAAGGAAACTTACTCTGTGTAACATATGCTCCAAAAAGAATCCACATTGAAGCAATGAGTGAACCAAACATCAACATAAAGCCAATAAAGAGCCAGACACGAGCACCTGCAGGAAATATTAAAACCACTGAGACCCCTGTAGCATATTATCCACAGTAACAGACAATCCAGGGTACTCTATTACAGTGCAATGTTACCTCTCTGAAGGTCCAAATGGAAAGGATTAAAGCATGCATCAAGGACAAGATAAACCAAATTCTGCCTCCTTTAATACAACAGGGAGTAGCTCATTTCCCTGTATTTTAGGGAGCAAAAAAATTCCCAGATATTTCCATTCATCTGTAATGAAGAGCTACGGCACAAGCTCTAATTTCCACCATTTAACAAAACTTGAAGCGGACTAACTACAAGGGACTCCAAACTGTATCATTTCTGAAGTAAGGACAGCGTTTCAACAGGGTACAAAACCCAAACCCTTCCTGTGTTTACTTTAGAGAGGTATCTTCAAGACAGGTGACAGTCACCATACTCAGACATTGCCTTCTGCAAAAGGAAGGTGACAACATTGAGAATAACCAACCTGCTTACTCACAGGAAAGTAAAATAATTTTTATGCAAAGGTTCTCTCCATACAGATTTATGAATGAAGTGTACGACAGCATCACAATCCAGCTCAGAATCAGTAAATTGTGCCAGATTTACAGATGAGCATTCTGCAGATAGTATGAAAACAGACGCTAGGATCCACACGGGAAAATAATAGTGAGGGAATTACGAATGGAAGTGGAAAGAGAATAGGTCCATAGACACCATAAAATGGGTGACATACAGAAAAGAACAGCATTTCTGTGATACATTCTCTCAACAGCTATAGAGACATGCAGAGGAAAGTTTAGGTATTCAACCTATAGAGAAGTCTAGTTTTCCTAAGTTCACTTTTTTAAAGAATTCAGACTTTACATCCAAGTATTAAATTTGTAAAGAAATTAACTTCACAGAAATTCTCTCCTAATCCTTAGCTTCTGATTATTATTTATTTAAGCAACACTTAAATAATCAATCTTGCAAATCAGTAAGATTTTAAAGTGAATTAATTTACCTGTCCTTCCTAAACATCCGTCACTGTAGCTGTCTCCTCTCACCTGTGCATTTGATACAGCATTTATCCTATTAATAAAAGAATGTGTATACACTTCAAGTTATTAGAAAATCAATTCAAAGTAAAAAGCTAGCATTTTTTAAGATATGACAAATTCTGGGAAAATTACTTAGCAAGTCTTCCTTGTATAACAGCACATCCCTTAATGGAAGGATTTCAAATAAGCCCCCACATCCTTACATAAGTTTCACTTAAATTTTTAGATTAACAAATATGCAAGCTGAAAGATCTTTATTGCCTTTTTTAGTGACTGAATTATTCCCAGTCACTTTTTGGCTATCTAAGTTCTTAAAACATCTAAAGCCACTTCAGAGGAATAATTATAGCCACTAACAGAGAGCTATTTTGATCACGATACAAGGTACTTTTTCATTCCTCTCCTTCAGAGTGAGCACCATAGATAAAGTGAGACATGCTCTGTAAGGAGAGACAATACGTTTTCTTAAAATAAGTTATGTGGCTGAAAAAAAAACCCAAAAGCTTTCAGATACCAAGTGCTAATAAGGCCTTGCATATCCAAGAGTCTTTTTTCCTCCAGTGTCATGTGATTTAGTCAAAGTTATTATTTTTCCTGAAATCTTGCCACATTTACATGTTTAGATTATAACATGGATGTACTACTACTACCTCTACCATTTGAAGAGGTTTTGGACCAGAGAAACAGCTGCAGAAATTATTTAAAAGCAGCAATAGATGCAGTCTAACGTTTGTAAATTCAGCTAAGCAATTGGACATTACAGAATTTTCGATTCAAGAACTGGAGTACTGATTTTAAAAGGCCACTTGCATAAAGGAAGGTCTGTTTTCGTACATTCAATCAAAGTGTGTAGGAAAAGCAATTTACCTTAAACACCTTAAAAAGAGGATAGGGGAAGAAGGAACAATGAATGAACGAACTATTATTAGAAACAAAGGCCACAGATATTAGCAAACAAACAAACAAAAACTTTTACATTCCCATGCAATAAGGTACTGCAAAATTAGTCAAAAGTAATTTATAACAAAGTAATTCAAATTTTTATCACATAGCATATCACTTAGTAAAAACTGTGTTTTTTTTTTTCTAAATAAAGAACACTTTTTATAAAAAGACTTACATGAAAAAAGCTAGTGTTGAAAATACGCCACAGGTATGGAATGCATGGTTCATTTGTTCAGGCTTTGGGTAAACTACTGCAGCATCTATCATTATCCACCAACCTGTGAAAAACTGTGAAACAAAATTAAACCAGTATTTACAAGGCTGGAAGGGTACAGAGACAGACAGACAAAACATGGCAAGTGGTCATGTGCACACGAGTTTAACAAGTATAAACTATTTTAGACAGCTACTAGCTTCAGGTCAGGTTTTAAACCCTTTTGGTGTGCAAGTTCTGTGATAGCTTGAATAAACTTTAATGTTGATGTTTTCAAAATAGTATTTGGGAATTTATCACATTTTCTATTAAAATTACATATCAGAGAACAGCTAAATTCCTTCTACTGCTTCAAGAACAAGAATCCAGATTTTAAACATACACAAGATACAAATTATATAAAACATGAACGCTATAACATATCTAATTATGCCAAAAATCCACTGTTTTTCAAACTTTTTTTTTTTTTTTTTTTTTTTTAAGACAGCATAACTGGAATATCATTACTGGACATCATGCAGATTCTCATGACTTATAAAATGTTGGCTAACAAGTACACTGAAAAAAACCTCAAGAAATACACCGGATTGAGGGGCAATTAGAAGAGAAATGTCACAACATTTTAAATAAAAATTTGAACTGTCTGTCATCCTTCCCAACTTGTCAACACAGTTACAATCACCTCCTCTCAAGACTCACCAATACACCTGCGACTATTGAAGCAACTGCATTTCTTCTTTCACTCCAGTCAATACATTCACATTCTGGCCATCGGAAGTTGTCTAAAAATCCCGCCATTTCCTTAGAGTGCCTTCCTTATTCTGTACTCATGAATTTTCCATTAACAGCTATGTCCTAAATACCTGAAACATAGCCAAAAATTTAATACAGAAAAAGTAACATTTTGACATGTTTGACAAACTTTAAAGTGTGTTTTTACAGAATTAAATAGCTCACTATAAATTCTATGGATTCTATATTGAGCTATATTTAATTTTGTTTTTTAAAAAAGCTTACTGACAGAATTGCAAAATAAAGTGATCACACAATCTAAAATTTAAAGATTATGTATAAAGCATCATACTGAAATCAAAGAGAAATGAAATAGAAGATACTGTTTGTTCAAACATATAGAAACCCAAAATTGAAAGCAAGCAAAAACGTACAAATAAAAAAGCAAACATTTCAATATGTATTTCACCCTCAAACCATAACCCTTTCTCTAGCATTAGCCATTAAGGAGGTAATATACATACAGTAGAACTTCATATACAGAGAAGAACTTGTATCTTTGAGTCAGGCCAAGCAATCTTGGATGAGATACCTTTATTTCCAGTCTCCAAATAAGACAGATTATATCATGCCCCTCTAACACAGGGAAAACGGGATCAACTCTGAATCAACTAGTAATAAGGATAGAAAACCTTGCTTCACAGTCAGAAGATCAGTCACATATAACTTTAAATATAGGAAGACAAAAGTAAAGTTAAATACGAAAGTTACAAAGTGACTGCTTAGACATGGTTCTCAAACACTCTGGTGAGACACTAGCGGCTATAAAATATTCGGTACTACACCTCATCTGTTCTCAGGCTGTAACACAGCTTGCCTATATAGGTTATGTGTCAGAAACTAGACTATTTACAACTTTTTTTGTTAGCAGTGACTCATAGCCACTCTTACTGCCATTTAATTTTGGTTTAATACTGTACATTTCTGTATTTTCCTAATCTGCCACAAATAACTTACAGATACTTCTTAAATGCTAAGAAAATACAAAATGTCCATAATGATTATGTTACAGGGAAAACTGGTGTGAAACATCTTACTATGAACTTTTAAATACTGTTGTTAACCAGAAGAAGTCAAAAGAAAAACAGAATATAGCATTCATTTATACCATGAACAATGGTCACTTCCCATAAATAAGATAAAAAAAAAACGGTGCTCCTGAGTCCAGTACTAGGATTGTAACTATGGTTGGATTTCTATCTTAAAGCATTAAAAGCAATTGATTCAAAAATTATTTACTTCTTTGAAATATCTAGACTCAACTATATAATTTCATATTTATACTTTCACCTAGACATTTTCAAACTTTCCTATTATTTCTAGAACTTTTCACATGAAGTTGTAGTACTTCCTTATCACAGGTCTCATGACTGCTCCTATAGCACTTCCTTCTTTTCCACTCTTAAAATGGTCAGTATGTAATTTGTTTGCTACCCTTCAGCCCCAGAAGGTACCTCTCTTCCTCAGCCTGCAGTAAGCCCCTTCTTCCCCTCCCAGCTTCCCTGACCCCTTACTGGAACACAGCTTGTGATTCCCACTGCTGTCTTCGCCACAGACTAGAGGTCTCTCACCCCATGCTACCCTGTGACTAGCAACAAATAGGAGTAAATACACAAACAGACTGCACTAATATTTCCCACAGAACACAAAGAAGGTCATGTCAAGTCTAGTTATCTCCTTGTGTGTAAATATGCTTTTAGGCACCTTCAGAATGAAAATAAACCACCAAAAGTATAGTTTCCTCTGATTTTTTTCCCACAATGAACAATTTTAAAAGTATTAACATGTCTAAATAACAATATTCAAGCATAACGTAAAATTATATTGTAACTCAGAAAGCAAGGGTCAGGACAAGATATTGGAGAAAATGATTTCAAGTAACAATAGAAATTATTTTTCATCCTCTACTTTAAAAGTTGCCAGTCAAATTTGCAGATGACTTCACAAATGAAGTCTTTTTACCCCTACAAAAATGCTCCAGTTCAAAAGGCTAATGTGAAGGGCAAAAATTCTCTACCTTTTATGATTTAAAGGGGCTATATAGTTCATGTTGCCAACTAATATAATTAAGCCAAATTCCAAACCAAAACCTGACTACCGTTGTTCTAGTAAAACCCTTTCAACTCTCTGGAGTCAGTAACAATAAACATTATAGATATCATACATTATACAAAAACTGTCTCAATTATTAAGCATTTTTTAAACCTTAAGTGACAAATCAGAGCTGTTCTGCTCACTCTAGAAACCTGACGCAAAACCTCTCTCAACCTTTCCAGTTAACTGTCTCAGGTAAGAAATGCAGTTTTCACAACTGTACTAGTGACAAACAAGTGAAGCTAGAGGAACTAATAAAAAGTTGATGACCTTTTTACATTTAAGATACAGGGCAACACTGTAGAAAAGCACATTATTTTCTTTACTAGAAACTGTATTTTTGGTGTCTGACACTCAAATTTGCATTTTGCTTCAACCTCATCTTTTTGCTTAGAAGAGAAGTACCCCATATAAAGTGAATAGATCAGATAATCACTATCTGCTGGCAACTGTCTACAACAATGATGCGTAACTGACAACACAAATTTCCTGTTTTACTGGACAATATGGAGAAACAAGGTACAGAGAAGCTGCAAGAGAACACAGACAAGAAGTCTCGAATTACCTCTAAATGAGCCTAATGCTACAAACTAGCTTTGATTTCACAAAGGAAGCTTAACCTTTCATGCTCTCTCTAGCACTTTAGATCAGCAGTAAAATCGGCAGAGGAGCCAATTCCACTGCAGTTTTTCCAATATGATCTAAGTATTTACTGATGTCATCCAGAGTTCTGCAATGTAGGCTTTGATAAAAGAATTTCAACAGAGCCCCATCTAACATTCAAAAAAATCATTATTTATAAAGCTCCATATATGTATAAATTTCATACATATGCACCACTAAAAAGTGGTGATACACCACCTCTTCCCATCACGTTACTGAATGCCCCCAAGTTCTGTGACCAACATACAGGTATTCCTCTCTTTGGGAGAGGATGATGCCATCTCTGATCAAATGCATGCCTAACTGAGGGCACTCACGTGTAGAAGACATGACAAGTAAGGGCTATAGAGTTCTTAGAAAAAAGAATGGGAGGAAGCAGACTGCAGGATGCCAGAATAATTCATCCAGTCTGAAGTCCAATCATCCACCTTCCCATGCCTTGAGGTGCGTTCAAATAAAAGAGAAGCAAAGAACTGATTAGATTTACTGAGAGGACTGACAGACGTAACCCAAATGCAACAAGTTGGCCTCCCTCTCACAATTTACTAAATAGACAGTTAGCTATTATACAGTACTATGTTTCCAAAGCTCCGTATGTGTATACTTCTCAACAACACAAGCAAAGGAAGAAGAAAATAATAAGCTATGTTTCATCCATAAAAGGCTAGCAACACTGTGAAGGTAAGTTTCCACCAAGATCACAACAGCAATGCCATGGGTTATACTCACATGGATTAATGTGAACACATACATAGGTTTTAGCCCAAATATATCCTATAATATAAACAGAAAATATATATTTATATATATAATAGATGCTTGCATTTGGGCTTTCTTACTCGAATAAAGGTCAAAGACTCACTCTCCTCATTTAAACTTTTACTGGAATCCACATACTTCACAGTAAGGAAACGGGTGGAAAAGCCTTGCATTAGCTGTCCTTCAATGTCCTTTCTACAATCTGTCTCCTCTCCCATTTCAAGGGCAGAGGCTCTCTCCCACAGTTTCCAAGAAACATTCTGCACTCATGTCCATTAAAGAGAAACATAAGAACACTGGCAAGAACAAACTGATGACTTAACAAATAGAAAGGAGAGTTATACTCATTGCAAAAGTAATACTCAGTCCACAAGAGCATCCAGGGTTAAAACAACTAGCAGATTATTCAGATGAATGAAGTTAATTGAAAACACACTACACAAGAGCTGGAGCCTAAAATTTTAATCTGAAAATCAGCTTCCCAACCCCAAATTAATTGATTCCACTTGAACAAAATAATAAAAGCTGTCACGAGAAAATGCAAGAAGTATGCACAAAAAAACCCCCCACCTTATGCTGTACAACAGTGTAAAAAAAAAATATTTCCAGAGGAGGAAGGAAAAGACAGGAGGCAGAGTAGAAATTATGAAGGCAACCCGATTCTTTTTCTTCTTCAAGAAAGGAAGCACCTTCTAAAACCAACCAAGTTTAGAATGTTTTACTTTTCCCATGTGCATCTACTATGAAAAGATATTTGGCATATGGGTCTGTGAAGACCCATACGTGAGCAAGAATATTTCTTATCAAGTCCCTTTTTCTTTTTTTTTTTTTTAAGGGGGCTCTTTAGACCACTTGCCCATTTCTGTAATTACATGCAGTTTCACTTTCACTTTCCCCCTACACTGTAGCACAATGCTATTATTATATAGTTTGCCAGCATTACAAAATGAAGGAAGAAGGAAAGAGAGGAACTTTTAAGTCACCACCTATAAAATCAAGGCTGCACAGCAAAATTATTAAACAAGTAATCTTCTTACAAGAATCTGAGAGTGATGCTCAGTCCTAGAGTAACATGACTGCTCTTTACAGCAAGCGTTCAAGAGAGCTATCTAAGTTTGAGGACTTTGGAAAGGCAGAAAAAAGATCAATTCTGCACTTATCTACTTGCCTATCTTTGCTCATAAAAGTACGTAATGTCCATCGATAGTTCTTTAATGGGCTCAGGCCATGACAGAGCAATACGAGGCGGAACACCAAAGCCGCAAAGTCCAGACTGAAGTTATTACACTGCAGGTAACGCCATTTAAAAAAATGATAGTAGTAATAATGAAGTCATCTATGGACCTCAAACTTTCTGCTCAAGATCGCCGCCTCCTTCCGCGGATGCGGAAAACACAAACCAGAGCACGCCGTGCCCGCAGCCTTGCGGCAGAGCGGCCCGCAGCGCCCAGCAGCCCCCCCGCTTCCCCCAACGGCCTCTCCGGGCCCGTGACTTGCCCCCCTAGAGGCTGCGCTACAGCGAAAAGGTCAAGGCCTCGGCGCTGGACGGACAGACGGACGGGCTGTCACGACGCTCCCCTCCCCCGAGCCTGAGGGGAGCCCCCTCGCCCCCGCCCCGCGCACGGCCGTTGGCCCCTAAGCCGTTGCCGGGGGGAGCGGGTGCGCGCTGCCGCGGAGCACAAGCGCCCCGCGGTGCCTGCGGCCGGGGGGTGGGGGTGTGGGGAGGGGAGGGGTGTCCCACCAACGGCCGCTCCCCGCCGCGCCGCGCCCCCCCGCCCCCCGCGCGCGCGCGAGGACAGCGGCAGGGAAACGGCGGCCGTACGCACCCCCCGTCCTGGGCGACACTCTTCCGCCGGCCGGAGCGAGGGGGCGGGCGGGCGGGCGGCGACCCAGCGGCGAGCGACGCGCGCACCCGCCAATGGGGAGCGAGCGCGGCGCGTCAGCGGAGGCTGGGTGAGCAGGCAGCGCCGCGACAGGGCGGCGCCGAAGTCGGAGCGGCCGGAGGACCAATGGCAGGAGCGGGCCGCGCAAGCCCCGCCCCCTTTCCGCCTGGGCGGTGGAGGCCGAGAGGCCGCGCCGCGCCCCGGGCCCTAGCGCCGGCGCCGGGCGGGCCGGGGGGGTGGAGAGGCGCACGGGGCCGCACCGGCCGCGGCTGTCGCCGGAGCGCGCACTTCGCCACGCCGGAGCCGGCGGGGGAGGGCACGGAGCGTTTCGACGCGTTTCTGTTACACGGAGCGTGTGCTAGCAGCAAGGCGTCCGCTTGCACGCCCGCTACGTGAACGCGTGCAAAGCGGACCGACGGCCAGCACGACCCCAAACGCCGTCCTAGCTCGTTCCCCTCGGACTTCCCGTGCGCAGAAGCTCGCCGGTCTGTTTCTTCCAAAGGTCCCTAAAGAAAGAACCATCTTCTCATAAAATACCTAAAACTGCCTATTACAAAGATCTAATGCCACGGTTTTGGAGACACAAAGGCAAAATATTACTGCTGAATTAACTCCAGCATTCAAGTTAGTTAGGCAAGTGACACGTCCTGAAAACTCACCTTCAGATGAAAGAGCAAGTACAGATTCGATCTGAAAAGGGAGAAGTAGAAATGAGAGAGAGGAACAAGATAAACAAAACGAGGAAGCCATCTCAAGGGTATTACTCAAGAGCGAAGAACAAGAATATGGGGAACTCGGCATGGAAACAAGCCCTGTGACAAACACCTATAAAGACACAAACAAAATGGCAATATTCAGGTTCTTAATAAAAAATGGTTCAGCTCTGACCCCATGAAATCCCACCCAAATGTGAAAACTGTACCCAAAGCCACCTGCTCTCAGCCTTTTTTCTTTGTGTTAAACACACTTACCGTCCACTTTTCTATGGCCGGGATGTCCTTGGATAGGCCCTCCCCCATTCCCACAGGAAAGTCTAATGAATGCACAGGATCTACCGAAAAGATGATTTCTGCACATCCTGCTTTCTTATAGTATGCCCTGCTCACGCCTCTCATACCTTTTATTCCTTCTCAGTGCTCTCTGCAACTCAGTACGCAACCTGAAATCCATTTTTGCTCCAGAATGAGGTATTTATGCCTCAAACTTTACAGCATATGTAGGAAATCTTCAATTTATAGGACTGCCTGAAATTTTATTTCAGATAGCCTACAGTAGTATGCTTTTTGCTTTTGCTGTACAGCACTAATACGTACAAATGTAGAGCTTGTTAATAGTGCTCAAGAGATCCATAGAGTGATGGGCAAGAAACAGATTCCTCACTCTGGGCTGGGGGGGACACACACACACCCCAATTACTGTATTCTAACAGCAAATATGAGTAATGTTCTCTCTGCACGTTAGGATGACACCTAAATGAGTCCTTCAAGGTACTTTCCATATGATAATTTCATCAACACATAAGGAGTTCTGGGAATAAGCAAAATACTTGTATCTGGACTCTGCAGTGATCTCATCATTTTCTTTTGAGGGCAGTAGTAAGAAAACTGCTGTCAAATTCAAACTAAGAATCCAGCATCAGACAGAAACATAGCTTTTGATGGCCATCTTCTCTTTATAATTGTTACAATTCACCTGCAGTACCTGATATCATGGGTTCTAGAAGTCCTGATTATATACTGCTTTTAAGATTTTGTAGATTCAGAGCAACAGCAAATTAGACCAACCTTGCAAAAATATACTCCCTGAGTATATACACCTGAGGCAAGTTAAAATTTTAATTATTTTTTCATCGCTATCACAGTGTTGAAGAACTGGATTTTGTGCCATTTTTGTGCTACTTTGTGCACAACAATTTTGTGTCATTTTTCATGAAAACATTGTAAGGGTGATTTAAAGTGATGGGAGTCAGCTCACATCTACTCCATTTAAAACCAACTAGTTTTAAAAGGAACATAGTCATCATGCTGACTCATCCATTATAGAAACTTAAATATTTAAGCTGCGGAAATTATCTTCATTGTGAGCAAATATAAATTCCATCAAAGCTGGATTTACTGGCATCTAGTTTCTATTTAGTCTTGTGCAATGAATTCATTTTGCAATTAGCTCATTTTAAATCTGCCAGTGAATTACTTTAAACAGCAATTCAGATCCAGTACCTGTAGATCATCATTAGAATCAGAACCTGATCTTTTAAAGGCTACTAAGCCAAATTACTTCCATTAAAGTATGCTTAATTTAAGGTTTTTATTAAAAGAATCTGCAGATGAGTCTAAGTAAAATAAGCAGACAGTCATACACGCAGCCACTAAAGTAAGTCACTGGCTTGTGAGACCACAGCCTCTTGGTATAACCTGGTCTAACACTGTGATCTCAGTAAATCACATTCATACAAAAAAAGGAAAAGATACCAATTTCAACAGATTAGTGAATACCCCAAAAGTGAGAGGACTGCCATTTAACCGGGTTTTTCTTTCTGAAAGTTTAGATCAGGGCTACTCACACAGAAGACTCATATTCAGACCATACTCATGTTTTGCATCCACTTCACCAATACCCCAGACTTAACTCAGATATCTGCAAGATATCCTTTATCTTTTATCATCTTCCCAAACTCTGCAAGCAGCTGTAGAGAGCTACTGAAGTGCGAAGAGTACATCAATTACTGTCTGGCCCAACTGATCTGCGCACTGCTAGCGTATCACTGCCTGCTAATTGAATCTCAGCAGAAAGGAACTAAATAGCCCTGATCTGATACTTCTAACTAACACTAAGGCATGCCAAAGCCCAAGCATCTCAGTGGCATGACCTACTGACAGCAGAGCAATGTGCATATAATGCCATTCTTTTGCCACCTTAATTCCTGAAAAAGGCATATTAAAGGAAGCTGAGATGAGTCCTACTTTCTAAAATGCACAAGGCAAGCAGTTTGTCAGTCATATTTTTGCCTATGACAAGGCTTTAAAGACCCATACAATGTTTAGCAAGAAATATATATTTAATTATATATCTTGAATGTATATATATACTCTGTAGTAAATGACGCTCCAGTTAACTAATTTTAATAATAAACATAAATAATATTCTGTCTGCATATTAAGACCTTACTCTAAATGACCGAGAGCACAAAGACCAGAAGAAGCACATGCAGAGTTACCTGCCTAAAAGCAAACACAGTAACTCAGGCTCTGTTGTTGCTGGAGCACCTGCCAAAGGGGTAATAGTTGGGATTATCACCTACCTTCAATTTCTGAACCTCTGACATCAAAAGTCCCCCCTTGGTGGCACATGAATGCCTGTGGGACTCCTTCCCACCAGTGGCAGGGCACTGCACAACTCCTGCAGGGGTGACAGTTTGGATCCTAGGCACATGAGTGCAGAAGGGGGCCCACGCAGTGATACCTTTTCAAAGGTAGACTCCTCCAGCAAAATCAGACTGTCTGGAAGGGGAGCATGCAGGTTAATAAGGATAAAGAAAACTTCAGCACAAGGAGAATTTCTCATACAAACCCCCAAGCCACTGCCCAGAAACTGTATTAGTATATTCCATCATATATACTTTAAAACAAATGATACAGAGTATTTGAATTGCTCTCAAAAACTAATATCCTCCCTTCCCCTTTCACCTTCCCCCAAAAAACATGTGACTACATTACAGCTTTGGTCAGTCTTCCTTATTTGCTAGGATGCTTTCTGAGAACAGAACTTGCATGTTAAAGGCCAGATCTAAAAATATACTTCAGCAGAATTCAGTCACTCCAAACTGACATCCAAACCTCCCCCACTTCCCATTTAGCTTAATCTTGATGAGATTAGTATGTGTAATTTTAAAAAATGCATGAAACCTGGCAATCTTTTATCAGCTCTGAGCATTTAAATGAAACGGGGAAAAGTCATCAAACAAACAGCACAGCAAGACATCTGTTCCTACTTTTTCCTTAGTATGTTTTTGTTACGCCTGAGTTTCCCATTTTTCTATGGAAAGAAGGGATAACATTACTGTAAAAGTGATTATACTCGGTGCTACAAAAGTAAAGTATTATTTTTGACTGAAATAAAAGTAAAATAAGCTGAAAGAGTGTAACGGAGAGAATTTATTTGCTCCTTACTGTACGCACACAGAAATCTATTAAGCACCTGCAAATGCACATCAGACAACTAATAGTAACAACAGACAGGTGGAATTCATATTTTCAGTATACCTGAAATTTCTCTTTCTAATGCTACGTGTTTTAGTAATAAAGTGCATTCAAAACCTTGACAAGACAGATGGATCAATATTATCTTATTTCAAGATAAGATTTAACCAGTTAAATAAAGAAGACTTCAACCCAAACCTTTTAACATTTTCCTGTTCAATTTCCTTCATGTCTGAATTAGAAGCTTCCCCTTTTTCCATCAAAGCTTCGTAAGTCTTTTGTGCTCGTACAATTTCTTTGTCTGCATTAAAGTGCACCATTTGCCTGCTTAGAATAGGAACAACTAAATTGAAGTTGTCAATTCTTTTGTTTAATTTCCTGATATCTTCTATGAATTGCTCACAAACACGGTTCCATTGCTTCTGTCTATACGGCGTCATTGGCCCTCCAAGCTTATTCCTAGATGCCACTATCCCCTTTCTTAATTGCTCTATCGTTTCACGTATTTCTTTCTGCATCAGGATCCATTCCGGCTGGTATCCGTTGTCTATCAGAATTCTGTTCAGATTGTGAGTCATAGGATCAATATGTGGACAGTCTGAAAATTTCTGCAATGGCTTTCCTTTACCGCTGAGATTGTCAAAGTCTCCTTTAGCCATTGACTCCTGGATGAGGTCCTCAACCAACCGTTCAATTGCTTGCGTTATTTTCACCTTTTTGCTCTGTCTCACATCTTTGGCTTTCATTAGGTCAGTCACAGCACACTGCCCTTCAAGCCTCTGCTTCCGGTATTCCAACACTTGTTCAGCAGCACGGTCTACTCGAAATTGCATGTATTGCCTTTCTCTTTGGCTTGGCATTCCAAAACCAACACCTTCAAAACTCAAGTAGTGTCTATGCTGTAGTGCTTTTGATTTGAACTGGTCTTCCTCTCCATCCTCACTGGATTTCTTTTTGTTTGCCACATCACTGAGCACAACTCTGTAAGCTTCTTCCACTTTCATAAATGCTTCAGAATCAGCCGTGATGGAACCGCTGTCTGGATGATATTTTTTGGCAAGATTTCGGTATGAATTCCTGATATCATCAAGGGAACATCCTTCCTGCAGCTCAAGAATTCTGTAGGAGTCCTTCACATTGCTTTTAGGTTTGTAACCTGATAACAGTCTATTGCCATGAATACAGGGAAACAGTTTCAGGTGTCTTGGAATCATTGCTTGATGTAACATTAAATGATGCCCTATCTTGTTAGTCAACATGACGCAAAGCCACTTTATATTTCTTCAGACGTAGCTACATACTTAATAATCACCTATAAACATATTTTTAAAAGATTGTGTTAAATATGTTTTTAGAAGGACTAGTATGATTCATTAGTCTTTAACTTGTTACATTCTTCCATTTAAGCAAAATCCCTACAAAAAATCAGAACATATAATACTCTTTTCTTTTAGAGACTATTTTCAAGTCCTGCGTATCTTATAATTTGATAGCATAATGCCCTATGCTATCAAAATAGCAATATTACAAGTTAAATGAAAACTAATTCACAACATAGCTTTCTCCTGGCATAGCAATAGCAGCATAGGTTTGTTTTGCACTGCAAAATTTCAAAAGCACAAAGCTTTATTGCCTTTCTTCAAATTCAGGCCAATGTAAATGGGATTCTCTCCCCTTTCCTTCATACAACTACATTCAGCCATCAGCTGATCTTCTAGCCACAAATATGAATGACTCAAGATCTATAGCATTGTGCTTTCGGAAAGGCATTAAAGTATCCATTTGGTATTTTGCAGCAACAACTGAGGTAGCGTTCAGATTATCTATTTTTTTAATATAAATTACTGTATCCTAGTAGGGCTCATATATCCTAGCAGTCAATCTCCTTCATTCGTGTCAGCTAAGGTAATAAATCTGGAATTCAGAAGAGATCAACAGCAGACAGCATCTCGTTTTGTCAGGAAAGCAGGTGCTTCTGAATTATTTTGGGAAACAGCAAAAAGAACAACTTCAGACAAAAGCAATATAAGAAGTAAGTCTTCACACAAAAATCAGGTAGAAAGATAAAGGGAATTTCTATTAATGAAAATTTTAAGAAATGCCATATAAACTGTGCTAAAAAGGCTCTTTTTCAGATCTGTTGTTTAATTCCTTTCAAAACAGAAAATTAGTAGGTCAAAGGAATTAATAGTTTCTATCTCCTGCATGCAAAAAATTGCCTTTCTGCACTAACCCTTCTGAAAAGAGAAGGGAAAGTGAGGCACTTGGGACTGGATGAAAGGTTGAATCTACCCTGAATGTTTTTAACATGTTTTGATCCAGGTAAGGGATCAAACCATCAGCTTGCAGTTATTCTAAGGGATTTTATTAACATAACATATTGTTTTAATTTATAATAGAGATTAGTGATTTCTCTTTTAGACTGTAGGCAAAGATCGCTATTATAGTTCCATATGGCCATAAAACTCACATAACTACTGCTTAAATGAAAAGAAATAATGAATGCATACCTTCTGGAAATTCAGTATGTTTATCAGAGACAGACTTTCTCATACCTTTGCAGATTTGATTTTAATATATTTATGTTTTAGAAACTATAAAGTTTAAATGGCTTTTGGGTTCATGGACTATCAAGTTGCTTAGACACAAATAATCTGGGCAGAAAATGCTTTATGTTTCAGATTGTATCCATCAGAAAACACAACTACGATCCGTAAGTTTTACGCTCAGGATGTGTATCAAATAGAAATACTGCAGAATAGCAATGCATGTTGCTTAACGTACGGTATGCAGGCAAAGCTGTATCTTTTATGCCCTAATACTCCCTCTATAGGGAGTAAAACCCTACAGCGCAACTGACGCTGATTTTGGCCTCAATCCTGTAGCGTACATCAGAGGGGCGGTTACGCTTCTCTAAAGGAGGATTTTCCAAGAAAGCTATTCCGACCGCCTCACGCCACTGAAGGCGGAGGGAATTTTATCCCCCTGCCGTTTTCGGTAGCCTCCATTTCCCTGCCGGGCTACACGAGAGGACACGACACCGAGGCGCCGCCCCGCCCCCGCTGACGTCAGAGCCCCAACGGCGCCCCCCAACCGCCGCCGCCCCGCGCCCCGCAGGGGCTGTGAGGGTGACCGCCCCGGGACGGTGTCTCGCCGCCGCCAAGCAACGGGGCCCAGGGAGGCGGTTAAGGGCACGTTAGGAGCCAGGCAGAGGCGATCTCTTCACCCTCGCCCTCCCCCGCCCCATCGTGCCCGGCAGCCCCGTCCTTCCTCACCTGGTCCCGGGGCTGCCGCCCGCCCCTCCCCCCTCCCGCACCACGGCGCATGCCCCAGGGGGCGGGGCGGGCGCGCGCCGGGCGGCAACCGCCGGCTACGGAGGAGAAGGGGGAAGGGGCGGAGGTAGCGCCTGGTACCCGGCGCTCGGGGCTGTTTCCCGCCCCGCCCCGGCCCGCAAAAGCAGTGCGAGGGCTGCGCGCGCCCCCGCTTACCGCGGGACGTCCCGTGGGGAGGGGGAGGGGAGAGAAGCACATGACTCGGTGGCGGGCAGGTTGCGAAATCGCGGCGGTGCGGTGTCGCCGCGCATGCGCGGTGCGGCGGCGGAGGGCTCGGCCGTTGCGTGTGGTGCGCGGCGGCGAGCGAGGCGGGGTGGTGCGCCAACGGCTGCGGCCGGCGGCGCGTGGGAAGCGCCGCTTTTACGGGTGTTTATGTACACTTGCGTGTGCACAACATAACCCCTTTCTGGTCCACCCTCTCCTGAACTAATTCCTCGTTAGTGGATGCTGAGCTCCAATGTCTCCCTGCGTGCTGGAGTTGGGAAGCAGCTTCCCTGCAGCAGTTACGCTACTAATGCTTGCCTTTAGCAGCGTTCTCCTCTTTGCCCGTAGTACCGTTTTCAAAATGCAGTGCAGGTGTCCGAGCAGTCGTGCTAGTGGTGGGGTAAGTGGTGCTGACGGGCTGGCACGCTTTGCGCTCCCCCTTGGTAGTGGAGCTCCCTGCCATTGCTGTGGGCAAACAGCTTGTGGGGATTTCTCCTGCGGTCTGTGGTCTGGGTGCTGGCTTGCGACGAGGGAAGCCTATCTTCAGTGAAAGAAACCCCAAACCAAGAAATGGTTTTGGTCCTAATGCTTGGAAATGGTGGCCCAGGCGTGCATACTAAAGGCACAGGAAGCAAGACAAATAGTGGCTTTTTACTCAATATCGGGGCATATTATTAATTTCTTTTTTAATGTTACTTTTATTACTGGTATTTGATGGGGTATGGCTGAGCGTGTTGCATATCCAGCCAGTGAAGTGGGAGTGTTAAAATCTGAAAAGAAGTGACAAACATACAGGGCAGTCTGCTTCATTTTAAAACTTACAGTATACACTGATTGCTTTGACTAATACAACCTTGGCAGAATGCTGTCCTGGTGAATAAATAATACTAAAATACAGTGATTTTCTCCCCTAACATTCTTTAGGTAAAAACTGTAGAAAAACACTTACTTCACCTTTGCTTTCTCCAAGAGTCAGATTTTGACCCAGAAGTTTTTGTGTATATTGTCTTTATTTGCTGCATACCTACTTTTTCACCTGACAAAATTATATGACCAAATAATTGCAGTGTGGGTTGAATAGCTCTGAAGATGCAAGCGTAGATTGGCTTCTCATGTCATGTAGGAAAGAGGTAGATGAGGACCACAGGAATTCTAGTTTTGACCTAAATTGTCGCAACCTTGTGAGGAGAGTTCAAAAGAGATTTCTGGAATAATTTTATGCTTATTTCATCTGATAATAGGAATCTTTTATTGTAGTAGTTTTCACTCAAAGAAAATATAGAAAATCTAAGGAAAAACCCTACAAATACTTGGTAAATAATGTTATTTTAACATGCATAGTTCCTTGCACTGGGAGGTTCAAGCGTGGCATCTGTCCAACAGCACACAAGCTGTTACTGGTCTGGGATTTTTAAACAAATCTTACAGAGTTGCTTTTTATTTATTTATTGTGATATGGAAGAGATGGTTTGTGTTTCTGTTAATATATCTTTTCTTTCTCGTTATCTAAGGTACACAGGTACTGCTCAGTTTTATATTGGCATACGTTAATTTTGTTCACAGAAATGAGAGGTAGCATTGCAAGCTTGTTAAGCGTTAACCAAATGACACTATCTTAGAAGGTTTTGGATGTTGAAGAGGATGGTGTAGGAATCAACTGCGAATAAAATAAAGCTTATTATATCTTTACATTTCTGTTACTGCTTGTATTAAATTTCCCTTTTTTTCTGAGGAGAGTGAAGTTAAAGTACATGCTAAATACTAAAATAGCCTTTAAAAGTAAATCTAAGGCTTGTTGTATTACAGAGAATAGCTATGTGGAAATTATGCATGCAGGTTGTAACTGGAGTGTTTCTGTTCAGTTTTAGACTATGAGAACTATGTTTTGTTCTTACAGGAATTGCCTTTTTGAGTCTTTACTTGTAAGAGGATGTAAAATTGCTGTTAACCTGGGAATTGAGCTATGATCTTAGCATTTTGGTATACATTGCACCCTTTTTTAGGGTTGCATACTGTTGATGTAGAACTGGCCTTGGCAGGGGGGTTGCTTCTGTTGTGAGCTAAGCAAAAATGTGAAGAGAATGATACGCCCTGCCTGTGTCTTTGGGGAGGTCTGTTTTGAAGGACAGACAGCATCAAGGGGATTCTGCTGAGCTGCCATCAGACACGAAGATAAAAAGAACACAGGGCAGCACGCAGCTCTGCCCGCTGTGCTCACCCCTTTGCCTGTATCGCTGGCCTTAAGAGATCAGCAGTCATTTTCAGTCTGAAGCAGGAGCAGCAGGTAGAACTTGAGTACGGCTCACTCAAAGGAACACTCCTTATCCCTTTGCATGAACAAAGGTAACAGCGCTGCCCGGCACGGTAAGGGAAAATGCTTCAAGTGAGACATCCCTCTCTACAGCCTTTCCTCTAGGACTGTCCCTCTTGTGAGCTTTCTAATCTGTACAGCAGGCTTTTAAGTCTCTTTGCAGAAAATGTCTGTTGTGCCCTCTCTGTGGGATGGAATGGAAACTTGCATTTTTTTTCCAAAGGATGGGAGCCACTGCTTCATTTCATTGTGTTCCCATTCAGGAACTTTAATTTATTCTGCCATAGAAAACTCGACTGAGTTGTGAAATTATATGTGGTGAGACTGAGAATTGATCACTTAAAAGCAAAATGACTTTCTCCTATAAAAAAAAAAATTGCTTTTTATTAATTTGACTGTAGTGCCTAAAGAAGCTTTGGAGAGAGCATCTTAATGTATTTGTTAGAAATACAGCAGTTGTAAGTTGTTACTTACAAGGATCGTTCACAGTGACTTTGTGGTGACCCAAAATTATTTGTCCAGCAGTGACAGAAGGAAGGGCAAAGTCTGATGTATGAGACAGTTACATAGTTTAAAAGAAAAAAAATGAGAAAAGTTTTTTACAAGGAAATCAGTCTTGCTATTTACATAGATAGAGCATAGTACCTAAAACTAAAAATTTCTGTCGGAAAAGACTAATCTATCAGATAATCTATTGCAGGCTGTAATCCTCTGGGATGGGTATTTGAAATATTTAGATTGTGTTTGGACAATTTAGTAATTATGAAAATATAAATAATCGTATTTTGTTTTGCTGATATTAGTTTAAGACATCTTATTACTGTTTCAGGAGTAAAAACATGGTTATTGATATAATCACAGTTCTGTTAGCATCTTTTCTAAAATACTATACCTCAGTGTTACACATTTAGCTTCTCTTTTTCTTTGGAAGCTATATAATGAACTCAAACCAATCGTCATGATTTCCTGAGAAAAGACTGATGACATGTTGCCTGCAGAGCTGGTGTTTTATGATATCTTTAATTCATTAGGTATTTCGTGGGTAAGGACTGGTTTATGCTATTAGCATCTTTGTTAAAGGTCATGTTCTGAGATTGTTTTTCTTTCTGACATTTGTCTGTGTTCAACACGTACAGAAAAATTAAGTTTGCAGATGTGAACAGCATTGGATATGATAATGTTTCTGAAATAATTCAAAATTAATTTACCCAGAAATATTATTGAGGAACTGTTTTAAATGTCAGTGTACTAGTGAAATTAACAGTTGTTCTTTTATTGAGCGTGCTGTTCTGTTGCAGTTACCCTGTCAAAGTGTAAAATCTGCTGCTTTTAAAACTGTTTTTGCTATTTAATATTGAAAATGTGTCTCCTCATAAAAGTTCCTGGGTTGACTGAAGTCTTCAGTGCAAAATATGCTTCTATTGTGAGTTACCTGGAGCATTTGTATGAAACTTTCTGTCCTGTCCAGTCAGTACTCTATAGCACTCGTGTGAAGAACTGGATGAGAACTAGACAAGGTTATGTCAGCGTGGATACTTAAGAAAGGAAATCCTTACAGTGCTGAAACAAGTGGAAAGAAGAATTCTCATTGTTTTAACTAGTATCTGTGTAACCCAAAATGTGAATGCTCTGTGCATCCAGTGACACTTCTAGTGTAGTCGTTCTGTTCTGAAGTCTGTCTTACCTTTCTGATAAGAACTGGATTGAGCTTACTTACCAATTATAAGTGGCTGAGAGAGGTATCGTTTCTATATTTTTTCTTATTTTTCCGTGAAATAAGCATATAGTACTATGTCTAACAATTCTGGGTTTACACAGGCTAATGGCTGATCGAGTGCTTGTGATTGGCAGTGGAGGGAGAGAGCATGCTCTGGCCTGGAAATTGGCCCAGTCCCCACACGTGAAACAAGTGTTTGTCGCTCCAGGAAATGCAGGAACAGCTGACAATGGAAAAATTTCAAATTCAGGTAAACAGGGAAAAAAGTATTCTGCAAGCAATCAGTAATACAGGTGCAAAACTCAACATATTTGCGTTGAGTCAGTAGAGGGTAACAATAGTTCTTTTCTTTTACTGGTACCACAAATTATTTAAGACATTTATTTTTTCTGGATGTTTGGTTTTTGATGATTTTGACTGTAGAACTGCCTGGTAAAAAATCATGCTGTATTTATTTTTAGGTTAGCTTCTTAAGAAAGTGAGGCTTATATGAGACTGTATATTTTTGTTTTGTCTCTTTCCTCCCACTATCATGCTTGAATTAACTGACCAATTTCAGCCAAACTTAATAGAGAAGTAGAGGTCTCAAAGAGATACTAAGTTCCAGATAGAAACTTCTCTGGTCTCTGCCCAGGCTGCTCAGCTAATTTTAGCTACATCATCCTTTGGCATTGAATAAATCTTTGCTCAAATTTTGAACTCAGTTTCTGTATGAATTTATGATTTCATTTTTAAAGGTGTTAGTTTATTATGATAAGCAGCTTTTAAAAGCTGCTTATCATAATGTAGTTATGTATTGATTACATATAGCAAATAGAATATAGTTAATAAGTTAGTGATTGTATATTAAAAACATCAGTGCAGATTGGAAATGTTCACTGTGCATTCTGGACTCTTATTAATATATTGCTTGTTTTACTTTGCCTTTCATGGGCTGTAGCCTATTCCAATATTTTAATCATACGACTTAGGGTGATGGAATCAAGACATTCTCATCTTACATCTGTTGTTTAAGCTTTGTACTGTACAGTAAATTATATATCCTTTTCCTTTTTCAGCTGTGTTAGTCAGCAATCATACTATTGTTACCCAGTTCTGCAAAGATCATAACATTGGACTTGTGTTAGTTGGACAAGAAGCTCTTTTGGCAGCTGGTAAGGCTGAAATAAATTAACTTGATGGTAAAAATCTGGACCTTGAATTCTACTTATTATTCTTATTAAGATCATAAGCTGCATATTGCCATAATTAAACTGAAAAATGCAAGAAGGAGGTTTATAGTATTTTGTAAATGTAGGCTGTAATCACCTTAAACTTTTGGCTTGATAGCTCTATGCTGCTTTTTATACAACAGAAATTGTCAGGGGAAATTATGCAGAATCAAGAATCTGTAATGATTACAACTATTCTTGTGTGTTTTGCTGTGCTTTCCTTTACACAGAGTTTTTCTTCGATAGTCCTAAGATTGTTGCTCTGTGCAACCCTACACCGATCTTTACTAGCATTGATTATAATGTATTACAGTAAGATCTTCACAACTTAAGTAGTGAACAGAAGTACTGGACACCTGTAGTCACGGGGTGGTTGTAGCGACAGTACTTACTAAAATGAAGACCTCTTAAAACTAAGTGGTAAAACAGATCATTGGATGTTCAGGACATTGTTTTAAAGAGGAATTAGCTGTTTAAGACAACGGAGAGTGTAACAGGTTGCTGAAATGACTTGGATGTTTCTGAACAGATGACTTCGTTCTTTCGTTATTTTTGATAATTAGGGATCGTTGATGACTTGAGAGCAGCTGGAGTTAGATGTTTTGGGCCATCTGCAAAAGCAGCCCAGCTGGAGTCCAACACCAGTTTTGCCAAAGCTTTTCTGGATCGACATGGGATCCCAACAGCAAGATGGAAAGCTTTCACCAATCCTCAAGAAGCTTGTAGGTTTATTACCAGGTAAATATATTTTGACACTAGAAATTCCTTCTCTGTCAAGTTATCTATATGTTTGACCTTCACCCATCATAATTTCCCAGAACTGGTGAGGAAGTATTTTCTTTTCAAACGTTGAACTTTTCAAGTGGCTACTGATTATTATTGAATTAGATTTTTAATCAGAGACAGGGTGGTCAAGGTGCATGGCACCTGAGCTGATTGATTTTTCTGTTCACAGATCACAACTTTTTCCTTTTGATCAGCTTCTTGAGGGTACTGTTTAGCCATTTAAAAGAAAAAAAAATCATTCTGTAACTGTATTCTGTAAGGGCAAGGATCGTTTTCACACAAATAGCAAAATATATCTGTGGTGTGGTGTGGGGAGAACTGATCAAATACTCAAAAGTGTTAGGATCACATTCTTATCTATTCAGGGCTAGACAGCATCTCTCCTACATATGGAGAGAAACATAACTGCGTATCTCTGCACTTGTTTTGAACAGTAATGCTTCTGGAGTCATTGGGAGTGCTTTGGTACGGTAATTTACTGCTGTGGCTCTTTTGGTCCAGAGCAGTGATAATCCAATGCCACAGAACAAAGCAGCTGCTGTGCTTAGCTACATCTACACTAGTCTGTGACTGTCTATTAGTTTCATAGGCTACTTGTCTTTGCTATTACATATATCGTGGTGTAATTTGGTGGAACTTCTTAACAAAAAAACAGCCCTACCTCCAAGTTTGTTGAGACTTGTTCTGTAAGAACATTTAGTCTGTGTTATTGCCATATGCAGAAACATGCCGACAATTTGTATTTCTTTAAGCATGCCTAAGATTCAAAAAGAAATGCTGTATTTCAGGTGGGCATACCAAGCTGTGGAGTAAGGGAACTCTGTGTGAGCAGCTCTGGCTACTTGTAAAATCTGAAGTTGAGATTGATCCTAAAGTAAATCATAGTGTGGAAAGGAGAAAGGAATGAGATACTGTGTCAGATAATAGTCTAGTAATGTGATGAATCAGCTCTTCAACAGGGGCATTTCATTTGACTATCCACAAACTGGAGAGCAGTGAATAGATAAAGTATAGTTAAAATGTCACCTTGTAGTCCTTTTTTTTTTCCCCCTCTCCTCTCCAAGTTTAGTTGTATTCAAGCATAAGTGGAACAATTCTGGGGATACACTGCTAATATGCTAGTTTTAAACCGTGCTTTATGAGCGAGAGCTAACTCAGCCTTAGCCTCAGAACCATAATACAGGCTTCCGTGGCGGTATATAGGATTATGTACTGAAAGTCTGGTGTTATAAGCCTATACATCATTTGTGAGTTCATCTTTCCAGTCCTACAGCAGGAATAAAATAGTGTCCAAACTCTAGGGAGGGAAAAGAAAGTATGAGGTGTTGAAGTTGAGTGTGTAGTCCAAGTGTATACACTGAGTTGGTGTCAGTTAAGTGAGTGGTCCAAGCATATACGCTGAGTTAGTGTCAGAGCCAACGATAGAATTCCTGTATTTCCAGCCCAGGCTCCTGTGATGAATGTGTTATTCCTTGGCTGTTCTGTAAAAGAGAAGAATATGAAAGGTATTCGCTGTAAAAATGTGCATTTCACTGGATGCAGTAGGAATACCAGAATCTCACTTTTGCTTTCTTTTAAAGCACAGACTTTCCTGCACAAGTTGTACGGGCAAGGGGGCCTGCTGCTAGAAAAGAAGTGACTATTGCAGCCAGCAAAGAGGAAGCCTGCAGAGCTGTCCAAGAGATTATGCAGGTGGAGAGCCCTTTATTTAAACAATGGGAATCCTATTCTTGATGTTCTGTGCCCTGTGCAGAATGAATTTGTGAGCTCAGCCATAGGACAAACTCACCCATTTGGCTAAGAGCAGGATGGACTTGGAAACTGAATCCATCAAGCACCAAAATTTGCTTTGCTGCTGTCTTGCTATATGTATTTTCTAGACATACCTCAGTCTGCAAGTCTGTCAGATTCAATCACTGTGGGACTTTCTCCTTGTTCCTTGTCCTTACGGGTACTGAGGAGTTTCTCTAGGTAGCATCCTCAAATTCCTCACGTTTGTCCCGGACAGTGGGCACTGAGCTGGGCTCTGTGGAGTTTGTGTCTGCTCTCTCATTGCAACACTGGGTCCCGTTTTCCTGCCCCTACAGCTTTTCCATTTTACTTTGGCTTCTGGAGTCAAATAAGGTGTGTTTCAATGTGCCTCCCTCATATTTGAGAGAGATCTGTTAGTTTTGCTCAACATACAAGAGTTCAAGTAGGCTGACCTTATATACATTTTTTTCTGTTAGAAGAAAGAGAAGAGAGGATTTAGCTAGTAGATGTCATGTTTAGCAACTGAAGTTTTTTTTTTCTGTACAGGACAGAATGTTTGGAGAGATGGTTGTCATTGAAGAACTTCTTCAAGGGGAGGAACTTTCTGTATGTGTTCAATTTTGGTTTAACAGTATGGTCATGTGCTTTTATTCCTTGGTATTATTGCTACTCTGTATGCATAAACACAAAAATTTAATATTTCAAATAGCTTTCATGTTTTATTTGACACTTACATAAATGTGCAAGCTAAGCAGTTTTATCTCATATTAATTAATATAAGTTGTGAGTAGAATTTTCTTCTATATAAACTAGCCATAAACTGGCAATACAGCTGTTCTTTTTGGATATAAATTAATCTTTTTTCTAGGGTGACCTAAAACATGCTTGCATGGACTATTACCTTCATAATTCTTGTTACATCATTAGTTTTATGCCAATACTTAGTGCCTACTTTAGTGCTTTCTTGCTATAGGTTATTACTCAGTGACAGGATAAAACTGAAGCATATACGTCAGGGGGCTATATGCTATGTGAAAACTGAATATGAATTCTTTGTGCAAGGTTTATTCTACAATGAGAATACCCCACACTCATTCAGGTCCCAGTCCTGCAAACACAGATGTTTAACTTCAAACATAGGAGTATTTCTGTCAAGCTGCAAACCTCCAAATGACTGCTAAGTCAAGATGCCAGTTCACCCAAAAGGAGGGCCATCATTTTTCTCGATCAATTAAAAAAAGGAAAAAAGGTTCAGTCAGTCCTTCAGGTCAGTGGATTTGCAGCATCATAAATGGATCCCATTGCTTTCTACCTTTGATTCCTATATTTTACTGGCAGGAGAGTCTCAGTCTGTGACCTGCAGTGTTAACTTCCCTTTGGACGGGACACTGTCACTGTGCTTTCTGTGTTGTGTGCATCTCTTAACAGTGCCTGTGCTTCACGGATGGTGTCACTGTTGCCTCAATGCCCCCAGCCCAGGCCCACAAGCGGTTACTGGATGGCGACCAGGGTCCAAACACTGGAGGGATGGGAGCTTATTGCCCAGTGCCTCAGGTATAGCAGTCCTGACACCTCAGCATGCATTAAATGTGATTATGCTGGTGGTTAGTGTCTCCCCTTTAGGACCCAATTCTGTTTCTATGATATAGATGGAATTTCTTCTGGATGTTGATTGGTGCTTTGCTTGCATATGTCAACACAGGGCTCAAATGTTGTAGTCATTCTTTAAGATTTCATGAAGCTGTCTTCTGAGCAACAGTCTCTCTTATCTTTTCCATTACTTTCAAATTTGGTGTTTCTCTGTTCCTGTTAGCATTACTTGAAATATCTCTGCAAAATTCCCGGCAGACCTGGCATTTTTGTATCTTGAACATAAACTTAGGTTTGTTGTTGATTCTTAAAGCCAACTGCATTGTTCTAAATGGGCTGATCAATTGCATTATTACTATGCTTTTCTGCAGGTATAGAATCAAAACAGTCTTACTGTGTACAGCCCAGGTTGCCAGTGTCTTTAAATCTCCTTAAAGTTGACCCTCTAAAGAAGATGTAGGTGTTATTATTGAAAGAAAGAACCAGGTAAAAAATGAAAAGTGTTAGGAGGCACAGCATTGGTGTGTCTATCAGTAAGGCAACAGCACCCTGACACAAGGACCATGCCAGACAGGGGTGGGACAGCAGGAAACATAGCTAATTACTTACTCCAGTAATTCCAGATCCTGTGGGCTAGTCCAGCAAATGTCATCCCTGTCTCAATCAGTTTGATGTTGATTGTCAGGTTCCAGACGTTCTTCTAGAGAAAATCACTGATGCTATCCTGCAGCATGTTATTGATAGTATGAGACAAGAAGGAACAGCATATGTAGGTAAGTAAGCATTCAATTGAAAAACAAGGTAAAGTCATATCAAGGTACATTTCATTGTTACATTTGAATCCCAAATAATATTTGTAAAAAAAAAAAAAAAAAAAAAAAAAAGTTCATTTTTTTCATGCAGTGTTAAGCCTGATGGTTTGGTTTATAGCTCTTCCTTTGGAGAGAAGAACTTTCACTTTTCTTCCACATGGCATGCATGTTAGAAGATTTATCACATCTGTTTTCTTTTCTTTTTTTTTTTTTTTTTTCCTTTTTGTAATGTGCAGAAACGGGAGGGATAGGCTATTAACTATAAAACAGAAACCTCAGCTGGAATGTAGGAAATCTGTAAACAGCATTAACCAATGGGAGCCTGCATTTGATTGCTATGACTGTTACTTTCAAAAAGAAATGAATTCCAGTAGCGAGAAGACACTCAATGTGTAATCTTGAACTATAAAACATACTGTATTTTTTATTAAATAATTTTTATTTTTAAAATAGTTGCAACCAGATCCTTTGTAGTTCAAGGTATAATTTATACTTAAATTTGGTTGTACTGTTCACTCCTATATAAAGTAATAAAAATTTTCTTAAGATTTTGTCTTAAGACTATTTTGAAAAAGGGAGCTGATGCTCACAGCTGTCATTTCATGCAAGTGACTGCTTTTGGTAATGAAAAATACAACATACATGCAGAGCTGGGTTCTAGTCTCAAAAGGTGCCAGGTATCCTCTGCTATTTGGTAACATTTTTTTAACAATTCTTGGATCATCAGTAAGAAATTAGTGAGTATTGAGCATTTTCAAGATGATGTTGGCGGACATGACGCTTTGTAGGGTTTAATATTTAACACTTGTCATTATCTGAGGATTAGTTTCCTGAATATACAATGAAAGGCCTGTTTTAGATTATCAGATATGTGTATTGCAGCAGAAATTACAAAATACCAACTTCAGTAAGCTTTGGTTGTTTTTGATTGTTAGTATATGAGGTGAATTTTGGTTTGGTACTTCTGCCTGAAATTCAGAAATATTTATACATAACAATAGAGCACTTTAAGGTAAAAAAAAACACCAAACCAACACAAAAGTAAGACCTGCATAATGGGAACTTTTTTTTAAATCCTTTCAATTCATTTTGATTTCTGAATATCTGAACTTAAAAGGCTGTAGCAGAAGGCAGAACTTGCTTTCTGATGCAGAAAGATTGCTTTCCATTGAATTTAGTCTAAAATGTGATACAATACTCTTCATGTTACTGCTAGCCACTTTGTTGGCTAGTGTGGAATTACTATGGGTTGATTACAACTACTTTCGGAATCCCTACTGCTAATTCTTTATGGTTTGCAGAAATGCATCCAACATTCCAAGATACTTTGTTCCATGTTAAGGAATTATTGAAAAATAAGTGTTTAAATTCATTTGCTTGGCTGTATTCTTTCTGTTCAGGTGTGCTGCAAACAGGCTTAATGCTTACCAAAGATGGTGTGAAAATTTTAAACTTTAAATGTCAGTTTGGTGACCCTCAGTGCCAGGTGAGTGAGAGATCCTGGAAACTTAAAGATGCTTCATTTTTTGCCTCTGACTATTATAGTTTACTACTAAAGAAGGTGAGTAATCTGTTTGGATTTATGTCTTCTGTCTCCTCCACATGCAGATCTGAATGGGAATGTCTTAGACTATGTACATGGTAACTTAAAGTTTTAGCTAGTCAGCTTCTGTGAATTAATTAAAGAATTTAACTTAAGTTAAGCTGTTGCTAAGATTTTATTTTTCTGGACGGAAACAGACTGAGGGGGGGGGCTAGATTCATATTCCTTCTACATAATCTCCCATGTTGTGTTATGAATTTCCACCTGTTGCAAGGAATTGCTGCAAATTAATGCTCACTGATATTTTCCAAATCTACAGATACAGGAAAATACAGCATATTCCGTTTGACAGATGCAGATCTTCTCTGTATACTGTTTTCTTTAAGTAACTTCTCTAAGTTGAATTTGGACAAGTTAGCAAAATAAGAATTAAATCCTATCACTCTCCAAATTGCTTTCAGGTAATTCTTCCACTGCTTAAAAATGATTTTTATGAAGTGATTCAAGCAACAATTGATGGCAAGCTCTGTAGCTTCATGCCTGCCTGGTCAGAAAATAGTACAGCTGTGTGTGTGGTCATGGCAAGTACAGGATACCCAGGAGACTATGACAAAGGCATGGAGGTAACAGGTAACCTCAGTAGGTGTTTACTATTTAATTTCAGCCTAGCACATCAATAAGTTGGCATTTACCTCTTCTCCCAGAAAGCTATATTGTTTTCCTCCATCCCCCTTCACACAGTCATCAGAATCTGCCTTCATCCATCATTTTTTATCCTTGTGGAAGCAGTAGCTGTTAATATCATTTAACTGAAGTGCATGCCTGACCAAAGTAGCACCGGGTCTAGATGTTTAAAATTGCATCATTCCAAGAAGATCAGGTTGTAGCTTGTTGCTGAGATAAGAAGGTGGTGGAACATTATATCCTCCTAGAAAAAATCTGGTGAGTTCATATGGAATTCTTCCACGAACTGTACTGGAAACATAGACCACAGCATTGTATGCTCATAACTTTTCACTAGCTTTGTTTCCTCATGAGGTCAGCTTATCTTAGCTAGTGCTTGGCAAGGTGATAAGGATGAGACTTGGGAACCTATGGCTTTTTTAGTAGGAGTGATGTGTGCTTCTTCCATCATCTTGGTTTCTTCCCTTGTGCTGGCCAGCCAGGGCTGTTAGATGGTGGGCAGACAAAAGCATGTGCTGCTGTGTAACACATGTAAAAGACAGGGAACCCTTACAGGACCTCCAATGTATAGGGTCTGAAGAGCTTTTGGGAAGGTGGGCATATGGACCTTAGATTTAAATTTATTTTTGGGTTAAAATTAAGTTCTTGTGTTTTGATACATCATCAGGATTTTTTTTTTAATGAGCTGGTTTAAAAAATAGAGGGAATTGTTGCAGAGCTATTTACTTCTCTCCTTAGTTTCTGCCTTGCCAGTCCAACCCTATGCAATTGTGCAAAACATCCCAGAGAGCTGGTCTTTTATCAAGACCACTTTATTTTTTTTCAGAACTCCAGTTGCCCTATATCAGCCAGACAGGAAGTCATATTACATTATTTTTCCCTTTGTGAAGTTTTCTGCTGTCATTTTTTTTTCCTCCATCCTCCTCTTCTACTTCAGTCACTGACTGTAGTTTGTTTTGTCAGTGATAATCTGGGAAATTGTGCACTTCTGTAACTAAAGCCCTCCCCCTATAACTAATTCAGCTCCTCCCTCAGTGAGCTACCTTTCGCTAGTAACACTCAGGAATTTAGCTTCTTTCAAGTTGGCATTGCTACCTTTAGGAGTGAGATGATAAAGACTCCCTTGCTTGTTAACCACCAAAAAAGATGGTTAAAACAATGAAATTCAGTCCACTCTTTCATTATTATACTTCTGGCCCCTAGAATTGTAGGAGGTTTTCATTTATTTCTGTTTTTTCACCTTGTGAAAAAATTCCACCCCATTTCAATAGGTTAACAGTCATTTTATTCTGCAGTATTCATTAAAACATGATGGGAAGGAGTTAGGTTTACATTGCAGCAAGGCCAGTTAAGGCTCAACTTTGACCTTGTCAGGGCAGTGATACAGTAATGCAACACACAGTACCTTCAGCAAGTATGAAGGTTCCTTTTCTTAATTCGTAAAATCTGTCTAGCTGATAGCAAGGGGAAAACTGTACTTTTTTTCCAGGGATTGGAGCAGTTCCTCCCTTCCCCTTATCATCTTAAAATATGAATCAAAAACAGCCAAAACCATGAGCACTTTTGCTTTCCTGTAACAAGAAAGTACATGGAAATAGAAATTAAAAGAACAAAATATGTCATTAGTTTTAGCCATCAGACAACTACCTGCAAGTATTTGCAGAGAATCAATTGCAAATGTGGTGGGGAATTGTGTGGCGTGGGCACAGCAGGACACTTTGAGCGATGCTGATATAACGTGAACACTAATGATTTAATATCCAGGAGAAGAGAGACTCCGAGTAGTAAATTCTTATGAACTGATGACTGATCTCACACAGGAAAACCTTGCACAAATTACTCATAATATTCAGCACAATTTTGCCTCTTTGATTCCCTATTTCTGTTCGTGTGTGATCTGTGTCCTGGATGGCTATCTCAGAAGATAGGCTCTGGGCCAGTGAACTGGGATACCCTTCCCTGGGTAGTGTTTCTCAGGGGAAGGTGGAAAACTTCATTTTTCTTGTCCCTTGAGTGAAGAAAGGACTTGAATCTTCACTGCTTTACCAACATTATATGCAATTCAAAGTATTCAGAGAGCTCCCTTTGCTTCTGTAGGGCTGCTTCAAGCCAAAGAGTTAGGGCTGCAGGTGTTCCATGCTGGCACAACGCTGAAGGACGGCAGAGTGGTGACAAGTGGTGGCAGAGTCCTCTCTATCACTGCTGTTAAGGAGGATCTGATGAAAGCCCTGGGAGAAGCCAACAGGGGAGTAGCAGCCATACGTTTCAAGGGTGCCACTTACAGGAAGGACATCGGCCATCGGGGTATACGGCTTCTCAAACAGTCTCTGTATGTAAGCAAAGGCACTAGCAGAAATAGATGCTAGTCCGAAGTTTTATGTATATTGTTTGTATTTGCGTGCTGGATGATGATCTGTGCAGAAAATGTTACTATTACTGCCAGCATGCCATTTCCTCTCTGCAGAGGTCTGATATACAAGGAGAGATGTGTGGAAGCTATAACCAGTGATGCTTTGATTCATCAGCCAGCCACATCAGTTGCAAGTGGTACCAGATCAGGTAAGATTAGAAATGGTCTTTGAATTTTCTCAGTATACTGAATGAAACAGGACTTTCTTTTTTAGGATTTTTCAGATGATCTCCTAGCAATGAAGCAGAGCTTGAGAAAATGGGCTGGAGTCACCACTAAAAAAGCAAGCTCTTGTTGTTTCTTTGTTATCCTTCTTCCTTTGCTTAATTAAAGCAGTTGGCTTTACGGAGGGGTTATTGCAGTTGTCCAAGAGAAATCCAATGAGCAGAGTAACTCATGGATTAATGGAGTGGTTTTGTACATCACTGGACAGAAGTGGTCCTACCAGTTGTATATATGTGTATAATATCCAAGCAGTTGTCAGAGTGTGGCTAACAGTCACTGAACTTGTAATTTGCTCTTCAGATTGTGGCCTTTACTCTCAGCAATGATCCACTGAGGAAAATTTCTTACTTTTTTTTTCTCCTTTGAAAAATGAACTACATAAAAAAGACGAGCTGTTAACAGTTTGGTGAATGCTTTAACCTTTGCTATATACAATCAATAGGTCAGAAATACAGAGCAATAAAGATCTAGTTAGAACATCATGAAATACGTGATTTTGAGGTCTATGCTTTGTAAAGCCATGTGTTTCTGTCAGTGGGCACAGTACTGTCAGTGGGCACAGTGGTGTCTTCCTCAGGCAATCATGATTTGTAGTATTTGCCTTGGTGAGTGTTTCGGGTTTTTTTGTTGTTTGTTTGTTTCCTTTAAGAATGATCCCTCATGTGTTTGTGCTTGGCAGGCTGTCATTCAGAAGTAAGAGGATTTGCTGGTTTCTTTGACTTGAAAGCATCTGGTTATGATGATCCTATCTTGGTATCTCGAACTAAAGGCCTTGGACCTAAACTGCAGGTAACTCGCGACTTGACTGTAGCAAAGCTGACGTTAGCTTCTGAGACTGTTTTAAATGCTGCACCCTTGTGAACATTAGAAAGACAGTACAGGTTCACCACATTGGTCCATCACCATTTGAACTTTGTAGATGGTATTTAGGCAAGTCCTGTGCTTATGTCATTGATAATGTGGAGGTTCTGGATATTTCATGATGGAATGATAATAATATATTTAGCGAGGCATTGAGGAACTAAGAACCAGAATTTCTGCTATGAAACAGAGGATCCATTGGCTTTGAGAAAGGCGAGTTCAGAGAGGAGTTGGTACAGAGAAGCGCTAAGATGATTACCATCAGGCTGAGCTTAATAAATTGTATGCAGAGAGGCAGTATGATTGCCTCTGTCATGGCACAGGGGGGAAGGATGGGGGAAGGAGACAATGAAGGGGAGTGGAAACCAATAGCTAAAGGATGCTGATTATACAAGAACACACAGGACAAGTCGAGCCAAGAACATATTTGTAATGGAAAATAGAAGGAGGCTTTCAGCTATCAGAGAATGGGATATATGAAGCTGCCTTTCACTAGTCAAGCACAGCAACTTAACTTCTTTCAAGCTGGTGTTTATGCATGTAGAAGCGAGATGATGTGGTGTGGCTTCCTGCAGCAGTAGGAGAGTGCACATAATAATCCGGAAGGTCTTTTCCAGGTTTACGTTCTTGAACGCCTCTGAGCATGACAAACTGATTGTTACTGGCTCTTTGGAGTTGTTGTTCCTTAGGCTTGGCAGAGAGCTGTTCCCAACTGTGTTTACACAGACTCTTCCCAAGACCCTTCCTCAGCCAAGAAAAAGTTGGCTGGTGCCTGTCTGAATTGTTACTGGATCAGTGGGAGATAGATGTTACAATACAATAAAAGATGTGGGATGACCGGTTTCCATAGTGCTTCTAAATCCACGAGCCCGTGAAAGAAATCAGGCTTGTAAAGCAAACTCAGACTTTGTTTAGGTACTAATATGTTGCCATTTTGAATCTGATGAAGTCTTTATCTGCATTTTTTTCTCTGCCCATTTATATGTACTGAACCTTTCTGTGCTAGTTTAACTGTGCTGAAGGAATTGTATCGGTAAAAGGTAGCTACCCAGGGAATTTATCTGTACATATACAATCTTTGTCCTATGGTAGCTAACAGTGATAAACTGCACTGTGCAAGTTGTGTGGCAGTGTATCTACATCAGCAGTTGGCACAAACAGAACTACTCTGGTGTATCCCTGGCAGTGTGAAAACCTCTATTACAGTTGTGTAAGTGTCACTACTTTAGAGAAACCTTCAATAACATCTGGATCAGGTTTCATTATTGGTAGGCTGCAAACACCCTGGTAACTTTTTCTAAAACTCAATAGCAGCCTTCCTGAGGGAAATAGGATATTGCATTGTGGAAGACCTGTCTTTCAAGGGAGCTTACAGGCCAGGCCTACATTACCTTCTACAACATGAGATGCTTAGGGTCAAAAGACTCCTTGAGGAGGATGAGACTGGAGAATTACCTACCTTATGAACTTGAAGAAGAAAACTACTTAATGATATTCTTCGAGTTTTGCTGTGTAGCCCAGTGAAATTAGTAATTAAAAGTACAGCAAACACACAGTGATGAGCAACCTGGCCTTAATTTTGGAAATTGCTAGGATGTATTGTAGGTTGTATGCCCCAGGAATTTCCAATTGCTTTTAGACATCTCATTCCAGATTGACATAATATTCCAAAAAACAAGCAAACAACACAAAATGAGAATTTCTGGGTAAGTGGAGCTAATATTTGAATTAATGTTTCAAAAAAGAGGTTTTTTTCTCTGCAAAAAAATAAGTTGGTTTATCTACATTTAAACTAGATGATCTACTAACTATCTTTTGTTTGTATTTTCTGTTGTGATTCTTAGCAGGGAAAAGAAGATTCCTGCTTAAATGACTGACCGATGTTTATTTGATAAAGAGTCTGATTTTTGCATATCTTTTGTCACCTCTGCTGGTTTCCTCCATGTTTTTCAGATTGCACAAGCATGTAAGAAACATGACACCATAGGTCAGGACCTGGTTGCCATGTGTGTCAATGACATCCTGGCTCAAGGAGCAGAGCCGCTCTTCTTTCTCAGCTATTTCGCCTGTGGCAAACTTGATGTTGAAGTGACTCAAACAATCAAAGGAGGAATTGCTGAGGCTTGCAAAAATGCTGGATGTGCTTTTTTGGGTATGAACACTCCTCCTTTCCTTTGAGTTTCTAAGTTTCTGATGTTAGTGAAATAAAAATTGTGGGCAGAAGCAGTATGTGGCATTAAACTGATTGGTTTGTATTTAGGAAAAGCAGGCAAGCCTTTAGGTTCAAACTCTCCTTCATCTTTAAAATGGGTCAGCAGGGAAAAATGGATAATTTTTGCCATTCACGTATTTGGATCCTTACTCCTCCATGCTTACCCTTGTACAAAGGAGAGCCTCATATTCTTAAAGTGCTAATATTTTTCACTCCCTCTCTGATGTTTGCTCATAGCAGAGAGCTATCAGATAAGTAACATTAAATTAAAAAAAAAAAAAAAAAGAAGTTTTGGTAACTTCACGAAGCTTTGTTTTGCTGAAGCCTTTAAGTAAGAAACCAAGAAATATTTTTAAAAGGTGTCTGAATTTGCTTGGTTACGCATCTCTGCAGCAGTCCTGGATATATTACTTATTTTACAAGATGCCGTAGATTTAAAGTTAATAGAAAACACATTTATAGTCCGTACTGACTGCTTTCTCTCTCCACTTAGGCAGGGAGGTGGCTGAGATAACTGGCATGTATTCTTCTGGAGAGTACGATCTGGCTGGCTTTGTTGTTGGTGCAGTGGAGCGAGGGCAGATGTACTTGGGACTGCAGAGAGCTGATGAGGAGGATGTGCTTATTGGACTAGCTTCCTCTGGGGTTCATGGCCGTGGCTTTAGCATCATAAGAAAGATTCTCCTAATGTCCTCCTTACGCTACTCCTCTCCAGCTCCTGGCGGATGTAGTGGCAAGACTCTAGGTATAATATCTTTCTTAAAAGTAAACCTGTAAGTGAATTGCGTTGAGACATTTTCATAAGCAGGGACTGCCAAGGGTTGCTTGTTTCACTGTTGGTTATATTAGTCAGTTTTCTGGGTAGGTATATAGTCTTACTTCCTCAGTTTCGGAAGAGTGGATCAGCAGTGTTTGCCACTTCCTAGGGCCGTCTGCCTCAGAAAGCAGACGGGAACCTGCTCAGAGAAGCACTCCCACTAAACACATACAGTCTTTTAAGCAAATTGATTGCATTATTGCTTACATTTGCAGGAGAAATACTGCTGACTCCAGCAAAAATGTACAGTCAATCTCTGCTTCCTGTCCTTCGCTCAGGGCACGTGAAGGCTTTTGCCTTTATTGCTGAGGAGGGGTTGCTGGAGGGCATCCCCAGAATCCTGCCAGAACATGTCAGTGCAGTCCTTGGTAAGTATCAAACATGAACGTTTCTGTTTGACAACATTTATATATAGCATGGACTTGATTTTTCAATTCGGTTATAAAGGCACTTAAAAGTGTATGTCTATAGAGTTGGAGACTGAATGACCCAAAGTTAATGCCTTTCCAAGCAGTATACCCCAAACATTCCTATTTTAAGTAAGTATTAGCTGAGAAGTATCACTTCCTTGTTGGAGAAAGGAAATTTGAGGACAAATTCAGTATGAGCCAGCAATGTGCCCTTGTGGCCAGGAAGGCCAATGGTCTCCTGGGGTGCATTAGGAAGAGTGTTGCCAGCAGGTCGAGGGAGGTGATCCTGCCCCTCTACTCAGCCCTGGGGAGGCCTCATCTCAAGTACTGTGTCCAGTTCTGGGCTCCCTAGTCCAAGAGAGACATGGAGCTACTGCAGAGAGTCCAGCGTAGGGCTACGAAGATGATCCGAGGGCTGGAGCATCTGTCCTATGAGGAACGGCTGCGAGAGCTGGACCTCTTCAGCCTGGGGAAGAGAAGACTGGGGGGGGGGGGAATCTTACCAATGTCTATAAGTACCTGAAGGGAGGGTGTCAAGAGGATGGGGACAAACTCTTTTCAGTTGTCCCATGTGATAGGACAAGAGGTAATGGGCAAAAACTGAACCGCAGGAAGTTCTGTGGTTCCTGACCATGAGGGGGAATTTCTTCTCTGCAAGAGTGATGGAGCCCTGGCACAAGTTGCTCAGAGAGGTTGTGGAGTCTCCTTCTCTGGAGATCTTCAAGGCCCGCCTGGATGCAACCCTGTCTAACATGCTCTTGGTGACCCTGCTGAGCAGGAGGGTTGGACTAGATGATCTCCAGAGGTCCCTTCCAGCCTTACCGATTCTATGATTCTGTGCTAAGTAGCTCCTCTAGGACAAAATGAATTCCTTGTCAAGACAGTTTTGAGTCATGACTTTTCTTTAAAATAAACATTAGGAAATTGTTCAGAAAGTGCTATCACTCCACTTCTTTAAATGTGTCTATATCTCCCAAATGTTTTGCCTAATATCAGTCAAGTTTTCCAGGAAAATTGTGGTCTGATGTAGCAGCTTGCCTGTGCAATTTCAGGTGGATTGATTTCAGCTGGACAAAGTGTGGGTTTCAAAATCAGGCTTGCAGTGGTAAAGATCTTGCATCAAACTTAACTGTGGAAAAAATAAACATCTCTCTATGCTGTAATTTCTCTCAGCCAGAGCTAACAGTAATTTTGCCTCTGCTACTGAATAGCTGAGCCAAAAAAAAAAAAAAAAAAAAAAAAAAAAAAAAAAAAAAAAAAAAAACAGAAGCAGAAAAGCTAAAGACAAACCAAAAAGATAAGAAGCAGTGACAGAAGAGAAGACAGAAAAAAAATCTGCTCCACATACAAACCATTGCACTGATAGCTTACAGATAAGAACTGCCTCTGTAAAAGTCACAGTGTGAGTCATTTAATGGGATTTTATGGTAGGAGAGAGCTTCCCCAATGCTAAAACTTTCATCCTGGTTTCTTTGAGAAACTTGATTTGTTTAGCATCCCCAGATCTACAAAAATCAGGTCTCAAGCAACAGATTACCATCTGACATTGTTAGCTAGGGTAGAAAATTCTGTTGCAATTGAAATTGGAAAAAGCATTCATAAGTTCAAAATAGTAAAAACAAATGTGTTTGTCAGAGGTCTAGATCTTGCAGGTGAAGGAGGGTGTGTGTCCGTCTTTCACTAGAAAGAAATTAGAAAAGGGGTAAAATAAACCCAGGTTACTAAAGTGTTGCTCAGCTTACTAGTGCCTGCAACCACAGACAAGATACCAAGTTCTATTGTTAGAATTTTCTAAAATGAAATCAAGATGGCAAATATGTGGCATCAGGCTTTCCACAGACAACCTAAGGCCATTCCTGCATGAGCAGGGTCACTGTAAAATCCCCTTCTTGCCTCCCATCCATGTGTAGATCACTCTGTCCCCTTGCATTCTGCAACCTAGCACAGCCTCAAAGGCCTCTGGTGAAGTTCCAGGTCTGCAGTCAGATTTGCTCCCACTCAGCCACTGAGTTGAGGTTCTCAGGTGTGTTGATGGGCAGACTGGAGTACACACCCTTGCACTAACTATTGATTCTTTGAAACAGAAAAGCAGGAACTGCCTAAAGAGTTCAAAGAAGCCAGAGATTATTTGTCCCACAGCAACTTTATGTCTTATGGAAGAGGTGCTGGTGATCTGTTACTTGGTCCTTCTGACTGATCAGGAATGAGTGCATTTTAGTTCACCATCATTTCCTACATGCTCTCATGACAAAGCCTAGTGAAGTCTTAGCTTGTGTAAATTATATCTAGAAACCTCTAGCTAAACAGCACCCATAAACTTGAGTGGAAATTGGCTAGTGTCCTCCTTGGGCAATACTCTTAAAACAAAGAGTTAGTCTCTATCAGCTCCTATATGATACTGCTGTCAATGTATATGATAAAAAGTGGATAACAGAGAGTTTTACTGACCCTGTACGAATTTTAATCTTTTCAGATGCTCTCAGCTGGAAGATTGCTGACATATTTTGCTGGCTTTACAAAGAGGGAAACCTCTCTGAGGAGGAGATGGCTCAGACATTTAATTGTGGGATCGGTGCAGTCTTGGTTGTGCAGAAGGAGCTGGCTGAACATGTTCTAAAGGATATACAGAGGCATGAGGAAGCCTGGCTGATTGGGAAAGTTGTTGCCCCTTGTCACACAGGTTAGCAGGAGTTCTAACTGGAAATGAAGACAAAAAAATGTCAGTGATACATGGCTTCATTCTCCTGTTACCGTCTTCAGAGGGATTTTCACTGGGCCTTTAGGGATGCAGTTTAATTTGTATGTCAATACAGGGTAAGTTGTTTTAGAGTGTGATTGTATAAGGTGCTGACCATTTCTTGGGAGGTGCCGGTTGTGCTCAATTTTGTAGGAGGACAACCTGAGGAGTCCCTTTATTGCAAGGTTTGTGTAGTTCAAATCTTTTCCCTGACATTCACTAGGGTGGAAACTACTTGGCACCCATCACATGCAGATTTCATTCTTAAATAGAGTGAGAAGTGAATAAATTGTTACCAGACTAATGTTACTTGAATAGTGTGTTATCTAGGTCTGCTTGAGACTAGAGTCTGTATACAGGACTTACATTATTTATTGGATTATATTCTACCACAATCACTGTAATCAACTCACCTCCTTTCCAGAGGTCTGAAAACCTCCAACTCACATGGATCCTGCGTAAAGATAAAGGCTAGGCCATAGTTGTCTATAGTCATATATGATAGTAAGTGTTTGCTCTGGTATGTCCACTGACTGATGTTCAGCAAGACATAAGGGAAAATCCCTCTGGTCCCGGAGCAGTTTGGGGTGCTGTTTGGGCAGCCAAAAGGAAACCTCAGCTCTCTCAGCGTCATTTTAGTTTGAATATGCAGTGTGAGAGAAGAAGGAAGGCAAGTGTAAAAGATGGGGGGAAGCCTTTGAAAGATTTTGCTATACATAGGTCCTTGCAGATGATTCTGCAAGTGAGTATTACAGAAGAGGTTAGCACAACTACTTGTGTGAGTTGGTTTGAGTAGTAAATGTTTCTGTGGTGAGTTAGCATTTGCATAATTTGCATTGAAACTTCTCATTATTGAACTATACAATGTAGATTTTGCTGGGAAAATAAAATCTGAGGTATTTTACTTGTAACACTTTCCTCACGTGTTTGAAGGAGGTTCTCGCGTCAAAGTCAAGAATCTTCTTGAAGCTCTACAGCTGAGCAGCCCCCAGCGTTTGCTGAATCATGCTGATGTAGAGAGTCCACACCAGCCCAGAAAGAGCAAAGCTAAGGTAGCTGTTCTCATCTCTGGAACAGGTGAGCTTGCGTTTATCATCGTACAGGAAAATACTCCTACAAAGGAGAGGTTGAATTCAGCCCTGATGTAGGTGCATCCACCTTCACTTTTTTTCCAGTGGAATCTATGGAACTGTCTAGAACCAGGGCTGCATTTGGACCAGAAGTCTAGAAGCTAACAGATGAGCATTATTAGTACACAAATTCCTTAGTCCTCTTCTGTTTGCTCAGTTGTTGAAAACAAGATTTTTGTGATATAAACAGAACTGAGAGCCACTTCTCTGTGATGTAAACACTCATCTATTTAATGAATGTTTATTCTCTCTTTATTTGAGGCACAAACCTTGCAGCACTCATCAGTTATGCAAAAGAACCAGGCAGTTTTGCTGAAGTTGTTCTTGTCATCTCCAACAAGTCTGGAGTAGAAGAACTACGAAACGCAGCCCGGGCTGGAATTCCCACGAGGGTAAAGGCACCCATTTCCTTTCCTTTTTTATTATCAACTCACACATACTGAATCTGTAGATCTTAATAAAATGGTTGATATGAATTCATGTTTTACATTTTCATGTTGTAAGAGGATTTAGCATTATGTTGTCAAAGCTGTCAATAGAGATAGAGCTGCAGGGTCCTAACACAGTGCTCACTGGAGTTAGTGAGCATCTTTCCCTTCTCCTCAGTGAGCCTTATAGTCCAGATTTAGGAAAGCACTTAAAAGAGCATGTGTCTACATTTAGCGATGTGCTTAAATCTCTCTGAAATCAATATGCCTACATTCTACTTTTACAAGTGCTTTGCTGATTTGGAACTGAGACTGTAGCCCATGCAGATTACAATTTTAACAAAAATTGGTGTGAAACACGTAAGCACGTTGTCTCCTTGACTGATCCTTCTTAGAAAGATTTGTCTTATGTTGTGCTCAGTCACTTTCAGTGGCACCAAATAAGTCTCATTCTCCTACCTTTCGTCAGGAACATAGCACTTTGTTATGGAAACTTTCACTGGTTTGTTTTGTAAAACAAAGCCGCAGAAAGAGAATCACATTATGTCATTGTATTTGGCATAGCGTGGAACATGTAGAGCTCATCCTTCTGACACTTCAGATTTTGAACAGTTTTCACTTGTACAGCTCTGTTCAGATGGGAATAAATGCTGTTAGAGGCTTTCTAGGCATTGAAAAGTTTTCAGCAGGCTTCCGTAACAGCTGAGCTGCATACATGGTAGATTTTTTCTGACAGTGTGAAGACTCATCTTGGAAAAAAAAGTTAGGTTATGTCAAAATTCGTTCACATTTTTCGCAGGTAATAATGTGAGAGTTTTGTTATCCCCTTATTTGAATGTCTTTGTGAACAGAGTCAGGAATCGATATTTATCGTGGGTGCCTGAGCTAAGGAGAGAAGTAGAAATGAAACAAGACTCAACTCCTGCCATTATACAAAGCGTCTGGTCAGTTTGTTGTCTTTTTAGATTTAAATTCATGAAATTTTGTGGTTTTTCTTAAATTTCATGAATTTCAGTAAGCAACTGTAGAAAGGCTGGTGGCCATGTTGTTGAGTAATTACTGTTTTACGTTAGTCTTTGGTCAGACAATCTGAAGTGAGAGGTCAATATCTTCTGATGCGATCCCTCTTATTTCCCCCCACTCATGATACTACACTACCTGTGTGTTTCTCTTTTCATACTTGACTTCTCTTCATGCAGATGTTCTACACATACTGGAAAACATCCTGTGCAGAACAGCCTTTCTTAGCTACCAAGCAATTTAGTGTTCCCAGCAATATTTACATAAATGCTATGTGAATTTATGTGTATGTTTTATGAATAACATACAAACTTACAGCTCTTGAAATCCTTAAGTGTCCTAGAACTAACGTTTTTTTTCTCTTTGTAGCCCATGTAGCTGCTGCTATTTGTATAAAGTTACTTTCCTTGATAGGGCTTTTGTTGTGTTTTAATGTTTTAGGTGATTGATCATAAGTTGTATGGGAGCCGCTCTGAATTTGACAGCACAATTGACCGAGTTCTTGAAGAATTCTCTGTTGAACTGATATGCCTTTCAGGATTTATGAGAATTTTGTCCAGTCCTTTTCTCAGAAAATGGAAAGGTAAATTATAATTTCCTTATAATTCTGTAAAGGAAAAATGAAAATACAGACGCTTGGTCTTGCCAGAAATACACAGCAGTATTTCTTCATCTTTTGGATAAATCTTCCACAGCCTTGCTGACACTGAGTAAGTCTTCTCTGCGTCTGATTGCAAGTAGCTTGGTGGGGCTACAATATGCTTTTATTCATTCCAGTCAGCGGGACTGTGCTAGGAGTCTGACTGTGCAATAGTAAAGAAACACTCTGTGCTGGCATAGTGAGTAACAGGGGGAAAATCATTGTCATGGAATTGGTCTCTCTGTCTTCCTACTGGAAAGGAGAAATGCCCGTGGAGCAGGTATAGGTTTGATTCTGTCGGCATTGGCGTGATGGGCAGCATAATTGTGTCGTTTGCCAAGGAGCTGTGCAGAAGTTGTTCTCTGCAGTTATTATTCAGAAAAGTGAGAGGGAGGCTGATTTTCTTAGTGCATCTCCCTCCTGTGTTGCCATAAGAGCACAGCACAGCACTACTCCATACTGCGTGCAGGAAATAACACTATGAGAGACCCTGAATAAGCATAGCTCTGCTGTGTTCCCTTGCGCGTGCTCTGGGCCAACAGAGGAGGGCCACGCTCCCGTTGCATCTTGGCTCTGGGCGCTGAGTCAGTGTTGCAGCCTTGCTCAGAAGTTACTCACTCGCTATTCAGATTGCGCTTGGACAGGCTCCTTTGTGAATTATGTTTCCTGTGAAAATGATTTCCACCTGTGCAGTGGCTGAGCATGAGGCTGCAGAGTATGAAGTCCTCAGCTTCCAAGCCCCTCATCTGCAGCTCTAGGGCTGGTCACCAGGGAAGGGAGAGAGCCTTATGATTCCAGCTGCCCATTTGCTGCTGTAAAAGCAGATGATGTCTTTGGCATTAACAGAAACGTGTTTGCCTGCCCAGCGCCGAAGCCTGTATGCTGTCATTCGTGTCCCTGGAAAAGTAATACCTCCTCAGATCAGAGTAATACTTCCTCACATTTGCTCAGAGATCTTAACACCAGTTGTAGTTTTGCTTTTTAAGCTGAACATGGTCTGTTTTCTCTGAATGCTGTTGAGACCATTTAAGCTCTTGAGTGGTAAAAGATGCTATTGTTTTGAATTGATGATAACATCTCACTTTTATTTTTAAAGGAAATTCAGTTAAAATTTGTTTTTTTTTTCTCCTCCCAAACTGATGCCTAGGGAAAATTTTGAATGCTTCCCCATCACTTTTCCCACCAAACAAAGATGGAAATGCCAATCAGCAAGCCCTGCAAACAGGCCTCAAAGTCACAGGCTGCACAGTGCATTTTGTCTTAGTAAGTGTCCTCTTGCCTACTGGTATGTAAGTTATGGGAAAAGGTTTGAGTTTTTTCCTTTCCTTTCTGAAGGCAGAAGCAGGAAGAGGTAAAAAGAGAGTGTGAAAATCCTGGTGAAGTTACTAGTAGAAACAGGAAGGTGTGGGAGTTGTACTTCATTTGGAAAGACAACTTGGGACTGGAGTGGCCAAACATCAGGCCAATATAGCAGCACTGGGGAGCCCTCTGAGGCTTTACTCTGTGTCATTTTGTTTGTCTTGTTTCTAACTTGTTGCCCCTTTGCTTGTGGCTTCCCAAGGTCCTCTCTTCTTCTCTCGTGCTGCCAGCTTTCTTCAGTCTCTCCTACCCTCAGCAAAATGCCCTCTGCATCTGCTAGCCCATATCTCTCTTCCCACTCTATCCCCTAATTTGTGGGTGGCAACTCTCAATGTGGCTGCTTATTCTCAGCCTCCTGAACACAACTGTAGATGCTCTCACTGATACACCTCATGGGACCTTCTCTGCACAGTCCACATCATCTGTAACCTTCCTGGCACCATTATCTAGCCTTTCCTAAGAGACTTTCAATATCTCCATTTTAGGAGGAATCTAGTCCAAAAGCAGTCATCCACCAGGAGCCTGTGTCTGTGAAGGCAGATGACACTGAGGAGACACTGTCAGAAAGGGTTAAAGAAGCCGAGTGTCGGGCATTTCCCATTGCCCTGCAGCTGGTGGCCAGTGGAGCAGTGAAGTTAGGAGCTGATGGTAGAACCTGCTGGAAACAAGGGGACCAAAGTTCGTGTCTTCAGGAAGAGAAGAGAGGCTGTGCTTCCTCATCTGTGACTGTGGAGCCACGAGATGACAATGCGTTGTAGCCAGGTTAGGGAGAGGTTTGCTTTCTTCTCATCTTTCCCTCCTTCTTCCTTCCCTTGGATGTGCTTTTCTCTGACTTCAGGTGTGTCAGTGTCACGCATTTCCATTCTGAGCTGTGATCTGTTTCCCATGGGTTATGGGTTTAGTTACACTTCTTTTATGAAATTGTCTGGGGAAGCCAGATTGTCATTTCGGATTTTGAATTTTTTTGTTCCATTTTTTGATCTATAAAGAAGATACTGTGCTGTAAATCAAAGAGGGTGGTGGGGAGTTAAGTTGTTGGGAAGATGGCCTGATGCTTCAGAGGGAAATTAATTATTTTGAAGGATCAATATTTGGTGGCTGACTGGTGGCACAACCCTCAGGCCTGACTGGAACCACTGAAGATGTCCTTTTGCTCCCTGATGCTTTGGCATCACCACCAACTCCTCTGAGCTAGAGTATTTGTGTGAACTCAGTGGGGTTAGTACAGGGAGCCTCCGGCTGCCGCTCAGCTGTCGCCCTGGAGTGGACGAGGAATGCTTCCTGGTTCCCGAGGCTTTGAGGGGGCAACCGTAACCTCCAGGAGAGGCAGAGTAACAAATGTTTGGGGCCCCAGCTGCTTGCAGGACATGTACAGAAGGTCTGAGGCAGCTAAAAGCCAAACAGTAGCACTGAATATTAGTGATATTTTCTGGTGTTTGTGACCAGAGTCATGCTTATTCAAGCTACACCAGACTGCTTTCACCCACGGGGTGTTTGTGGCAGAGTAATGTGGAGTATGTGACGTTAATCAATTCAACCCTCGCTTAAAATGTTTAACTCCCGTTGACTGCCAAACTCCAAAATTGCTCTTACTGGCACTTTGATCTGGCGTGGTGCTCTCAAATAGACAAAAGCGGGCAGGGAAGATACTGTTTGAATAAAATCTCTTTGTAGGTCTTTTTAACAAGTATAGATGTCTAGTGAGCTGCCAAGCAGAAGATCCAAAGGTGAACAATGGCAGACAACTTTTAGAAGGCAAAACAAACCAAACTCCCCTGCGAGGATTATTTGTCAGTTGTTGTATCATTGAATACTGATGGTCACTCCAAGCACTTTCCCCTATTCCTTGAAAGTGGGGAGCAGGCAAGAGTCCCAGAATTTAATGTTAAAACTTTTGGATCTTGGGGAAGAAATGATTAGAGGGACTAGGAAGACTCTTACTGGATTACAGGCATTTTCCTTCCTTCATCCTTGAAATCAGCAGAACAAGACAGACCCAGCTTGACCTGCAGTGGCAGAAAAATTTCCATTTTCTCTGTGTTGACCATATGATTGCCTAACCCAGAGAGCTTTTAAATAAAACCTTTATTTTGTGGGAGGCTTATTTTATATCTGCTAGAATAATAACATGCAGGCAAGTAACATAAGTCAGGGGAAAAAAGCAGCTAAGAAGCTGTTTGAACAAACTAGAGAAGTAACTGGAGCTGAATTTTCCAGGGGATGGTTCACTAATAGCCATTAGATGTAGTGAACAAAATGTATTCTTGTTTTGGAATTGAATTACAAGTACTGTACTAGTAAGAGGCATACTGTATATCTGGCTCATGGCAATATCAGGCTCTTTGAAAGCATGTGTCAACTCTAATAAAAAGCTTAAAATTCTCTTGTTTTTACATGTGGATACGGCTAAGTGTTTTACTAGTTCAGGAGGGGGGAAAAAAATGTGTTCCCTCCCATCAGCTCTGCCATTCACATACAGAAATCTGTATTTGTCTTTTGCGCTACAGTGACTGCAGCAAAGAACGTGTATTTTCACAAAGATCTCAGAGGAATAGGAGGAACTGTCACAAGGACAGATTAACAAATGTTTGGACAACATCTATAAGAAACATTACTGCTTTTGCTCTTGATCTGTTGTAACTGTACAGTAACTTTGTGTTGTATATGCTTTGAATTGCATAGCGCAATTGTTTCCAATCTAACAAATAAAAGGTTAAAAGTGAACAGGGTGCTAGTTATTGTGCTCTGATAGGTCTCCAGACTATCACCATGGCATCAAACAACTCTTATTAACTGTGTTCCTATCAACCCTCTGAAATTGGGTGTGGTGAAACTCTTTTATCTACTTACTCTTATTACAGACTGATAGTGAGGTAAAGCAGTCTAAGGTCCAGTTTGGAATGAAATTTCTCTTGTGGTTTTGTAGAAATGTACATAGTTATTTAAGTCATATTTACCATGGGTCTTATTTACCAATGGCAAAATACCTGAGTCTTGCTCAAGGTGTCTGTGACAGAGTGGGGTGTTGGATTTGGGGCTCCCGTGTCCTCTGTGGTTGGCCTTCCTGGAAGTGATTAAACTGCTTTTATCAATAATGTTTTACTTGTTAACTGCACATGTAGTGATTTTTGCCCTTGGCAGTGTTACTTCTTCCGATATGTGAGCTACATTATATGTGTATGTGTATGTATATATATATATATGTGTGTGTATATATATATATATATACACACACACACTTATATATGTATATATATATGATATATCAAGTATGATTTGTAAAAGGTGAGCTAGCATACTGAAGTCATGCAGACTGAACCCCTGTCAGAGCTGGACGCTTCTTGTCTCTTTTACATTCTCACCAAGACGGACGGGATTTCAAGCCTTGGAGGGGAGGCCCTTCTGTAGGAAGTTAAGTAAGTTTGTAAAGAGAAACACTGTGCTGAAGATTTAGCTTTTATTCTTTGCCCTTTATAAGCAAATGAAATTTGACCAAGTCATATATAACTCTATGTTCACATAAGCTTTATCCTCAGTGACAAATTATGACAGGAATATTCTGTCAGCAAGTTTCTTCATCACAGACCACCTGGCCACTGAAAGGATAAGGTCACCACACTCTCTGAATTACAACTAACTGAGCAGGACTGCATGTGTCTCTAACCTCATAAACTGATCTACAGTTGTGGCACTGCAGCTGAAGTTACATTCTGTTTCACAAACTTCTTCACCTTATACCCTTAGTGCAGGAATTCCAAGGAAATATTACTGTACATTTTTAAAGTTTTTAACTTTATTAGACTTTATTTCAAATCCAGTTTGAGGTTACTGCAATACAGAAATATACGTCCATCAGACAGTGTACAAATCAGCTTTCTCTTTATTAACTGGACTTCTAAAACATGTATGATCAGCTTCATTAACATGCTTCTGGTTTGTATGGGGCAACGTGATTATTTTAGTAAATGCATTAAAATGTTTTCGCAGCTATGCCAAAACATTAAAAGAAAAATGTTTTTTGACACAAGTTCAGTTGTGAAAAAAGATTAAATAATTGTTTCAGAATTATTACATTTCATGGGTTTCCAGGGGAAAATACTTTTCCCAGAATACAGGCACCTAACTTCCGCAGAGTTTGTGAAGAATGGCTCGTAAGAAAGCCTATGGCTGCCACCTCCATTTTACTAGTTCCCTTACCAACACTTCACAGCACGTGACAACAGCGTCCCCTGGTACAATTTGTATAGTCAATTTAGAGAGTAATACTGATGTTCCAAAGTTAATCTCAAGGATGCTTAGATCTCTCTGCAACCAGCTGAAGAGATTGTTTGTTAAAATGACTGAGAACTGAAATGTTGGCAAAGAAAGTGATTATAATTAGGAAGTTGCTAACGGAGCCATAGCTGAAAGCACTGAGCACGGTTCCCTGCCTGCTTCCCCCCACATGTAGCTTTTCTCTAGGTTTTAAGCATTTGAACAAGATCAGGACATGGTAAATTCTACATTTAAAACACTGTGAAGAGAACGCAGTGTGCGTGTTAGGTTGTGACCTCTGTTTCGATCAATTAATGCACGCCACTTGTCGCACCTGAAGACCCTCGCAGGGGTGCTGCTCCTACTTCCAGCAGATCTTGCCAGCTTCCCCCACCCGGACGGCCCCACTGGCCACAAGCTGCAGGGCAGCTGGGAAGGCTCGGTGCTCGGCCTCCTTCACCCTTTCTGACAGGGTCTCCACTGTGTCACCAATCTTCACTGGAACGGCCTCTTGGAAAATGATCGCTCCGGCATCAACTTCCTCCTGTAAAAGCAATAGCCAGAAAGTCTGCATGGTTGAAAAGAGGAGTGAGATGGGATACACGGCAGCTAATGTAATCCAGCTGCCTAAGGGATCTGTTTCCCCGTCCATTATTACATGGAATAGGAAGTTGGGTTAATGTGAAGAATGCAGAAAAGACACCGGGAGTCTCACTGGCCTGTGAAGAATTAATGGAAGTGTGAATTAGCAAGGAAAGGAGGAGTCAGGCAGAACGCCCGTGAGGCTAACATTTCTGCTGTAGAAAACAACAAAAGCTATGTTAACTGGGAATGTGTTGGGCTAAACTGGACAAAATGCTGACATTTCAATTCAGCACAGTGGATTAGCCAGCTTTGGCACAGAGCTGGGCTAGAGGACCCAGTAAATCTTTCTTTTCTATGCTAATGAGGCAGATCCCTGCTGTTTAGTTAGTGTTTCTCAATACATTGCCACACAGTGAAGAAACCCTCAGTCATATTATGGAGGAAGGAATGTAATTTTTCTATCTTGAATAATACAGTTTTCTTTTTCCAAGAGAAAGCAAAAGTCTTGGGAACAGATTTCAGAAGCAGTGTAAATGGGGGAAGAGGGGATAATCTCAAGAATGGAGTTGAGGATGGGAGCACTAGTTACTTAAATTCTGAGAAGTGAACAACATGGAAACAAAGTGCTCCCTAAACTGATAAAAATGCATTTTTTTTCCAAGCTGAGAGATCCCTGGCTTCTGTTTTCTCAGTTCTGACTTCTTATGTGAATTGTTAAGGCTTCCTCTGTTCCCACAAACATGAGATTAGTCCTTAATGAACGCTAAGCTGCTTGTGCCATTTCTAGTGCAACAAATACGGAAGAAAAGATGTATGACCCTAAGAAGTTGGTGTTGTGTAGTAATAAAGATTTTGGGGTTACCCAAGGACTTGCATAAACTAGTACTCCCTACAACTGGTGGAATGGCAGCAGTGGGATATTTTAGGGAAGAAGTTAACTGTGGTAAAACTTAAATGCCTGTCTAGACTATTCATTTGCAGATCTCTCTGCAAGGACAGCAAACTAGAGCACCATGTTGTCAAGGTGAACCTTATCATTTTGTAGACAAAGGAGAAAATATACGAAGCATGATAGCATAAGGTGTTCCAAACAAGCTTTGAGGTGAGCATTTTTAAGACTGGTTGACTCTGAAGAGAGAGGAAAAGAAATACTTACAGCTACAAAGTGTACAGTACAGCCAGTGACTCGGACTCCAGCTTGTAACACCAATTTGTGGGCATTTGCTCCCTTAAAAGAAGGCAGTAGAGATGGGTGGATATTCAGTATTTTCCCTAGAAAAGAATAAATAGGGTCACTGTCTTTTAGCACTCAGCCTTAGCAGTGTTCAAAGTATTCTAATCATCAGAGAATAAAATATATTTGTGATTTTTTTTAACAGAAGAAAGTAATCTTATGTGAAAGTCAGTTAATGTTACTGACAGATAACCAGACCAAAGCATGTCAGAATTTCTCACTGTTTCATTCAATTACAATTAATTGCATGGTTAAAGCATATTTATCCCATGACTAATTACATCTTTTTTAAAATGTAGTCCTTTTCCTCAGAATCTTTTCTTCTCTTTTTTTGATCAGAAGCACAACCTACTTTCTTACGAGACTCAAAACCCAGGAGCACTTTTTAGTGCAGTTTCAAATGATGTAACAGACTCCTGCAAGAAGGCAAAAATTCTTCCTTGACTTTTCCTCCACACCTGTTTTGGCTTAATAAAAGACAACAGCTGCTCATATAGGAGCCCTTCTCCAAAACACCTGCCTACCACTACTTCCTTCCATGTGAAAAGTTGGCTGGGAGATCCTGAAATTGATAATGTTACCTTTAATGCTCAGCCAGGTGGGACAGTTATAACCCTGAGAAGCCTGTAAAGAAAAGTTATCTGTAATTCCTAGCTAGCTTTAAAGTAGGAGAGAGTGGCTATCGATAACCTCAGGATCTCACCGTTATAGCAGTGCTATAGTTACACCACCAGGACGCTTTCTTCTTCTGGTATACTTCCCCTATCTGCTGCTGGTATGTCTGGGACAACTCAACCTGGAAATTCTGGACCAGACTGAAGTCAGTGAAGTAAAGGTGCTTAGCAGTGCTAGATCGTCGTTTAGTTTCAGTATAAACCCTTATGGGATTAAAAATAAATAAATAAAGTGACTATGGGTACTATTTATACCACAGTATGGTGCACCCACACTGTCTCTGTGTGCCTCCTGTTGGGGGAGGCTATATGTCATCAGGATTCACTGAACACCATTTAAATGCCAAGCAGTGAGGCTGAGCTGGTGTGTGCTGGCGGAGGCAGCAGTGTACTGAAATAGAGGCAGATGATTTTGTAATGTGAAATGAAGGGCAGGTCGGAGAGCACAGCGCGTAGCCTGTACTTCCACTGCAGTAACACAGGCAGACACCGACCTGCGCAGCTTAGAGAGGCAAATGTCTCAGCCGATCTTCAACAATCTCTCTACTGTGTTTTGGCCCAAAATACCTCTTTTAAAACATCAGCATATCCCTGCTTGCTGATTCAGTAAAACAAAAAAAAGTATTGAAGACAGTGAGGTAAAAATGACGCTCTGTATCTCTGTCTGCATTTCCCTAGTTCCTCATTACAGTACCATCAGAAACTAAAACATCCATTTGCCTTTAGTGCAATCTATCCTTTATATTAGGATTCAGAATTAACATTTCAGGGCCACAGAGCAAGAGAGAGAGTTTCACAACTAACTTTACTCTGGGATATTCTTGGTCAAAGCTAAGGTAGGTATCTGTTTTCAAATTTGATTTGGTGCTGAATATTTTTAAATGAACCAGTGCTGATAATGCTGCATTGGAAGAGAGTGCTCTCTCTTGCCCTCAGGCCATGTGTGTAACACAAGCCTGGCACTGTGTTGCATCAGAGCTGGACTCTCACACTGATTTTGTCCATAAATCAGAGGAAACCAAACTCATTCTTTATTTTGCACAAGATTTCTGCCATAGAGAAAATTCTCCTCCACCCTTTGCATAGATAGATACTCCACCCAAAAGACTGCTCACGTAGTAGGAGATTGCTCTCTCCTAACTACAGCTGTCTGCAACAAAAGCATTTACATTTCAGTCTTCTGGACTCCGTAATGAAACGAGCAAAATTCATCTGACTTGTTTTGGTTGACAGCTCTAGTGTAAAATGAATTGCCTCCTAGGAATGCCTGCTTTGCTCCACTGGTTATAAAGAAAGGTTAGAAAACTAGCTCAGGTGTAAAAGGTCTGTGACATACCCAGGGTAACACAAAAGTCACAGTGTGAACAATAAAGGCTGCCCGGAGAGCTGCAACGAATAGGCTGGCCAGCCTGTAATCGGTAAGAGCAAGAACGAGCATAAGTAACCATAACTGAACTCAAAGTAAAGCGAACAGTGAGAAGAACAGCTGCTTCTGTGCGATTCAAAACTCCCTAAACAAGGAGATAAGAAATTTAACAGTGATGGGGAGGAAAAGCAACCACTCAAATAGGCAGAGGTGTTACAGCCTCTAACAAAGAACTGGAAAAATCATACAGGGTGACCGGAATGGAGACCCTGTGGACACTTCAGACAAACCAGAGCTGAATTGCCGGTGAAATACGGCACCCCCAGCTTCACAGAGCTCCCAGGACATCTAACGAAAAGACTGGGGCGGTCTTGTTAACAGCAACTGCTTATCACTGCCTAGTTTTGCACTTTTACATGCAGCCAATGTAGTTCACCTGTTAGAGGAAGGATTTCTCAGTGGCTGGATGCTCACCTGCTCACTACCAGCATTTACTGCTCAGATAACAATTCACCCTGCATATTTGTAGAGGTCAGACGTTTTCAGAGCCCTACTTTACAATGTTTTCTAATAAATCAAAGATTACAAGAACTGCTTTTGCCCTTGGCTTTCCGATAAAGGAATGGGAAAAAATACTGTATTTTCTTTTCTCATCCCTTTCCTGGCAGCATGGGAAGAGTTTAGTTTCCTGCAAATCCAGAATTAATACAGTTCCTATTCTATATAATAGTCCTATTTTTTTTTCCTGAGAGTAAGTTATAATAATATTTTTTTATGCATGCACTAATATGGCTGAACTTACCATCCCATTTTTTGACAAAAGGACCAGACAGTATTCGCATAAATCCAGCAAGACAGATCAGTTCCACTGAGAATTCTTCAAGGACTTTGTCAACTGCATTGTCAAACTCAGTGCGGCTTTCATACAATTTATGGTCAATAACCTGTGATAATCCAAAAAAGGAAGAAATATGGATAGCAGTAAATTTAATCTCAAGGCCTTATGAAGACAATGAGATGGTACACTAGAGTAATAAGCAAGAAACAACTATATCTGCACATGTGGCTAGAATGGGGTGCACACACATAACAAACTGAGCAGTTCCTAAATGCATGCACTAACAGACAAACCTGCAGTTTTTATTCATATTAACACAGAAAAATTACCAGAATAAATTAAGAGTTTTATCTGACTGAGCCCAAGGTCCAAGCATTTGGACACAACTGAACAATCCACAAATACAAGAAGCTGTTAAGACAACATAAAGACTTAGAAGGATTTCACTCAATTTAAGGCCTCTGACTGTTTTAAATAGTTTGAACCTTGCTTAAATTTAAATTATAAAACAGCCCCATCTGTGCAAAGTCAATTTAAGCAACTTATATATTCCCCATCCAGCATACTTTCCTGATTTTAAACAGGAATAAGGTAGTGCTACTTACTTTAAACATGCATAGCCTTTAAATAAAAGTATTTGTTAATCTCTGCAAGGTTTACCATGTTGGCCTCACTCAAATACCACAAAGCAGTTTTAGAAAAATGGAGTCAGCAGAAAACATGACAGAAGGCACTGGAAATATAGCCTAGCTCAACACTGGGCTGAACTCTCCTAAGAGCTACTCTGCTACGGACTACTACAAGGCTTTTCACTACTTGGTGCCTCTGTTTCACCACTCACACTCCCTCTCAATCATTGAGATTGTCACCTCTCCAAGACTGGGATTTTTTTTCTCATTATACGTTCGTAGTTCACCAGCATTCCACAGATATGTTTAGCTGAGCTCTTTGTATGCTCCAGAAACAACAGGGAGAAGTGCTAACAGTCAGATACTGCTGCTATTTCAATTAATAACAAAGCTTGTATTGGGCCAAATCTTCCACATCATTTTTAGTTATCCGTGGAAAGCGAGTATAAAATGATCCTAAGTCAGAACAGTAGCATTTCATGTCTGCAATACAAATAGCTACACAGAGGACATAGCAACATCAGACTAGACCCAGTGACATTAAGGGAAACATCGTTTGCCATGAATGAATCCTGGAGAGATGAGTTTGAAGTGCAGTACCTGACCTCTGTATTTCATTCAAAAGATCTACTGTATATTTTTAGCATGTAATTTTAAATTTCAATTCAGATAAAGCATATCATTACTTTAGTACAAATGCACTATATTTAAATAAATGACAAATTTTAAACTAACTGTAAAAATTTTGCAGTTGGTTTAATATAATGACTGATCCTAAAACCATTACGATTCCAAGTAACATCTTTGAGGGGAAAAAAAAGGAAGTACTTACTTTGTTTTCATGTTAAGTAGCTTGCCCAAGGACACAAAGCTCATGGCAGACCAAAAAAGAAAACACCAGTAAGACCTCTTTTCAAATCATCTCTTACCCTAGTAACTCTTACAACGTCACAATACCTTACTGCTGTAATCGGAACTAATGAAGGCTAATTTTCTGGAAGGTGAGAAATACTTACCCTTGTAGGAATACCAGCTCTTTCAGCTTTCCTTAGCCCTTCCACACCAGCTTTGTTAGAAACAACAAGAACTATTTGTGCAAAACTGGTGGGCTTCTTTGTGCTATTTATGAGGGCTTCCAGGTTTGTACCTATAAGTGAAAAAATAAATCATGAATTCATTTCTGGAAAATAAATATAGTTAACAACCAGAAGAGGTTTTAAGTAAGAAGCAATGTAGGTGAGAACCAATCCAAAAAATGCTGTAACAACAATAATCCTTTTTCACTGATCTTTCTGAAAACTGTATTTGACACCTGGGGGCTCTGTGAGAGCTACAGGGCTTTTACAAGCAATTACATTTGTAAACTGTAATTTCTGGAATAGAAATTATGGTCTCTTTCTTACAAGAAAGACTGTTGGAAATTCTGAGAGTGACTATACAGCAAGAGGAAATTCTGGTCTTTTAGTAAGACAACTCTGCTGTCCCTATAATCCAACACAGTGGTTGCTTGAACCTCGAGACATGCAGAATACAGTAGTTAAAAAGAACATAGATGCAATTCATAGTCAGTTTACAGCACAAGGTAAAGATCATTCTGTTTCTGATTGAAATTAACCCAAGGGGAAAATCTATTCTGCCTGCTACTGAGCACTAAAAGCCTGTAGGAAGTTTATCAAAGTCTCTGTGGAGATTTGCAAGGATTTAAGAGATTTTGATTCTGAGTTGAAGCTCCATTTTCAATAGTCTATGTTGTACACTGTAGTAATGAATACAAACTCTCACCTGTTCCAGAGATAAGAACAGCAACCTTCACTTTGTTTGTTTGGATTTTGCCTTGAATATGGCTATGCACAGTCAGCGACCTATTTGCTTGCAAGGCTTGTAGCAGATTATGGACTTTAACATGGGCAGAGCCTGAATGCATAAAAGACAAAAAAAAAATCCTCCACATTTAAATAAAGGGAGAAAGAGAGAGGACAGAAAAGTACTCACGAAAAGACAGACTAGTGGCACTGCCTTACTTCTTGTTATTTACTTATCATCATGTGACATCTGACATATTCTATAAACTGAGACAGAAGTCTCCAGGACTGTCCTTTTAACATCCTATGCACAGAGCCATGGAGGTGCCAGTACTGGAGACTCACCAATTAAGGAAAATAAAATTCTAGTAACCTTTTTGTAGTGAGACAACTTTCCCAATTAGCCAGGCCGTCTCGTGTCTCTGTATGTCCTTGAGGATCTGCTGAGCCAGCTCCTTCTGCACCACCAAGACTGCACCAATCCCACAATTAAATGTCCGTGTCATCTCTTCCTCAGAGAGGTTCCCTTCTTTATGGAGCCAGCTAAAGATTTCAGGAATCTTCCAACTAAGAGCATCTGAGGAGAATTGAAAACACAAGTAAAGAGTGAAAATCACTATCTATGTACAAATACTAAAATTACCAGAGTGTCGAGAGAAAAGATCTGGATGTAAACACAGGCTGCAGGTTCAGTGAAACCTGCTTCCATGCATGAAAACAAGAGGTCTTTCCTTCCATACTAGATAAGACTTGGGAGTAGAAAGAAGTGCCACTCACAGAAGAAATTAATCATATTGCTCCACTGCAGTCCATTAAGGAGTAATCCAAAATGGGCTCTGAAGCTGTCTTTGGAAAATCTTTTTCCTGAAGCTGATAGCTCTGCTGTAGAGAAACTATTGTATAAAAAGCACAGCCTTAATTCTCATAATATAGAGCATTTCTTCCAATTTTAGCAAGGTAAGGATGACCTAAAGCAGCATGAGAAGTACTTTAGGATAAGCCACTGTAATGGAACTCCAAAGACAGTAACTTCTTTCTTGTAGTATTAGTCTCAATTTTATATACAAGTACCTACTATGGACTCCTGTCTAACTGACAGCTTGAAACACAATTTGACAGAAGTTCCTGTATTTTATTCTACAACCCAATGAACACCGTATAACCTATAGTACATCCCTTACCTTTCCACATTTACACTTCTTGAGAAATAATATTTTTAACCTACCTGATGAGGTTGTGGTGAAGATTAATTAAAGTATGCAAAATATCTTGATACCCTCATAACTTGTGAGGTATTAACCATATCTGAATGCCAATCAAAGACTTCATGAGAGTGATTTGAATAGCAATAATCTTGCAGGAGATTGCAAATAGTACTATTTTTCTTTGTTTTAGTTTTGAAAGTACTATACAGTTTCCTGACAAATCCAACCAAAATATCATCAGAGGAAGTGACTATAAAATGTTTTGACTAGATCTGTTTCAGGCACAAGGACAATTTCAATAATAATGAAGTAAAAAACAAACCGATTTATAGACAGGCAAGTCTAACTCTTACAGCGTTAAGTCAGTTAATATGGCATGATGTATACAGACTTCCATATCCACCCCCACTAATGTGTGGATGTTTGTACAGCATCCCTTTCTGTATCTCACCTAAAATGACACCAAATGACTCCGGCAGAACTCTGGGGATGTTTTCCAGCAAGCCCCCTCCAGTGATGTGGGCATAGGCTTTCACATGGCCCGAGCGAAGGACAGGCAACAGAGTCTTACTGTAGATCCTAGTTGGGGTTAGCAAGAGCTCTCCTGTAGATGAAAGAGGATGAAAAAAAAAAAAAAAAGACCAGTTACAACACAAAGAAATGTTAATCAATATTAAATCAAGGAAATCTCAAAATGCTAATTTACTGGATAAAAAATCGGCAAGCATTGTATTACAGAGAAAAAGACAACATTCTACCTCTTGTAGCATACAATTAGTCATTTATTCTCCTTAATTTCCTCCTGGCATATTTGATTCAAGGGAAAAGGGAAGATGAGAACATATTCAAGAATGGAATGACTTTTTAGTGCTTTAAAAGACTTTCAAAAACAAAAGAACAGACAAAACAATAGTGTGACATCCACCTGCTGAGAAGTTTGAGGGAAGAAACTGTATTAGAAGTGGTACCTAAAGTCTGATCACCAGAGATGCCAACTGGAGAAGAGAAATCTAATGATGACTTTTCAACAATCTTTCTTACGAGGCTAAATCCATTGCTGTGAACCCCGGAAGAAGCTATTCCGATAACCACGTCCCCATCAGCAATTCTGTCCAGCTGGGGCAGCATCTGCCCTCGCTCCACTGCGCCAACCGCAAAGCCAGCCAAGTCGTATTCTCCAGGAGGATACATGCCTGGCATTTCAGCAGTTTCTCCTCCTGTGAGAAACAAAAAAAAAAAGGGTAAGGAGATGTTGGAAAACCATTGGGGTTAATGTGCATGTGATTTTTCAAAGTTTCAGACTCGTAAGGAGTTAATGGACTGGATTTTTTTATTAGATATGCAAACACTAAAAATAATTAAAAACACACATCTGTCACATGTCCTTCAAGCGAACAGGCAATAGCAAATTGGGAAAGAACGTTTCCTCCCTCTCTGTGACAATCAGTATCAAATTACTGTGCATCCAAGTTTTACACATAGAATTTTTTGGAAGGACTTTGATATTGATTAAATATTATGGTTTCTGCCCTAGAAATATCTGAGCCTGAAGACTGCCCTGAAACTCTGTGCTCAGGAGGTAACCATGATTCATGCCTTTAAAATAAAAGCATTTAGGTAGTGCTTTATATTTTCAAATTTCTACCAAGCTTAATATTCTCCACAAGAAACCAACAATATAAAAGAAACTCATCCAAGGACATCAGAGAAATGAAATCATAGTCTCAGTTGTCTTCATAAAGATTTTGTATATACTACTATTCTGCCTGCTACTCAGGTCCATGACCTGGGCATCATTATTGCCTCAGGTCTCAACATCTAAGGTATATAGACTGTTTTGATAGATCACCTCTGAAATTAGAGGGCCTTTCCTACCCATCCATTCAGCTGAACCTGTTGTCTAGGCTACCATCTTATATCTTGATTATTACGACATCAACTTGTTTTGTCCTGAAAAACATGTTTTGTCCTGCTGACTTCCTTCAGAATGTAGTTTGAAATGATCATTTTCCTAGTTTGCGCAGGAATCTGTAACATTGCTCAGACAGCATTATCTCTCTCTGTGCACCCAGCACTGGCTCCATTCCTCTATCTTAGCAGGTATAAGCTGATGGTCTTCACTTTTAAGACCTCTGGTCTACCTCTCATGTCTCAGTCTGCAGAGGGGAACTTGCTGTGTTTGGCAAGTGAAATTAGTATTTATTGCTCGCTCTGAAGTTTTTCAGACAGATATCTTCACAGTTTCCCTTTATACTCATGAGGAACCCTCCCCTGACATCCTCAAAGCCACATCATTATTCTTCAAATTCCCCACTGGTCATGGTGCCTACAAGAAACAACTTGACAATGAATAAATTGCCATTATGTTATGACCCTCTGCCTAACACGCTGACTTAGATAGTTCTGCCTTGTTTTTCCTCCCCTTCCCACGTTCCCCTCCCCTTCCCACTTTCCCCTTTCCCTTTCCACTCACCAGGCTTCACTCAATACAGAACTAATCTATTTCAAAAAATGGATCCTTGGAGAGGCTGAAAATTTACCTGAGTAATCTTGGAAGCTGCTTTTGTGCTCAGGGCTAGAGTGAAGATCAATTCTTTGGAACCTTTTCCAGGTTTCTACGTTACACCGCTATAACCAATTTTAAAATCAAAGTTCATACTAAAAGCTGGCATTTGCTCAGATACATTGGTTTAAAACTGTATTCAGTCACACTAGTGCAAAACCAAGCATGTAGATAAGCCTTTCAGTACCTCACTATTAAACAGTGTGAGCTTATGTTGATCGAGCTGAATATTCTGCTACTGCAAATATACAAGATGAATTCAGGAGCATGCTTCAAACAAGACTTTGATGAGATGATACTATACAAAGACAGTGCATGTGCATCCTAAGTGCACTCACATTGAAATTAATGCATTAAACTGGAAACCAAACTGAAATCTATTTTAATACTCCAGATTACCAAAAAAAAAAAAAAAAAAAAATCTCCTTAGGTCTAGAGTTATTGCATCATCTTTGTTCCTTTCCAGGAATGCCATAAATTTGAAGAACAAATTGCAGTTGCTTTATTTATGAATTCTGACTCCTTTTTGTATTAGCACACAAAGACATTTACTAACCCATTTAAAACTTAGAGAAATGACTCTCCTGTAATGAGTTTACAAATATCTGAAGTTCTTTGTAGTTTTAAAGTTTTCCAATGAGAGAAATAAAACTTTTAAATTTCAGTAAGTAATTTCATAGTAAGATTTCAAATAAAATTTACTTATGTTAAAGTATGAATGGTCTGATTATATTCGATAAACTGAGAGAACACTCTCAGTGAGTAAATATAAAGCTGACATACAGTTCATTCAGGAAAAAATTAAAACTGAATGTACGTTGCCTCTTGTTCAAATCTTGAAAACTTTGTCAAAATAACACATTTCCATTTAGAAGAGAGTTTGTTACTAAACTTCCTGAACAAGTAGAAAAAAAGGAAGACAAAGTTATACGAATTTTAAACTGGTACCTAGAGAGCAAAAACTGTCATTTTCACTCTTGGATGGAAAGCCTTATTTGAAAAATCATGGTAATTCTTCATCAGATAAATAGTTTTGCTAGGACTGTAACTAATGAAACCTAGTTTCATTTACATTTCTGTCTTGTGGTTACCTTTTATGTCTAGAGAAGAAGCAAGCTCCAAATTAAGCTTTTCCTGCATTCATAAGGACATTCCTTGGCTGTCTAGTTTCATAAAACTTGTGCGAACATAATATCTATGAGATCTTTACCTTCCTTGTCAAATTTGGTTAAAATCAGCCAAGAAGTTTAAAAGATAATATGCATATACACAGGGACACACGCATACACAGGGACACATATAAATCTTGTTTCTAGAGGAAAGCTTTAGGATTTCCTTCAGGCTAACAGATAAACAAATCTTTTGGAATGTTTTCAAAATTACTTGAAAAATACAAAGAATTAGAACACATGAATTATTAGTTTTCTGGGTAGTTGTAATGTTTACAAAGTTAAATGAAAATATACGAATAAGAAAAGTAATATGCAGATTCCTGACCTAATGACAACATCTGTAAAGTATTGCCTTCTGACAGTGGGTTGCGACTACTTTCTCTGAAGGCAAAAAATACACTTTATTTAGAGATTCTCAGACAAATAATAAAAGAAAAAGTAGGAAGACAAATACATTAAAACTAGCTATAAAGAGGCTGCATCTGATTTTTCACATTGTTCAAAGAAGGAGAGTGTTCATACCTAAAAGAGCACATCCTGCCTTTTTGCAAGCTTCAGCTATTCCTGCAATGACACCCTGCGCCACTTCAACATCAAGTTTACCGCAGGCAAAATAGTCAAGGAAGAAGAGCGGCTCTGCTCCTTGAGCCAGGATGTCGTTGACACACATGGCAACCAGGTCCTGACCTATGGTGTCATGTTTCTTACACACTTGTGCGATCTGCAAAACACAGCAAGAGAACTCGTCTGTTAGCTTTGAGGAACACGAACACGAATGCAGACAGTCTGCCGGGGAACGGCATCAAAATCACGCTGTTGCTTTAGGTGCTTTCTGAGGAGCATCCTCAGTTATCATCATCTCTATGAGCCTGACCTAAAATTTCGCTTTAGGAATTGTTACCTTCTTAACTGGCAAGGGCAAAAGGCCATTTATAGAAGGAGAATGAACTGGAAGGGATTTCATTACAGTCTGCAGAAACACAGTAGCAATTGTATAATTTCATGTTTTCCCCATGAGTAATCTTTTTGAGGACAGAGGTTCTACCTCACTGAACTAGAGTTCCTGATTATGAATAATTTTAAACATAATTTAAAATAGAAATATTTGCAAGCTAAAAGTTAAACATATATATAACTATTTTGCTGAACTGACACCTGAAGGAGGGTAATCTCATTTTTTATTCTCCTTTTTGAAATACTACCGAGTATTTTTTAACACAATTATTTTGAATTTTCTTCTATTAATAACATAGGCATCAAAGTGATTAAGTATATTTGCTTCTCTGCTACATTTCTTGCTTTACATAGGTTTTCAGATTACCTTGAGTTTTGTGCCAACACCATCAGTTCCAGATACCAAGATAGGATCTTTGTAACCAGCTGCTTTCAAATCAAAGAGGCCAGCAAATCCTCCAAGTTCCGCATTGCAGCCTGCCAGCCGGGGAAAAAAAAGCAAGTACTAAACTTCTACTTTCATGGGTTTCTCTGGGATCTCCAAAACACCAGTGAAATTATCTCTGAACTCTGTCACAATTACTTTACTTTGTCATCAGGAAATTTTTCTGTGACATTTGGAGCCTCATCACAGAATCAAAGGAGTTCCTAATCCTCTCATCTGTTCTTTTTTTCTTACTATTATCTAAGGCTAAAAATCCAAAGCTTTGTGATTGAACATTTAATATTTACTGTGATTGATATATTTCACCCTTGCACTTAATATTTTTCTGAAAAACAGATGAGGAATTGTTCTAATACTTTGAAGCACTCTGCTTTCTAGAGAAAGATGGTAACTAGAATTTTCCTACTGAAATTCTTTCTCTCTGTTAATATTGCTACTTAAGGTTTATTTAGACTCCTGTTCTTAAGATTTAATATTTAAGTATGTTGATCTTAAAACTAAAATTGGTTAGATCCTAAGAATGAAACAAATACAACTGGAAAATACAATGAATGTTAAGAAATGATTAGCGGTGCTACAGTGTGTCATTATCAATATGTATTTCTCTCTCTACTTAAAGCTGAAGTTATTTGAAGGTTCTCAGTTAATCTGAAGCAAAAGGGCTATTTGATAAATGACTGCTGTTCTCCAAGTCTGTCATAAGAATTACAAGAACTTGCTAGGGCAATATGAAGTGCAGACCACAGCAAAAGAGGAAGGGCTGGTCCTGCTTTATCCAAGCAAAAGATGTGTCTTCTGTGCCTAGCTCAAGTAATTCCTGATAATATTTCTGAGGAATTCTACATCTTCTACAGCTTTTTAAACATTTACGTACAAAGATTGCATAGCTCAATCTATGCATGAATTGACAGCCCATGTAATTAAAAGTAGCAGTAACCAGTAGGATTTTTCCTTGTATTTATCCTCCTAGGGTGCTGAACCATGTTCTCTAGTCTTTAATGCACATTGAATTCAGGAGATATATTTTAAAGCCATTCTGACAGGCAACTCTGTAAATTTAAGGAACTGCATTTTGAAGAAATCAAGGGTGTTTGCTTAACCCAGAAAATTCTTGCATAATCTGGAAATGGGCAGAGCATGTAGATATAAGCATTTATATCAACATAAAGATTAAATGATAAGCCTGCTTGACATGAACTGACTGAAACAGGAATAAAAGGTACAAATCTTACCTGACCTTGATGTGGCTGCAGCTAAGGGTTTAATTTTCTGAACCAAAGTATTCCCTGCTGCAATGTCTACTCCGCTGTTTTTGTAAGTCAGGCCTCTGGAAGATTAAAAATGTTATGGCAATTGATTACTGAATACATAAATGTATATTTTAAAATAATATTTATTTTCTTGCATATCTAAGGGGATAAACATTCAGAATTCTATTCTGCTATCCACAAAGCTTTTCAAGACCGTTATTTGCCTGCTTGTACAGTACCTTTGCTTATATAAAATTATTTCTAATGGTTGGAATACTGTACAAGCATTACATCATAGTGATTAATAATAAAAATCCATAAATCAGAAAAATCCCACATTTCAGGCAGGCTCAGGGACTCAAAGATCAATGAACCTTTTTGCTCCTTAGAACCTGACCTCACACATAGACCCAAAGATAGGGAGTACTATCCTGAAGAAACAAAACTTCATGGCCACATGACCACAGAGAGTGTGCCATAAGCAGTAGTCAAGTATTTTCAGATATCTCAAACACACTGTAAGAGCATCAGCATCACAGTTCTGGCTATTCATTTAAATACAAACATAAAAGCAACTTTCATGTGAAACAGGCAAAATAATGGGTTTGATTCTGCAAGATTTTAATATCTCCTCTGGATACCAGCACCTCACCAGTATTGTTCCTTTATTCAAAATTAAATGTACACAGAGCTAAATCAGAACATCTCACACCTTGCAGGATCAAGCTCAAATTAGCTTTTCAAAACAAAAGTATCACAGTACTCAATATTCCTCTATGATACTTAAAAAGTTTTAAAACTGTAGCTTAAAACTTGCCTCTCCTTATCACCTTGAATAGCACTACAACACCCATTGTACTTATTTTTATTTAAATTTACTTTCTGCTAAAATACTTTCAAAAACTCAATATTTAAAAATGTCAATTTCTAAGGTCCAATGTAGCAAACTAAAAAAAAATGTCCAAGAGCTCTGATTTGTTTCTGCATAGTTATACAAAACAGAAAACACACCAGCAAACTTGCAGATATAATTTGTATTGTAAGTGTGTTCATGCAACTGCCTGGGGACAAAAAGTATCACCCCAAATTCACAGAGAGGTCTTTTCACTTCTGAGATAGTGAATTTAGTGACTTTTAATTCTCAGTTGTATTAAATGTACCTGATTCCAGTTAAGCAGTCATTTCTATATTGTCAATGCATAAACCAAGCTACATTACAACTATTTTAGCTCTCTTACTGATGTAATTCAGTATTAGTTTTAATTCTAAGGGTGAAGTACACATTAACAAGGACAGGTACAACAAAACAACTGGCCAAAGAGCTACACTATCAGGAAAGTACAAAGATATCTGCACACACATTATATTACTGCTCAAAAATTCACAAGAAGAAAATTTTAAGAAGCAGCTGGTCAGTCTGTGAACAAGACTTGAAGAAATGTTAGCCTGTGAAAGCAAAAGGCTGGAGTCAGGCCATTTCAGTCTGAATGTGATTAATATTCAACATATTCTCATTAATTCTTCAAAAGGAAAGTATTGTTCTTAAATATTTTTTCTTAAATAAATATTCTAGATATTTTCAAGAAGTCAAATCACAGGATTTAATCCTGCAAAGTTGCCAAGAGAAGGCACGTCCCCAGGTTTACAGAGCCAGCCATCAACCTTCCCAAACTGTGTGCAATACAGAGTCCAAAGCGAAGCATGCCTGACTGTCTGTTTTTCCAATGTTAGGATATATCTGAGCAAAAGCTGATACAACCTCAGGGACAGTGAAATGGGCACTGACTGTAAATGACTCCCAGGAGTGTCCTTCAAACCCTATGGATCATCCCAGCATACAGCACTCCAGTCAAGAAATTCATGTCTTGTGAATTCAGTGCTTTAGAGAACCAAGCGTCACTCTTCATTAAAGTACCTTCTTCTCCTGCCTCACACAGTGACTTGATCTTTTCTGCTACAGTACAAATACCAATTATACATTTTCACATACACCTCTCAAAAGATGCACAGTACTTGAAAGAGAAAAAAGACTACATATCAACACTCTTGTTCATTTAGTAAGTTTATTGATTATGGCTTTGCAATATACTAATCAGTATAACTGTCAGCAAAGCTGAAACTCTTACTAATACGCTTCACAGACTGCAAAATAACCTATTATCAAAAGTTGTGTTTTGAACTGATTGGAGAAAAGGCAAACAGACATGTTTTATATTAGGTAAAATTAAGTTTAAAAACTTGCAAAAGCTCTCAAAAACATAGAGAAACAGTAGACACACTGCATAGAAAAAACCCGAGCCCGGTCAAGAATATTGAAACCTATACTATGAAAATAAAAGGAATAATGATAAAAAGGAATAATAAATTCTACCCAGGCTGCTAGCCAGCTATTCCATTATAATGCATATCTCAGTGAGGTAGGTGTTTCAAAACCCTCTTAAAGACCCTAAAATGAACCTCCCAAAAAGCTCAAAGTTTGTTCATACATACATTTCATGATATTGTTATTAGCCTTATGGACAATCTGAATTCAAAGCAAGGATTATGGTCTAGAGTTCAAGAATCAGAACTTCTCCTTCCCCAAAACAGACCTAATATAGACAGCAACTGCACAAGTTACTCATACATGCTTGTCACTGTAGTTTAGCTCCGTCTTGGGAGAATCAGATCATTGATGAAAGAACCATCAAAAAGCCTGTTCCTTCCTTGCCTGGTCTTGCTTAGATTACTCCCAAAGAGGCCAGTTATAATTTGTCTAGAGTTATGCATGATATCAACACCATTTTAAGCGTTAAGGTAAACTACTGATGTCTTTCAGTCACTACTTATTCCTATTTCAAGCATTTCAAATATCTACCTGGAATGTCTCAGGAAAGCTATAGCCCGATAACCAATGTCCTTTCTATAAATGGCACCCTTGAAATGTATGGCTGCTACTCCTTTGTTGGCTTCTTGCAGTGCTGTCATTAGATCCTCTTTAATAGCAGTTACTGTAAGGACTCTCCCTCCGTTAGTCACTACTCTGCCATCTCTTAGGGCCGTGCCAGCATGGAAGACCTCCAATCCTAGTTGTTTAGCCTTAGAAAGTCCTGTTCAATAAAACACATGCAGAAAAAAAAGCAGTTCATTAGAACATTTCACTGTTAAAATACAAATGAATAAATATTCATCATTTATTAACTATGTCCAGAAACCTCAGTTACATTCACTGTGATCATTCTGGGAAATCAGAACGATTTTTTAGAAGTACATTTTGTGGAGAGACCAGTCTGCTGTTTATATGTTTAGAGGTATGGAACGAGGTATTTAGCTGAAACACCTGCAAACAACATTTACTTCCAGATGGATTTTATACTTCATTGATACAGAGACAACAAAGCGTATCAGCATCAAGATTATGTAAAAATCAGTGATCAGCTGAGAACTACTTCCCTATAGACACATTAAGGAAATGCTTCAGAAGTAAACAATATAAATGTGGAGATTTGAAAACACTATAGCTGCAATACAAACTAACTTGGTGTGAAAATCCAGTTGCCTCTTTCTGTCTTAGAACCATAGCATCTAAAGTTTCTAAGAATCTGGATTAGACAGATTCAGCTTTATCTGCAAAGGAGAAAATGCAAAGACTTCAGGAGAAGAATGAGACTTCTGCAGCTTCTCCTGCTATATTTACCTGTTATTTCCAAACCCTTGGGATATGTTCCCGGATACCCTTCACTAGCCATGACCACAGTCACAGCTGCACTATCTTCAAACCAAACAGGCATGGAACTAGACAACTTTTTATTGACGACTGCTTGCATAACTTCATACAAATCACTTTTCAGCAGTGGAAGAATTACCTGCAAAAATATAGATTAGCAAATTAAAGAAAACAACACATGTTTTTACATTTTATTTATTGAGCTTGTTAAAAGGCTACTACAGCTATAAAAATAACATAAGTGATTTCATATGCTACTTTTTCACACATGTTTTTATTTTGCATATAATCTATATACCTTTGCAAATACTCTTCCCAGAAGATAACAATCCCTATGCATAAAATAACTGCTACAGATGGAGGGGAGTAAGTAGAGGCCAAGAATCTTTATCCTGCTCTGAACAACAGAAATGAAGGGGTTTGCTCCACCTGTCAGCAGGGAGTGGAGAAAGGAAGGATTCACTTCTTCATTAAAGTGAAAAAAATCCCACTCCATTCTAGAAAAGGTAGGAAAGTATTGAGTTTCACTCAAGCTTACCCTTGTAACACCTATATTTGAGTATAACCTGCTAAAATATTCTCTGGAATGAAACAAGTAATTAATATGGTAGAATAACTGTTGCTAAGCTCGTAACAGTGTCTGTCTTGAAGAAACAGAACAAGTATTTTAAATCTCAAAGCAATTAGCTAATTGTTCATCAGATAGTTTGTTAAGAATAATGAATAGACAGCAACAGACTTTTTTCCTCCTGTAATAACAAACTATATCTGGTTACAAATCACTCACCTGACATTCTGGGTCACCAAATCTGCAGTTAAACTCTAGAACTTTAGGTCCATCCTGGGTAAGCATTAATCCAGCATAAAGCACACCTATAATCAAAAGTTGTGTTAAAAGCTATCTAAGTAGCAGTACAAGTCAGTTGTTTTGAATCTATTCATATTATTATAAAGGATGCCACCTGTATTCAGTTAAAGCTAGAATGTTAACACTTTTTGAGAAAAGTTAAAAATATAGCAGGCAAAAGTAGTTGTGGTTACAATTTTGAAACTTATTTTCGAATGTTGTCCTTTCTGTTCTTCCTGTTTCATGATTATTCACTGTTAACGCAAGATATTCATGGATTTCAATTGACTTTATATAAAGCCAAATCTAGTTTTCAAAGAAATCCAAATATCTTCTTTAATTTACAATGTGAATTTGCTTAGGCTTATAAAGAGAACAAAGTAAAAAAGTTGTCCTTCTCCTTAAGATAAAAAAATAAATTTTTGTACCTACCAAGATAGGGGACACCTTCTTTCTTCATGCCGTCAACAGCTTTCTGAAGAACAGTATCTCTTATTTTCAGCAGTAAATCTTTAGAAATCTAATAAAACAGTATGAGAGTGTTTGTAAAAACAGAGAGTATCCTTTTTACTACTGCGGTGGCTAGCACTTTCGAGAGCCAAGCAGAATACTTGGATGGTCTCTTGCTCACTCCAACACGTGCTTCAAACAACAGAAAAGCTAATATCTTTCTCTATCTTCAGACAACATATCGCAGTATTATGACAACATGTTGCATTTCTTCAAAAACTTTTACATACTTGATGATCTAAATGCGCAAGTAATCCCACTGGTTTCACTGGAACAAACTATTTACACAGATACATGCCAATATCTCTATTTAAATAGTGCCCCATTAGACAAATAACAAAGTATAGTGGTCAGTGACCAAGTTTCATTCAATAAACAAAATTAATAGCTTTATAGAGGACCAAAAATAATATATTAATAAAAAAACAAACACACAAAAAAAACCAACACTGGTCAGGACATAGGTTAACATAAAACAAAGTAAATCCTTCTGCAAATAAAAGTTTATTGCCAGACAGACATTCAACTGTATTGAACCACAGCAAAGGTTCATCTTAGCTTGGTTCAGCACAAGATAAAAATGGATTTTAAACACTTAGTTCTAACAATCAGTATTTTATAATACTTAAAAACAAATAAACAAACAAAAAACCCAACCCAAGGTTGCAGGGAAAAAAAAAAGTCTCCCATCTGTATAATTAATAGTAGCTAATTCAGTAGAAATTAGAAAAGCTAATTCTGTAGAAATATCCTCCTTTAACAAGTTGCAGGCTTTCTAGACTGGGTTTGCTTTACATAAACCCTCCCACCCATGACAGCATACTCTTCATTCTCCCCTTCATCACAGTGAAGCTGAAAATTCACACATGCTTTCAGTACTAGAGTTCTGTTGAAATATCTGCTTATCGATACATTTTTACCTGAGGTGCTGGAGAATAAGCTCCCATCCCTCCAGTATTAGGGCCTTCATCTCCATCCATTAATCGCTTGTGGTCCTGGGCTGGAGGCATAGGAGCAACTGTGACGCCATCAGTGAAACACAAGCACTACAAAACAAGGAAAATAATTAAAAGCCAAGTATATGACTCAAATTGCATAAAGTGCAAATATATTTGATTTTCAGTGTTGCAGAATGGGTACTAAAACTATAAATTCTGTTTCCCTAATAATAGAAACTACAGTATTCTAAACACTGCCCTTTTCCCTCAGAAAGCATTGCCTCAGTTTCTAAGACCTTCTTACAGAGATCACCCATTATATAATGTATAAAAATTACAATATAACATTAAGATTTGTGCTGAGAAGGAGTACTCAAAAGCTTTTAAAAAATTGTTAAGACATCCCAAGGTGGAAGCATCTTTTCCTTCCTAAAGAAATGAAGCATTATATTCCTTTCAAAATTTCCTTCTCCTTGTTCATAAAACTTCATTAACTTTCAAAATATCTTTCTATCAGATAAATATTTTATCTACTAGATGCTTTTATGATCAGTATCTTCATAATAACACCTCTGCCAGCATCACTGGTAAACTAGATGATGATGATCGCTGTTTGGAGTACTGCTAAAGTACTCCAAACTTCCAAGTTTTTATGAGTACTCATAAAAACATTCAATAATTCTAATTAAAAGACAAGCAAAGATTCCGCTACAAAGCCTCAAAATGCCAAAATATTACTATATGAAAAACTACAGCCAATTGTGTCAGGTGAATTATTTTGACAGGCAAGACAAGCATTATTTTAAATTCACTATTATCAGTCACCTTAGGAAAAAATAATTAAACTGCATGTTTATGTTCTTGTATTTTATCACAAGAATTCCACTAATATCCTAAGGACTAATTAAGAGAATTACACAGTTTTCATCAGAGAATCAAGATCTGGCTAATCCCTTAGCTCCTTACAAGTTCAAGCTAACCAAGAAGCAATAAGGATGACCAATATCTGAAGTTCTAATTTCTTTATACTGGGCAGGAAATTAGACTATGCAAAGAATGGTAAGAGTTGGAGATGGCTGCTTACTTTATAAATATCACCACCTCCAAGTGAATGTTCGTAGAATCTAGCATAAGCCAGTTTCAGCTCTGGGACTGAGAAACCTGAGATGGTACTTGGCTGGTCTAGTTTGTGCGATGCCAGTGTCAAGTTCCCTTGCCACCTTCTCAAAACCTAGGCTCTAATTCTTCTTTTTTCTTTTACATTCTGCTGATATAATTAGTTTTACTTTTTTAACTGAAGGAGCTGAATTAGCTTAAAATGGCAAAAATATTTGCTCTACATTCGTGAAGTATATTGAGGATGTCAAAACATTCAATAGCCTCTGGTTCCAGGTCCTTCATCCCCAGGTGCAATTCTACATGACAATTTTTCTGGCAGTAAAGCTGATTAAAGAGGATCTTGCCTGCACCTGTCTTCAGTTGCTTGTTCCCATGCTCCAGAGGAGTTTACTTCATGGTATAGTTCAACGTTATATCCCCTTCCGTGGCAAATCTGAGAGTTTCCATTCTGCCTTGCACCCTGCATTGCCTGCACTTGCATTTTGCCATCCAGTTACTTGTAATGATTCAGCGGAGACTGGGCTCCAAAACAGAACACAGAAAACTGCAAGTTGTTGCTGTGAGGTTTTTTTGGTTTTTTTTTTTTTTTGTTTTTTTTTTTTTTTTTTGGGGGGGGGAGGCGCAGGGGAAGGGCCTTTAGGCTGCAGTCCCATGAACAATTAAAACAGTACAACCGAGTCAGTATCAAACAACAGTGGAGAAATAGGGAAAGGAAGGGAAGGGACATCTTATACTGTCTTTGCTGCCAGAGAAACTATAACACAGAACTGCACTCTTAATGACACTTAAAAAATTGTATAGTTTGACTATTTTTTTTTCCACGTGGTAACATGTGATTACTGCTTGAGTTATTTTTATTTATACTTTGAATTATTTTAACAGTTTGCAGGAAATTTGCTCTTTATCACAGCTGCTTTATTTACAGCTTTAATTAATACAAATTTATTTATAAACAGATAACTGTTCTTAATTTAAATAATAAAATCTTACATATCCCTGCTGTAGGCACTTATATGGTGTTTCCTAAAAAACTTGGAATAATAGATATAATCAAAGTCTTACAATGAGAGATGCACTTACAGAAACTTCTTCTCCTTCAAGAAGTTCTTCAACAACAACAGTTTCCCCAGCCATGCCAAAAGTCTTATCCTATATTAAAAATAAAATCTCTTTAGTTCTGTGTTTCAGTTATTTTAAAACATCCAAAGTGCAACAAGAAAATACATTTTTGATAGAGCAAGAAAAAGTACAATACAATTTTGACACTAAGGGTCTGTTCTCCATTCTGGATACATCAGCAATGGTAGTCTTTGCTTATCTTTTTTGCTTTTTCTTAAATAAATGCAGATTTTAGTTCAAATATTTAAAAATTGCAGATGACACTTGTGACTTATTAAGCAATTCCTCATGCTCTACTTTCTAAAGTTTGTACTCATGATACTGAAGGTTACAGCAATTACTGTCAAGTCTCTAATCTGAACTTTATCAGAAAGTACAATTATATAGAATACATCATAGGGGAGCAATATTCTCACATTGCAATGCCATATTTGAACACTGACTATATATTTATGCAATACAGAACCACCACAGCACATTGACAAGATAATTCTGTGGCCCTGTAAGACAGAAAAAGGAAGGTGTTTTGTTCAAGGCTGAACAAGTGAGCCACATGTTAAGCTCTATCTTTGTCCAATAACCAGACACACACACACACAAAATACAAGTGTGGACTCTATATTCTGACCCTTGAATTACAACAAATGTGTCAGATAATCATCTTCTATGAATCAGCATAGCTCCACTCAATTGTAAGATGCTGTGCTGCTGACATCAGCTAAGGATTTGACCTATGTCTTTTCTTCCAGCTCTATGTTTCCAACCATTCAGAGAGACTTACTTCATTTTGCTTCTCTTTAAGGAAAAAAAAAAATTTTTTGATGATCCTGATATATTTGTTCATCATGCTACCTAAATATATATTTAAGTTAAAGTAAATCTACTGAAATTTAGCTACACATTTAAGTGCTGTGTGACTCAAGGCCTAAAGTTGAGGTTGCCTGTCAAGATCCATCTTAATACTAGTATTAATATTATTTTACAACAGCAAGGTCTCAAAATGATGGGAAAAAAAGAAAATCTAGATGGATATAAGTATAGGTCTTAGTTAAGAAAGTTTTTATTTAACCCTACAGGAACTGTGCCTAGAAAGAGTATTCTATCTCAAGAAATAAATATGATACAGCTTCACAGCCATCCAAATAATGGGTAAAGTATTTCACTTGTATTAGCTAAATTCCTATTATATGTAAATAAAACAAGGATGTCTTTGAGACTCTGTCATGGTTATCAACCTATTCTGTGTGAGAACTCTATCAGTTAATGCATGACATTTCTGCTCACCTGCATGATTTCAGCAACAGCTTTGCAGGCTCCTTCCTTATTCGAAGCCACAATTACTCCTTTGCCAGCTGCCAGGCCACTAGCTTTTACAACTAGAGCAGGGAAGTTTGCACTTTGAAGAGGAAGAGAGGGATTCAATAATAAACACTCTGTATTCCAAATATATTTTGTAGGAATTGTGAATGTTAAATAGATGAAAGATAAAAATGATCATCAGTTTTCATAGCAACAGCCTTGCATTATTGAGTAACACACACACAAAATCCAGCATTCTCTTGTTTTGCTATGCCTGTAGAGGACTTCCACTTTGTGTTTCTTCCTTGTCATTAAATTTCAGTACTGTCTGAAAGGTTGCTTTGGTTTTAACAATTTACTACCACATCATTTTTGAATGAGCTGGATTGTATTCTGATAATCAGATCATCATTTGCCAAGTAAACCTCAGATGCAGAATTTGTATTCCTGGAGATAAGGCATGAACCAGACAGAATACACTATGACTATCACACCCCAAGCTGGATTTCCATGCTGGGCAATTCGGGGGAGGGAGGGGTGGGTCATGAAGTCCCATATTACCTCTAAATTGAACTTTGAATTTAATTTTCATTAAGGGCCAAAAAATACGGAGCTTAATTATCAACCTTATTGAAGTGTGATAGGGTTATGTCAGATTGTTCTTTAAAACCTTTATAGACATTGTATCCCTGCCAGAAGTATTGGTATATTAATACTCATTTATTTGTTTTGGATACTAGTACACTACACATTAATAAAAAGATTTCTATTATAAAGAGATTTTTACCTATTAATAAAGCTACATGCTGCTTTAGGATCAGTAAAAGATTTCCATCTTGCAGTTGGGATCTCATGACGATCCAAGAAAGCTTTAGTAAAGCTTTTACTGGACTCCAGCTGAGCTGCCTTTGCTGTTGGTCCAAAACATCTCACTCCAGCTGCTGTCAAGTCATCAACAATTCCTAATAACAACAAGAAAGAAAAGTTATTCAAATTACCAGCTGATTTATAAGAACTATGCATTGTCCAAATCCACATGTGCACCAGCTTGATGGAACGGTATGTCAGGAATGATAAGCCATCTATCCAGCTGCTATTTTACCAGATGGACCTTAAGATGCAGTCTTTACTGTAATCAGCAGTAGGTAATCCTGTAATGTTTTAAATTGATCTGTTGCATTTGGTAAGAGGCAACAGTCTTCCCTTTTTTTATTATAGTTTTTAGCCAAAAAAGTCCACATCAGTTATTTCAGTAAGACAACAGGAGATAACAATTCTTGATCATATAAAAGGATAAAACAGAAAAAAATACGAACATATTTATAAGTCCTTGTTTACTATGTCCCAAATGGTTATTATTTCAAAGAATTAAACCTCCATAGGAAAATAAAACCCCTTGTTAAGGTTCCTAAACAGAAATACTGTGACACCTCTTTTATTAAACCAAAGCACTTATAAAAATATCAAACAGTTCAGGATACCATAACTGTTACATCGCTCACACAATACACTTCAGAAATTTTCATTTTCATCACAACACAATCCTGAATTCAAGGGAAACTAACACAGTGGATGGGCTTCCATTCCTATTGAAGACACTTGGATAAACTGTGATGGGCACATGACTGGGACTAAGATTTAGTTTTCTTGTTAAAATACAGGGGTTATGATTTTTAGCTGGCTTTTTCTTACCAGCAGCAAGAGGAACCTCTGGACCAACCACGACCAGCCTGATCTCCTGATCTCTGCAGAACTGGGCAAGTGCAGCATGATTGCTGACTGAAACAGCTGTCAAAGATACAAAAGGTGGTAAGACTGCAGTTCATTACTGTCACTTGGCATTTATTTATCATATAATACTGAAGTCACACATTCTTGAATGACAGGTTACTGTACATCTGGAAGAGTGAGGCCTACATTACTATATAGACTTACATGTGAGAATTTTGTGTGTCTATAAAAAACAATACACCCTAAAACAAAAAAATATTACCCCTAACCATAAACCATAGTTCAACATGCATTTTAAATCCACCTTATTTTTGCAGAAGAGAACAAAAATTTCAGTTCCTCTACACCACATACATAAATTGTTCCTTTCTGGCATCTCTGGGCATATCTCATTTGCTAGCATAAGGATGGTAACAGATCCAAGTGAAAAATAACTGACAAGTAAAAAAGATAATTTTTCAGCCAATCTCCTCTGATTAGGTTCACCATGAAGCTGTACACATACTTGTACCAGCATGATGTAGGGGGCAGAAATAAGCAGCTTGGGATGGGATGCTTTCTTTGGTTTTTCTTTTTTATTTCCTTCTTTTTCTGTAGTGTTAGCTTAAAAGTGCCACACTAATCTATGAACTTACTGAAACAAAGGGAGACCTGAACACTTCTTACATTAGGCTGAACTTAATAAAGGAAGGTGCTGTTAATTATGGGTAAGGATATACGATCTTGGATTACTGGGACAGTTATCTTTCTATACACAAGCATTTAACAGGATAATACTTGGAAGGCCAGAAAATGTGAATACAAAAGAAAAAACCTCACAAGAAGGACAATAACATCAAGTCTCTTGACGAAAATTTACGCAAAGGCAATGCAATTACACTGCTTTTATCAAGAATAAATAAAGCCAAGGTCTAGCGGGGACTGCAACGTGAACTTCACAGACTCTGCCAAAAAAGCTGTGAGTACAGCTTGGTGCAGATTGGCTGCCTCTACGGGGAGGGGACTGACATGGCAGAGTAGGAATTTGGCAACTGAAATAAAGTACAGATCCTCCTTGGGAGCTGGACTCCTTTGCTTTAAGTTTTCCTCCATTTCTGTGATGTAGTGTTAGTAATAATATTGGCAGCCACATTTAAAGTTGATTCTCTATTGCAGCTAGCTTCTGAGGAAGAGAAGGGAGAGAAAAGAGAGTCAATGTGTCAGGCAAATGATTAAAGCATTTGAGTTTGCTGTCCCAACTGCAATGATAAAGCATCTGCTATTAGACAAATTTACAGTTTTGTCCTGGTACCCTCTTCACTTCTGCCACCCTGTACTAATAAATTCCCTGCTTCCGTAAGAGTAGCGGTTATCTCTAAATAACACCAAAAAAGCTATCTGAAACCTGTATTTTGATTACAGACTTACCCTGTTTGGCTAGAATGAGGGGACTAACAGATCTTATCGATAAGTACCTGAAGGGAGGGTGTTCGGGGATGGGGCCAGACTCTTCAGCAGTGCCATGAGACAGGACAAGAGGCAACAGGCACAAACTGAACCACAGAAAGTTCTGCCTGACCGTGAGGGGGAATTTCTTCACCGTGAGAGTGACGGAGCACTGGACCAGGTTGCTCAGAGAGATTGTGAAGTCTCCTTCCCTGGAGATATTCAAGGCCCGCCTGGATGCAACCCTGCCTAACATGCTGTAGGTGACCCTGCTGAGCAGGTGGCTGGACTAGATGATCTCCAGAGGTCCCTTCCAATCTCAACCATTCTGTGATTCTGTGACTGAACACTAATAAAAATTACCTCCTTGATACCAATTTAACAGTTCAGTTATGCTTTTTCACCAACATAAGCAAGTAAGGAAAAGTAAAGACCTTTGACTTCTGTGTGCAACTCGCACAAATTTACTTCTGGCTCACAGGAGAGAAAAAACAAAAGCATAACACATTTGGCTTTAAACTTCTGATTAAAATAAAGGTCAATATTGAAGAGGTTTGTCTTTCAGTCCCCTGGGGCTGTTGTGAAAGCAGTTAAGAACAGCAGATCCTGACTGAATAGAATGGGATTTTGCTGGGCAACAAAAGAGGGGCCATCCCCGTTCCCTGCAAAATTAATCCATAGGAGAGGGAGAAGGGAAAGGAAAGACCCCTGAAAGGTGACTCTGCTTTTCATCCGAATTGTCTTCCTGTACAGCTTAACTACAAGAGGCACGGAACAGTGAATATGGCACAAGATTTACATTAGGTAGAAAAGTCCTAGTAACAAATAAAATGGAATAAGTCACATTGTTAATATATAATTGTAATTTTCCCCTCAAACACTATTTTTCTCAGTATTTGGACTGAATGGGGAGGTTCTTTGTAGTAGTGCTTTATTTCTCAAAAAGACAGCTAAATATTCCTTCCAAACCAGACAGAAGGAAATTGGTCCAGGTTTTTCAGAGCTAGAGCTTGAAGTTATGAGTATTAGTTATATGTAGAACTAAAGTGGAATGGAAAAAGATGTCAGAACGCTAATGTCCATTCACAGACATGTATATGTCCACAGGCAGGATTCAGCAAACCATTCTACACACTTGTGACAAAAAATCAGCCCTATTAATTAAGTATAAATTAAATATAAAACTATATTTAGCCACTCAACCCAAATCTGTCTTTACTAACAGAATCCATGGCTGATTAACTATGAAACTTTTTTTTTGACAGAGATACAGGCAAGGTTTATATAATAAAAAATTATTTATAATTTTAAGTTGGCCTTTATATGTTTTGGAAATCACTTGAGAATCAGAGTTTCAACACTTGTTAAAGGAAATCTCATGAACCATAGAAGAAGATCAACTTTCAGAGCCAAGTCTTGATTACACTGAAAACCAAAAAAAAATGGTAGCAATTTCACAGGTGTTGGTTCACAAGCTTTACATGGTGTAATAGAGTTCTTTAAAACTATCTTTCCATTTTCTTCCATGAGCAAAAATCTAGACCTCAGTGCTAGCACTAAAACATCTGAGCATATATATATATATATATATATATATATAAATTAACCTCTTCACAAAATCTAGATTCGGCTCTCCTCCCAGTTGGCTGTGGATTTCTCTCCTACAGCGCCTGTGAGGCCATAGCCCAGAAAAAAGGATTTCAGCACATGTTATAGATTTCATGGACCTAGCTCAAGCATTATTATGCGCATGCTCAAATATTTTGCACTCTGAGGATGCAGTATTTTTTACGGCATAACAAGGCGAGAGAAAAAGCTCAGGAGTTTTTAAAAGGCACTGCTTGCAAGAAAATACTGAAATTAACATTCTGCAGGCTGTATAAACTGGCATTGACCCAATTTAACACAAGGACAAAGGGTTTGACCCTTTGGATAACAGGGAAACATCTGACTTTCCTGAGATGCTCTTCCTCCTGCTGTGTCCTCAGAGATCAAACAGAACAAACAACTCCTTATGGTGCTGTGAATATTTAAAGAACGTCTGAACAAAGATATTTAAACTGCTAGTAATTAAGCATTCAACTGGAATTAAATATATTTAAACTGCTAGTAATTAAGCATTCAAATGGAATTAAATATGATAATATATCTGCTATACAAAAGTCTGATAGGACTCATGTTCCTGCATGAGATGGTAATAAAAAGAGATTTTACTCACATACAAATATAAATGCAGAAACAGACACATACAATTCATGTTCACATGCATGCTGTATTAATTTTAGCTCTGCACATAAACACATGTTTTAAGCTGAAACTTAAGTCAGTTGTTTAAAGTATCCTTCCAGGAACTGGTATATAAAGGACATGAGACAGGAATTTCTGAGTAATTATCTTGTGTTTCATATTCATTCGCTGTGTGCCTCCAGGCAAGCACCTTAGACAAGTATTTTTAAATACAGCATCTAATTTCAGATGCTCAATTTGAAATACTTTAAGCTTCATTTTTCAAACTCGGTGAATACAAATACTTTCAACTACACCACTCAGAGCTTAATATATGAAGTTAGAAACTCAGAACAGGAGGTTAGCATTAAGATTATTATTAAAAACAATCCTAATGTCTAAACATCATAAACACACCAAAAAATGAACATTTTCCTAAACTGGAATATTTTAGGTGAAAAAATACTCATCACAGGTTTGAGGAATCACAGGGCTTCAACGCATGTGTGAAAATAATTCAGTAGTGGTTCCTATTCAAAGCAGTCTGCTCTGCCACTCTCCAAGAGGTGCCTGCATTTACTGCAGGCACTTTTCAGCTGTTCACCAAACAGTAGCTGAACCACAGTGCGTACCAAGCTGAACCATCACCCCTTCCTGGTTAGCTTACTGGGAGGTAGGAATCACTACAGCTGGCCCAAGCTACTCCCCAGAGGAATCTGCAACATAGACAGATGGAGTTTTGACTGCGTCCTCCACCCCCAAATCCAAAGAATTAGCCACTGCAACTGAGCTCATAAAATCAGCAGAGGTTGCACAAGGCTTTGCTCAGACATTTTTTCTTCTTAACCTCTTCCCACTATAAGATCTATTTTACATGACCAAAACTTTAAAGGTAAAAAAAATCCCTTCACATTAACAGCTAAGATTTAAAATTAATTAATGGAATAATTTACAAGTTTAATTATAATATTTTAAAATAATATATATATATATTTTACCTGAATTTGAAATTTTTCCATTGTCAGCTGTTCCTGCATTTCCTGGAGCGACAAACACTTGTTTTACGTGTGGGGACTGGGCCAATTTCCAGGCCAGAGCATGCTCTCTCCCTCCACTGCCAATCACAAGCACTCGATCAGCCATTAGCCTGTGTAAACCCAGAACAGAAGCAAAACAGTCAGCATTAGAGGAGTGAGATTAAGACACCAAGAACTTCACGGACGGCATTTCCAACAGGCATGAACGTTACTTTGTTTCAGGCCATGATTTTCCTATAAGAGTTCTGTTGGTTAAAAAAGAAATGTTGTATGTGAAAATGGATAGCACTGGCTTAGTCAGGTGTGATATAAATGTCAAACGCTGAACCTCTTCAGAACACTAATGTAACCACAGGGTAATCCTGGTTTTCCTTTTATCAGATTGGCAACTATTCCAAATCACTACAGAAGTGTATGACGTAGGAAAAAAAAAAAAAATCCTCCCGAGTGACCCGAGTGTAACTTGTAACCTCTATAAGCTCCTTGAGAACCTAAGGCTGCAAAGAGGTTCTAATGAAGAACCAATTGCTCTGCATTACAGCATTAGGGAGCTAAATAGTGCGACTCAGGACTTCTTAGAAACAATACCTGAAAGATCACTAAATACTTCATAGACTTCATAAGATACTTCATATAAACGTACTAAATACTTCAGACACTTCATAATGTTTCCTTTTCCTTCATGAAAAGCAAAGCTTAAGAGCAGGGAAATAAAGAAATGAATTTCCAGCTCTGATTCTTCTTAGGAAAGAATAAGCATGAGACCAACAACAGGGAAGACCATGGGTCATAAACAGAAAGAGCTCTGCCTGGCAAGGTACTGAACCACATTCACTCTTCTCACTCCACTGAGTTTTAAAAAAACATTAGCACTCTCTTTGGCTTCTGTAGGAGGTAGATTTAATGGCCATGAATGAAGGCAGCAATTTCCTTACGACCTGATGTAAGCACTGCCTGCCACTGGATGGTCCTGGTGGTCTCCCAGGGGGACGGCCTGCCTCCTTTTCTCAGCTGTGCATTTTTACCCCTTCTCTTACACCGTTGTTAGCACTTACGCTGCTGCACTAAGAGGTGGTTCTGGAGCTGGTGAAAAGGGGGAAAAAAACGACCCCACACCTAAGTTAGTTTTTTGGTAGCAAGCCACTCTTAATGAAACAAAGAAGCCGAAACCTAAAACTAATGTCCCTTGGGATTGAACAAGATTGAAGCTGTTCAGCATCTCAGAAGGCAAATTTAATGTTTTTTAGCAGTATGAACACAAACTGGTCACAAAAATAAAACAAACTCTCTCAGTTTCACCCTGTCAATGCCATTCTGCGTGTGTGCACATACCTTACGCATGTTCTACTAATGTGAATATTACAGCTTTTTCTTTGTCTAGTTTGGAAAGTTAACCTTTGCTTTTTAAGACCTACTTGTTTATTTCTATATGCATTCTATATATATTTACTGATGTATACCATCTCAGACTTATCATCCCAAAAATGACACCACACCAACTAGCCAGGAAATAGAATAGTTCACGTAAGCTGAAAATAAAAACAAACCACCATCAAAATTCAGAAATTAGTAAATATCTAGCTTCCTAAGCTATTCAAAGAATAAGCTGAAATACTCATGTTCATCCAGCTATATATAAATTACACACATACATGATGGCACTAAACTGGTGAGAGTTTTATTCACAGAAGAAGTGAATAAGCTGATGAAGCTATTCAGTGAAGCAGAAAGTGGTCCTAAGCCCAAGTGGAGCGCGTGTGACTTTTACGAAAAAAAATAAAAGCTTTGAATCATAGCATACACAAAATAATGTTCAAAACCTATAAAAACTGCTTTAAAGCATTTTAAGGAATGGGAATAAACCAAAACAGGTTTGTGCAGAAAGCAGAATGATTTTTCTACTTTCAGGACTTTCGCATGCCCAGTGAAGAGGTCTCGGGTCGCTGCTGTACCAAGCGTCTCATGTCCATGAGGGGGAGGAACACAGTCCAGATAAGAACCTCAGTCAAATGGAACAACTGGTCTCTGTGTTGTAACCCTAGCAAACCTAACATTTAACCCGTGGTCACTCCCCGTGTTTCTTCCATTAAGCGGCTGGTCGTTGACCCGCGCTGACCAGTGTGCACAGCGCCTTCCAAGGCAGGCTCCCATAAACCTGCCTGCGATTTGAATGCCCACAGGAGGATCTGCTCCCTTTCCAAAGTGCTGCTAGGCAGAACTCCTTGGATTATCTTAAACAAAAGGAAAAAAGAAAAAAAAAAAATGGTTTCTAAGGGAAAAGCGACCTCACCACGGGCATGACAGAAAGCAGATTTTCAGCTGATTGATGAGGCTGGGCATGTGCCTCAACCCCATGTCAGCTGCTACAACTTGATTCACATCATTAACCACTGGCTCCTTACACAAGAGCTGCCTCCCATGGAGAGCTGCTTCGATAGAGCCTGGAGAAACCTGTCTTTCCTGAGGAGCTTGGCTGCGTAGGAAACAGCTTCTACTTGGAGGGTGCTATTCAATGCATATGGTGAGCCTAACTTCTAAATCCGAGTCCTCTGCAATAAACTTTAAACAGCAAGAGCCAGTACATGTTTTAGAAGGTATTGCAGTGACATTTGCTAACGTATCTTTAACCCCTTGTTGAAGAAATGATTTGCTCAGAGAGCAACCCTTTCAAGCAAAACATCAAGTCAAAAAACATTAATAAAAGAAAAAGATGAAATAAACATGAATACAAAGATAAAATACAGAAAACTGATCCTGATTTGTTTACTATGAATTAAATACATTGCAGCTAAAACATAATGTATTTCAGGTGGGGACGGTCAATAACTTTTTACTCAATTGTGTTTGACAAAATACACACATTGCAAATTTACACAAACATTTTGATTATAAACCGCCTAGATTCCCTGTGATTAACAAAATGTATATTGGAATAAAAAATTATTAGTTATGGTATACGTATTTGGTATGTCAAGATATGATAAACCTCCTTGGTACAAAAATTCAAGAAAAAAAAAGGAAGAAGGGGAGGACTACAGTAAAGGGATCTGTTAGATACAGATAACAACCTAGGACAAAAAAATATATAAAAGAATACTAATAGATATTCATCACGTAGCAACATGTGCCTCCTACACTTAAGTTAAACCCAACAAGCATGCTTCCATTCCAGTCCGCAAACATTCATCATTAAATAATAAAAGTTAGGACTGAGTTTATCAATAATAGCTGAAATATATGCTTTACAGCTTCTTCTTACAGCTACATTGGAAATGAACGGAGAAACTCAAACAGAGCAGAGAATATACTTACTCTATCTTACGTGCTGTATGCAATACTCAAGAGTTCAGATGTGCAAAGAGAAAGGAGAAAAGCAGCCTCCAGTTAAAATGAAGCACCCCTGTCCCAATATTACTGCCCCGTTGACGACACTGCGCGGCTAACCAATGAGCGGGAAACTTCAGCCATTTCAGCTAGGAAGAGAGAACAGACTCGCACACTAACAGTCTAGGAATGAGAAGCAAAAACCTCACAGAGCAGAAAACACCCACCCTGTCATTTTTAAAGATGCAAAACAAATTCTGTCTCATCCCAGTTATTTTTTACTGTTAAAAAGCGTTCACTAATCAGATTGTAAACATGCTCTGTTTATTTAAACATGCAGCTATGCATAGTCCCAAGCATATCAGCAGTATAGAAGAACACAGTGCATGACACTAATGTTCTATTAAGCCTACTGCTTAAAAGCAGTAGAAGGAGGGACCTGAAGATCCAGTGACGTTGTTGCCAGCCAAAGTAACTCACCATACTGGCAACTCAGTCAAAGCATCATTTCCTTTTTTCCAAAAGGGAACTCTTGTCAAGTGTGTATGTGGGGAAAAAATATATATATAAATAAATAAATATATATAATATACTATAAATAATATATAAATATATAAAAATATATAAATATAAAACTTAATTGGGAGAGGTAGAGAGAACAGGCCACAGATCATATGTTCAAATAAAAATTATTTTTTTATATAATAAAATTTAAGTAAAAGTATGTTTCGTACCTTTTTTTAGCTTCAAAAACCCAATGTTATTTGTGCATCCTACAAATGGTATCCTAGCAACTTTTGTTTAGGGATGTAGCTTGACAATAACTTCTGGCAGTGAATGCAGTTTAGGAGGCCAAAACTAGTATTGGCAGCCTTTTTTTTTCTCACTCCTGCAACACTGACATAGAAAGGTGCTATGTGGGCTCTCTGCTGCCCAGCCATTTCTTATATTAAAAGTGAAAATTCTGAAGGGTCAAGACTTCTTTTTATTTTGTCCCTAGTTCAGCAGTAAAAAAATTGTTCTCAAAAGAGTAAAAGACATTCATAAGGTAGGTGATTTCTTCTGCAAGAATTATCACACACAAAGCTTTTGGGGAATACTACATGAAATTCTTGTAACAAGCACAAGCCAAGAAGATTCCAAAACACAGCACATAATTACCTTAAATAACCATTGTCTGCTATCGTAAAGAGGAGAGATGTGTTTGTTTAAAAGACATTTTAAAATAAAGTCAGGTAGCATTTCAGGTAAGGGTCTATTACTCGGTCCTTATATAAAATAGGAATAGGAAAATAGAAAAAAGCTCATCACTCTGCATATCCGAGAGAAGGGGACATGAGGATAAGGTGAAGACAAGTTGATTTCCAAAGCCTGTCCCTGAGGTTGCCAGTAGTAATTCAGCAGGGACGAGCATCGGCCTAGAGACCTTTATCCTCCGCAAGGGTGGGGCTCACTAAGAAGCTGGGCAACTCCTCCACTAGGTCAGGGCCTGCAGAGCAGAGAAAATAAAGTGAGGAAGGCAAAGAGAAACAGTAACTGAGAGTTTTCCCCATTTCAACTCCTCCAGAAGGCATGGTGAGACTTCAAGTACAGGAAGAAGGGAGAGAAGGTTACTAATTCAGCTGCTGCCCCTTCTCAGTATCTATTAAGAGGAAAGAGACATGAGCCACAGACTCTTCCTAAAACTGATCCTCTGCACATAGACTTGCGGATTAAACTGAGCTACCTAGATTGCATTAATACAAAGATTACAAAGATAACTGTAGAAGTGTAAGAAAACATAAACTTCTGAAGCAATTTCTTCCCAAGTTTTAGTTTCATGTCATAAGTAGGTGGTGCAAGTTACCTAAATATTTATCTCAGCTGGGTGGAGCTTCCTAATATACCAGCATTATCTTCTTACTTCACCCCAACTAAAGCACTAAAAAGGTGTAATTAAAATAAGATCTACGCAATTTAGCACAAGCAGCAAGGGGCATTACTGGTGGCAGGTCACTGCTTCAGATCTTTTTTTTAAGTTAAGTTCCAATGCTGATGAGTTTCCCCATCCTCCTTGACTGATAGAGATGGGTGGAGTGTGTTCTGTTTTTTGTGAGAGAAATAAACCAAATCTTGAAAACCCGTGTAAAAAAACTGTCACAAAACAAAGTAACTTAAAAGATATTTTTATTAGTATCTTAGTTTCAACAAAACTGCAGGGACAACAGTAACAGGTATAATTACAACGTTGCACTGTGCAGCATCCAAAGCGCTTCAGCCCTTCAGAAAGACCTCTGCTGCCCAAGGAGGTTTACACTCTGCTGTGAAAATTTACACGTACGTTTAATGCCACATGCATAATTAGTCTCTGAAATCAATAGGGTCATTTTTCAGAATCAGTGATAACTAAATAACTCACAGTTAAATTAATTCAGTTTCAGGATTCTAACCACCTTCATGGAAAGAAAAACAGTATAGTTATGTACGTGAAAATGAATATAGGCTTAGAAACTTTCAATTTTCTTGCTTAAGGCTTTGTATTTAGAATCCTGGGGGAGTGGGGGGGAGGCAAATTAAAGTTGGCGTGCAGCACAATGCCAGGCTTCAGCCCATAAGGACAGAGGATGGTGTTTCATAATACAGCTGGACTCATTCATGTACCTGTTGCCACTGAAAGAGGATGTCCTGAACCCAGCCATGCTTTCCCAGTCCTTTCCTTGCACCGGCTCTGGTGCTCATTCAAGCATAGTCAGTTTGCTAAACTGCCAGAAAACCAACCTGACCCCAAATTTAAGTTTTCTGCTAGCTGAATTGGCTTACTGTGCAGTCAGCCAAGGCCTTGATCCACTACCTGGGAAGAGATGGGGCGACACAGCAGGGCAGGAAGAACTTAGGCAGCAACAATCTGCTGGATGCGTTCACATGTAACATATAACTTCAGCCACCTCCTAATTAAAAGTTGCGAAACCTTAACTTCTCAACACTGGGTGTCCCTAACTAGCCATAGGCATTCAGCTTTCTTTACTCAGAAGGTATGGCCTGTGTCTGAGTATCTTAACTCCCACCTTTCCTAGAGCTGAGGCTATAAAATGACATAACAGTTACTTCATTTACCCCAAACACAGGGAATCCAAGCCGAATGTCACTAAGAAGGCTCAAACCCTCACCTCCCCATGCCTGGAAAAGATCTTTTAGCACTTGGTTTTAGGCTAAATGAGAAGGAACATTTTCTCTTGAAGTTAGACAAGAGAAGAAAAGACTTTTAGACTCTTGGGACAGAGAAAGAACACAAAATGGAGAAGGCTCTGCAACTCAGTTCCCACAAAACTCCAAGTAATGTTGTCTTAGGTTCTAATCCTAGAAGACAGAACTATTTATGCATTTTTTCACAGAACAGTAATGGGATTAAATATTTTAAGAATGACTTGCAGGAGAAGCTAAAACTCAGGACTTCTTCCTCCCAGCTGAGTGCTTCAACAGCTGTGTTACTGCCATACCCCCTTCCCATCCTTTACTCAGTCGCCAAATTTATCAGCAGCCAGGTAGGAGATGCAGTTCAAAATTCTCTCAGACTGAATCCAGCTCTTCCATTTTCTGAATTAACACTCTAATCAGCAGCCTGTTTGATCTCTCTGGCGGTTGTTTCTTAAAAGTAGAGTTCATTGCATGTTACGAGATGCCCAAACATTTCAGTACATGTTAGGTGAGCTCTCAGTTGGCCTCCTCAGAGAGCCTTTGCCAACTTCTGAAACCTTGTTCAAGCTTGGACAAGAAACAGAAGATGAAACATGCAGGCTACAATTTCACCAAATGTTGTTTCACAGTTGGTTTAAACTAATCTTTGCAGGTGCAGCTTCCCATTGGTCCCACACTCTTCTCCACCTCCTGCCTCTCATTCCCTCTCCCACCCACAGGCAAAATTCGTGCAGTCATCTGGATCAGGAAGCCAGTAATACTGGAAAACACTACAATAATTATAATAAAATGAATTACAGCAATAAACAAAATTTTAAAGTTAGAGAAGTCCTCTGACCTGCCCTACAACATCAAAGATTGCACCATATCACAATGAAAGGGCTGGAAACATGCAACTAGGAGTGGAGGCAGAAGACAGGACCACTTCTAGCAGCATAGGGACTTTGGCTAGGCTGTCTTTTTGAAGCTTGGGGTATTCAACAGACATAGCCTATTTTCTCCTGTTGGGAGGGAATAGTCCAGTTCTTCCTCTTTCTCAGTTGCAGAACTCAATGCTCTCCACATTGACCTCCTTTGACTTCAGAGTTAACTCATTCGGTTTACCAATCTACCAGAAAATCAACTCAGTAAAATAAGAAAAATGAAATTATTTTCTGTCAGTTTTGTGAACTCAAGCAACTCACTGAAGGATCAAGCAATTGCAAGCAATCCCTAGAGCCAGTAGAAAGGAAACAGCAGATGAAGGTAGTTGGAAAGTGTTGAAAGAGGTCCTTTATATAGCAGCAGGCTGTTAATCAGCAAAGCTGTCCTGTGAACACCACCCTCAGATCTCCCTTGACTGTTCAAAAAACTTTATCACAGTCAGTGGCAAACACTGCTCTACAACTTACCTTCTCCTCTAACTGCTTGTTCCCACCTCTTGCCCCACCGTGTGCATAGTCATCGAATCATATCAGAGAACTGACTGAGGGATGAGAAGGGGGAAAGAGGCATGTTTCTCTCCAAACGTTTTTTTCCAAATGGATCAGTTACCTGGGTTGGTTCACCACGACAGTTGTGCAGGCAGCTATGGTGGTGCAATGCAAGGTACAGGAATAAGTAGCCATAGTGCCTAAACTGGTACAATTGCCAAAGAAGAATCAGAGCTGCTGCTTTAAGCTAGGGTAATATGAGACCCATGCAGAATGAAAACAATGGAACCTTGGAGAAATTTTAATTTCCTCTCATTTAAATCCCATAAAGAACTGCTTAAGGAGTTCAGATGCTTCCAGGATCAGGCAGCACTTATTTTCTTTTTTTAATTATAGCTTTGGATTTAAGAAATTACTTTTGCCCATATCTTTTATTTAGGATTAATTCCTGGCTCTCACCTGCCAACATCGTGTGTATCAGATGCTTTAGACAGCTTTACAAATCAGTAAGACTTCCTCATTATCTGGGTTTCACTGGAGCATCACTCTAAATGCCAGAATTAGAACTGAAAATACAGTAAAGCTCTCTGATACCCTGATACAACCGAGAACCTATAAGACAGGAGTCTTGCCTTCCAGAAAATCAGGATTTGAGAAAATGGACTTCTGCAGTACCAGAGGTCTGGACTGTTAGGAGAAGTAGGTAATTCTATCATAGTGGTTACACCAGGTGCCAACTTTATCCTTCAAATAGCTGAACTGTGTGTTTCTTAGGCAAAATGTTGCCACAAATTTCATTACTAAAAATAAGTAGGAGCCTCAAGTTTTATCTCCCCAGAAGTACTGAATCCTGACGATTCAATCTCTATTTAGGAAGAGCTGAAAGTATTCGAGGGGGGCTTTCACCATCAAAGCCTGTATAAAGACTACTAGATAACAACCAGAATGAACAGCGGGAGGGGAGAATATCATGTGTTAGTATTTCAATTATATACACACATACTGAAATGAAATATATACTTTAAAGTATTATTTGTGCTCATTAAGTTTCCACTGGGTAAGTTAAAAAAATATATATATAAATAGAGAGTCAATATTGGTAAGCTCCCAACTTTGCAAACAGCGAAGAAAGAATCAAAGCAGGCCAAAGTCCAAAGCAAGAAATGTCCGAAGTTTAATATTTACTTTAAAGCAAATATTCCACCACTTCTTCAAAGCCCTACTGAGCAGAGGAAAATGCATAAATAAGGGCTATGTGCGTTTTAAAATACTTTAATCTGGATTTTTTTTTTTTTTTTTTTTTGAAAGCGTTGCGTTTTAAGCTCCCCAAGAGTAAATCTGAACAAGAGACACGCGGCTAGCAAAAGTCAGAGGACCGTTGGCAGGAGGTGGGAAGCGGTCGGTGGTGGTGGTGGGGGGGGAAACCCCCTCCACACCATGCTTATGGCAGTGAGCGAGCGGAGATGCAGTAGTCGAGTTCAAATAAAGACGCCAGAGCGTTTACACGACGGGGCCGCGCTCCGTCGCCCGGGCCCGCCGGCCGCGGCGAGGCGAGGCGAGGCGAGGCCGCCATGCCCCCCGCGGCGGCAGCCCCCGCCATTTTACCCGCGCCGGTAGCGCGGAGCACATGGCCCCGCCGCCGCCTGCTGCTCGCCCCTCCGGTGGGGACGCCTGGCCGCGGGAGGCCAAGCAGCGCCTACGAGCCCGGGGGCGAGGCGCGCACGGCGGCCGCGGAGCACGCGCTTCCAGCGAGCGAGAGAAAAAACTTACTTTCCTGCAGGGAGATTTTAAGATGCGGGAAGGCATCCTCCCGCCGCGCCGCTCAAAACTACAGTACCCAGGAGGCCCCGCGGCATGGCGGCCGTGCCCGCGCCCGGGCGCGGCGGGGCGGCACCGCCCGCGGCCCGGGGCCCGCGGCCTAGCCGCAACCGCCGTGCGGGTTTGCGCGTTGAAGCCCCGCGGACGGTAGAGCGATTCGCTTCAGATTCGTACAACTTACAGATTTGTGGCTTTTTGTGGCTTCAGTGCGCTGCCGCCTGGGGAATGGGCTGAGCGGGGCCTGTGAGGGGCCGCCCCCGGGCTCGCCCAGGCGGGGAGGTGGTGGTGGTGGTGGGGAGGCACGAGGGAGGATGCAGCGGCCTTCGCTGGAAGGTGATAGCTCCAGCTTAAATATAAAAAATAAAATAAAGCCCCTCGCCATTTGTTGACTAATGGTTTTACGGTGTAATTTAGGAAATAGAACACCAGAGTGCAAAGGTGAGAGGGCAGTAAGTTATCTGGATAGTGTCTTGCGAAGGTTAGTCTTGCTTTTGTATCTTCTCCGGTGGAGTGTTCCTACAAATTGTTTTGTACTGAATGGGAGCAACTCTTTCAGCCTGTATTATACTGAACTGCCTTGTTTTTGAAACTGGGCAACATTTAGTCAAATTTAGCATTACAATGCTGCGAAAATGCCGTTAATAAAGCCAGATTTGATCCCTATTTTTGCTCTGTTTCCCAAGAGTTACAAAGTGAAAAATCCACTGTCCCTTGAAATTGAGCTTATGAAACATAGGTTTAATATACTGTTCAAATATTCTGCACACGTTTGACTCTCTAAAAAGGAAGTCACATGAATAAAGTAATGATGATTGCAGCAGAATTGCTATTACAAAAGCTATGTACTACTGCGTTTTCACATTGAACGCTAAGTATATCATAAACAATCACCCTGGTCATGATGAAATTTTTTATTTAAGTCCATTCATCTGAAAACTACGTAACACCTAGCTGAATAAGGTCTTTAACTAGAGGTTTATCTACAGCAAAATGAGAGACCTGAAAGGAGAGCTATATCGTCAGTGACATTCCTATGGAGCTTTGGATCTTTATTTTTTTGGATAGTGACTTTTGTCACTACTGTGGCTCTGTTCATTTTCAGGGAGCCAGTGTGCAGTGTGCACTAAAATTATTTCCTGGCTATTTTGTACCTTTCTTTCTTCATGATCTTCCTGTATAGGTTTAGGCCCACAGGGATTAGGTTATCAGTGTAGTTAAGTTACTTTGAATGAATTAACTTAGTTGAAAAGGATCCCTTTCTGAGGACAAGTCTATGCTGTGGATTTCTGTTGGCCCACATCAGAGGTATGTGATCCCTGCCCAGCACAGCTTTTTGGTCAGAAGTCCCTAATACAGACTAAATTATGCCAGTCAAACATGCTGTTCTGTAAGTACAGCTGGTTTTGATCGGAATGGGGAAGTTGCAATTATACTGTGCTGAAAGCCTTTGCAGCTTTGTTGTTACGGTAATATCCATACTAGCAACATTTTGGCTGTGTACTGTATCAGTACTTGTCCATGGGTAAAATAATGCCTGGTCTAGGGAAGACCATCTAATGAGAGGAATCTAAATATCTCTAAAATTGTTCAGCTGAAACATTTTCACTCTGTAGCTCAGTGAATACCAGAAATTATGTATTCTATTAGTAACATCTAAAATACATGAATATTGGCATGGCATGATTTGCAAAAGTGCCTATTAAAATACAGCTGCTGCCTTTCTATTATAATAAATTGACTGGGGCATAAAAGTTAGCAAAATATATGGCGAAGGGAGGGGGAATGGTTAGCGTCCTCCAGCTATAGGATTTATTCAATGTTACAAGTCTGAGGAAGATAAAAACAGATTCGGACCTGTACATAGTTGGGAACTGCTTTGAGGACAGCACGAAGGGGATCCCCAGAGTGTCTGGCGTCTGGAAAACCCATCTTAGCCTGGTATCCCCCCAAAAAAAACACCTCAGACAAAGCATCGCTTTGCCAGGCAGGCCAGGGCCAGCTTGGAGACACTCGCGCGGTTATTTTATCCCCGTCGGCGGGTGTTTGGGCTTTTCTAATTCTGCTACTGTTGTGGCTTCGTTTCGACCCCCCCCCCTCCTGCTGGCGGCGTGGCCGCCCGTGCCGCCGGACGGCCCCCCGGAGCACATGTGCGTGTCACCGCCCGGCTGACTGCTCCGCCGGCGGAGGGGGAGGGCGCCTCTCGCATGGAGTCGCTCGGTAAGTGAGGGCAGCGCAGCGCCGGGCCCTGTGATGCAGCAGTGGCGTGCGGGCAGGCCCCCCTGCTAGGCGCTGCCTGCGCTCTCCACACGGGGCGGCGGAGGCGCGGGGCTTGGCCCCGCTCCATGGAGACCAATGGCATCGCTCCCACCCACCCCCACGGGCCCCGAGCCCGCCGGCACACACAGCCGCACGCTTCAGCCCACCATGGCCCCGGCGCCGGCGCCGCCGCCGCCGCTCCGGCCCTCGGCGAGGTGAGTGCCGGCCTCCGGGCTGCTCCGCGGAGGCCCGCCCGGCTCCGAGCCTCCGCGGCCGTCGGAGGGGGCCGCGATCGCGACGGCGGGAGCGGGGCGTGTGTATGTGGCGGGCGGACGGGGCCGAAGGGACCGGCGGGCGCCGGCCACCGTGCTGCCCTCCATCAGCTCCCCCCTTTCCGTTCCTCCCCTGCTCCCCTCCCGTTCTCTCTGGGGTTGAGGCGCAGCTTTTCGG